>NW_006799973.1:1365753-1472448 GCF_000485575.1 Poecilia formosa
ATGGATGGATGGATGGATGGATGGATGGATGGATGGATGGATGGATGGATGGATGGATGGATGGATGGATGGATGGATGGATGGATATTTTGAAGTTAATCATTAATTCTGGGAATACATTTCTTTCTTTTAAAATTAAAGTCAATCTAGATAAATAAATCTTCATAATCTAACATGCTGCCTTTTTTTAAGACTTACAATTTTCAAAAATGACCATATCATTGTTTATCTGTGCCTCAGGTGTCACTCCTCTCCACATCGCTGTAGTGAATCAGAACCTCAACCTGGTTCGTCATCTGATCAGCCGTGGAGGAGACGTCATCAACCCTCGAGTCACTGGTCTGTATTTCAGGAAGAGGATAGGAGGACTTTTTTACTGCGGTAAGTCAGCACAATCTCGCAATAACAACATACCAGGGATATTGACTTGTTTCTGGTATTTGTTTTGTATTTGTGTAAAATAAGCTTCTTTGTTGTCTTTCAATGTGATAAAAATCACGGGGTGTAATTTTTATGCATCTGTGTTTGCGCTACAGGTGAGCACATCCTGTCTTTTGCTGCTTGTACCGGTAATGAGGACATCATCGCCATGCTGATCGACGCTGGGGCCAGCACCAGGATCCAAGACTACCTAGGTCTGAAATCCCCGTTCAAGAATTGGAAATTTAATTACGATTGACTAACATAATAACATGACATGTGGTTCCAACTATAACAAACAATTTACAAATAAACTCTGTTAATATGCCTTTATTTTATTTTAATCCATTTTATTTGGCTTTTATCTCCATGCATCTCATCTTCTAGGAAACACACTGCTTCACATTTTAGTCCTGCAGCCCAATAAGACCACGGCGTGCCAAGCCATTGACCTGATATTGGCCCGTGATGTGGAGCTGGACCAGCCGGTGCCCCTCGACATGGTGCCCAACAACAGAGGCCTCACACCTTTCAAACTGGCTGCCAAGGAGGGAAACATCGTGGTGAGTGCAGAGCACAGGGGGAAAAGAAAGCTGCGGCAGATTATTTCACTAATGCAGCGTTTCTCTCAGGTGTTTCAGCACCTGGTTAATAAAAGGCGCGTCGTCCAGTGGAGCCTGGGCCCCTTGAGCTCCCACCTGTACGACCTGACTGAAATCGACTCGTGGGCTGACACCATGTCGGTGCTGGAAGTGATAGTGGGCAGCCAGAAGAGAGAGGTAGAGATCACATAGGTGTTAAGATTTAGTATTTGGTTTGATTTATCGATTCATTTGGCACCGTATATAAAAAAAAAAGACAAAAATGCATGTCATACCCTTTACTGGGTAATATATACACATGCATATATGGAGAAATATGTACAATAAAGATGCATACAGCACAGACAAAACACTGTCTAGGTTGTCCAGTTAATGTTTTATGTAATAACTACTGTAGTTAACACAGAAACAAAAAGTGGATGTAGCTTGAAAAGGATTGGGAATAAAACAAATTTATTTACCCCCGCTCTATGTCCACACATAAACCATGTGGTTGCCACTGTAATTTAAGATTTGGTCAAATTTGTGTTATGAATATAATTATATTTACCAATTTGAAATATTGGCAAATATTTCAAATTGGTAAATATAGTTTAGTATTTTAGTAAGTATGAATATTGCGGTGGAAAAATAACATTTGTTTTTTTTTTTAAAAAAGGCGAGGAGGATTCTGGAGGTGACTCCTGTGAGGCAGCTGGTCAGACTGAAGTGGAATCTGTATGGGAAATATTACCTCAGGTAGTTTCATCTTTGTGTGGAGTAAAAAAAAAATAAATGAAATGTAGATGGATACACCGTGTTTTTAACAGTGTTTTTTCTCCACCTCTCCTATGTCAGACTGCTTCTCCTCCTGTACCTTCTGTACATAGGGACCTTCACCCTGTCCTGTATCTTCCGCCCTCTAAAGGACGCTGACAGGAACTACACAGACACGGACCTGGACAAAACCATCCGGGTTCAGAAGACCCTCAACGTGGGTTGCACTCGTGAATTCACAGCACAAATGTTGAAGTTTTAGGTTTACCACATACAACTAGAACTGTTTTTTGAGCATAAGCAAACCTCAACAGTGCAGTTACATAATGTTTGAAGCTTACTTGAGTAGATTTAACTTCATCATATAATTTGTAATAAAACGGTAAAATAATAATTTTTTATTGCATTTATCGGATATTCCTTTTTAGAAGCACATATTATATACATTCAGACTCAGTTTGACAGTTAAAATCTGAAGATACAATGTGGCATAATTTCTATTATTTAGATGAATGATTATAATTAAGTTTCTCACTGGAAAGAATAATTTCCTATTTAACTGCCTCAGCTTTAAGTTTAATTAATTTAAAGCAATTTCACATCAAACACGTATCTAAACAGATACATTTCTTTTATATGCAGTAATTGTAAACACACTGTAAACACAGTGCTTACACTTCTTTAATAACCATTCATGGTGAATAAATATACTGTGTTTCAGTTGCATAATCTGTAACCTATCATTTAATTAGATTACAGGTATTATTTAGCTGAACAAAATACCACAACAAAAGTAATAATTTTGGTTGAAAAAGCAGTAGTGCCACAACTCTTTAAGGAATCACATACAGGAAATATGGAGGAGAAGTTTTATTTTTAAATTTATAGTTCTGAGGTTATAATATAATATTCTGAGAATTAAGTATTTCTTTAGTCACAATCATCCAGATTAACAGAAGTAAACCCATTTAAAACATGTGTCTAATGAATTTATGCCATATAGTTTTAATTTTGGAAATTAATTAGCTGTTCAATGATATTCCCATTTATTGTGATTCACATGTATTTGCTTTCCTGTTCCTCTGAACGTCTATAAACAAACTAGACGTTGATGAACCGGTGTGAAGGCATGTTTCCTATAATGTTCCCTTTTTTAACTCATCTTCAAACCGTGACGACTAAGTTGTCAGGGGTTTTTTTAATCCCACCACATGGATGTAAACATCAAACTGAGCGCTGATGCTCGCTGTATTTTCCTGCTCCTGCTTCAGGAGAGTTATGTGACTTATGGGGACAGTCTGCGGCTGGCTGGAGAGGTCATCAGCGTCCTGGGAGCCATACTCATCCTGGTGCTGGAGGTCAGCACATGACTCATGTCCTATCTTTATGCTTTTATGAAGCAGTTGTGTGTGCTAAAGCGTCCTCCTCCGTGTCACTTTACCAACAGATCCCTGATATACTGAGAGTCGGAGCAAAGCGTTACTTCGGCCAGACGGCATTGGGAGGACCCTTCCATGTCATACTGTAAATAGAAGCATTTTTACAGCAGGGACACGACAGCAAAGTTCGCAGACCTGTTGTTTGATGCTTCTGCTGTTGTCTGTGATGTTTTGTGCAGAATAAGCTACGCGACCTTGGTGGTGCTGCTGTGTGTGTTCAGAGCATGCGAGGTGCACGGGGAAAGGGAAGTGATGGCGGTGTGTCTGCTTCTTGGCTGGTGCAACGTCATGTTCTTCGCTCGCGGGTTTGAAATGCTCGGCCCGTACGTCATCATGATACAGAAGGTGAGAAGGAGTGCCAAAGTTATGCGTTGCTTTGCAATACGCCAACATATTACAGCTGTTAATGGTGCAGTACAACGTGACAGGGTGATTTATGTGGCTTTTTAAAAAATCCCTCTTTCTTTCATTTCCTCCTAGATTATATTTGGAGACCTGACGAAGTTTATGTGGCTGAGTGTCATTATCCTCATCGGTTTTTCCACCTGTAAGTGTTTATTCTTGGCGTTTTTTACATTCTTCGAAATTGTTTTTCTCGCTCACGTGTTTGTCTAATCTCCCCCTTAGCTCTTTGGATGGTATACATGACCCAAGACCCAAGTTCTATCCCTCAATACACGTCCTACCCCATCACCCTCTTCTCCGTGTTTGAGCTCAGCGTGGGTCTGATCGACCTGCCTGTGGATCACACCTTCATAACACCCCCCATCGTCCACGTGCTGCACGTCTGCTTGTCTATAGTCTGCTACATGCTGCTGAGCAACGTGCTGATCGCCATGATGAGTGACACACAGTGGAGGGTGGCCCAAGAGAGAGACGAGCTCTGGAGGACTCAGGTAGCTGTTAAGCGCTCTCACGTCATCACCCTGTCAGTGTGGATTCAGCACTGCTGTGTCATGCTTACAGCTGGGATATTTGTTGTTCAGGTTGTAGCCACGACTTTGATGCTGGAGAGGCGGCTTCCTCGCTGTCTGTGGCCTCGGCTCGGCGTGTGTGGGCTCAGCTTCGGCCTTAAAGAGCGTTGGTATCTCAGGTAAGAGAATGTGGCTCAGATCTCCAAGAGATAAATTGCTTAAGTAGCGTATGATAACAAGAGCCGGAAAAGACAATTACTAAAAACAAACTCTTCAAATCAGATCTTAAATCGGCTCAAAATAAATAAAAAAAAAAAAAAAAAAAAAAAGTTTCACTTTGAGTTTGCAAGAAAATCACTGAGGCTGCAAGTCATTTAACAACCAGATGGATGAAACAATTCCAGACAAAAATCGGTTAGAAGCTGGAAAAGGCTTAAAAAATGAGCAGATACTTTACCCACCAGCAGGTTAACGACCCTGAACAAACATCCAGAAATCCAAGAAATGGTGTACATTAAAGCATCCAACAACCCAAGGATCAGTAAATAAACCTAAAAATTGCAGTTGACAAACACTTAACGTTCACTCTGAGTCTGAGATGCTCTATAAAGAGAAATAGCAAATAAAAATCAGCTTCTCGTTGTTCAAAACTGGCAGAGAATTGCCTCAGAAGACTTGTAGTTGTTATTGCAGAGATAGGAGGTTTTATAAAGATGGACTGAAGGAACCTGAGGATAAATTTAATCCACAATTTTCAGATCCACATTTTTGTCTTGGTTTGTCCTTTAAAACCCGAGTGAAGTACTGATGTTGGCTTAGGATAAAATGTGAAAAAAATTTGGAGGGCGTCGTTGTGATAGAAAAAAGAAAAGTGCAAAAGGAGGGAATTGATTGATCAGGAATGTGTGAGCTCCTTGTCCTCGGAAAGTGCTGGATTATAATCAAACCAGTGGAAATCATTCAATATGAAAGCCTGTGGTGATTTTTTTTTTTATTATTCTAATGATGTTTTCCACATATTTATCATCACTTTTTTTCTGCATTGCTTTGGACCTCGAATGGAAATGTCACTTCACTATTTGTAGAAGAAACAATTCAGTATTTTATGCATTAAAGACTTTTTTGCACTTAATATTTTTTAGTTGTTGTTTTTTAACAAGCCTCTCCTGAACCACATCCTCTGGTAGATGAGACAAACCTCCTGTAGAATGAAAATAGTCTTAGAGATAAAATGCTTTATGCTTGACCTTCTGAAAAAAAAACATGTACTGAAAAGATAAAACTGAAGATCTGCTGAGGCTTTACGGTAAAAAGGCACAACTTTTATGATTTACCAGAGTATTTTTGTCCTAAAGCATTCCAAAGTCTCATACTGTAACTTAAAGTAAGGTTTAATTTAAAAAGTTACCTTTGCAGCAGTTTATTTATTTTCAATTGAATTTTTTTTATGTTATTTGTAATTGCTCTCTGTTTTATTTTTCATTTTAGAAAAACTAATTTCAGTAGAACTGGCACAGAATGGCTCTCTGGGTAATCAGTTAAAAGTGGAGGGAACCTTCAAGGCTGGTGCTCCCCCTGGTGGTGGCTAAACTACATAGCAACTTAACATTAAAGCACAAATAAAAGCGGAGAGTCAAGCAAACATTTTGTTAGCAGAAATAGTTTTATAGATGTTTCTGTTCACATAAAAGCAAGCTGCTACAGGAAGTGAATTAATCCAACCTTTCAGTTCATTCATTACAAACTTAAACTTATCCTGGTTATCAAACAATCTTTTCTTCATGCTATTATTCAAACAAGTCAAAATGTTTTCTATCCAAGGAAATCAAATAGATTGCCACAAAGGCATAAATATACAAACTATCAAAAGGGATGAAAATGATCAGCACCATGTTTGCTTTTTAATTTTACTTGACTGAACTGAAACGTGACCTCCAGCCCAAGAGCGTGTTTTGAGTTTGAACGTTGTTCATGTTCCATAAAAGTTCGCCGACTGCGATTTACTGAAGCTCCTCTTTTGCAGGGTCGAAGACAGGAACGACCCCATGATGCAAAAGATGCGACGCTACGTCAAGGTCTTCTCTAGTCTGGATGAGAAGGAGGGCGTCGAAAAGTCAGACTCAGCGAAGGACAGCCCGGTGCTCCGACACAAAAACACAGGCAAGAGGAAGGCACAGGAGGGGTGGGACATGATTCGTAACAGCGCTTTCGGTTTGGAGATGGAGCAGATGGAGCAGAAGGAGCCGATGGAGATCCAGGACATCAGATACGTTTAAAGCGAAACTATGGGTGATCATAATCTAAACTTTTCGATGCAACGACACGTCACTGACTTGAAAATGTATCTGGTGTTTTTTTTCTTTGTAGTGAACTGTGCAATTATTCTTGCAGTATTACGCTATAGTGAAGCATGTTATTTTTTATAGCAATATATATCAAAAAATTATATGTAGCAGAAATGTATACAGAGGGAACATAATATTGAAACATTCCACGTGACAAAAAGGTGAATGCACACGTTTGTATGAAAATAAAGCGGTATTAAAACAAAACCTGCTGATCTTTATTTGAGTCGACATGAAATGTATCGTCATAAAACATCATAGGGTCCTGGCTAAAGTCGATGAAAGCTAAACTACTAAGGCAGGAATCAGCAGTAAGCATAACTCAATGGCATACATTGGATTCAGAAATGTAATATTTACTTCATCTAAGAAGCTTGGATATGATTGGAGTGTGGCGTGAGAACAAGCTGTTGGTTGTGTTGCTATGGAGACGATTGCTGATGAGACAGTTTCCATCAGAACTGCAGCTGACAGATGAAGTAGGTGGTGGACTGACAGGAAGCTCTGTCCCAGTTCTTCTCAGCCGGGCCGTCACTGTTCAGATAGGCGCAGTCTCCACTGTGTGCAGCTTCAGTCCAGTAGCTGCAAACGTAACAGCAATTAATGTTAAAGACCAAACTGAATATACAGGAAATTAAGTTCTGATGAAAGTGAAATATCGTCTGGTGTTTGTAGCTCTTTTTGAAAAAGACAAAAACCAGCCTGAGACAGGAAGCTGATTTTAGCTTTAGTTTCTTTATCTTACCATGTCGAAAACAAAATTTGGCTCCGTTCTAAAATGGAGAAATTAACCGCATTTTTTTTTTAATCTAGTCCCACCCGCATTTTTGATAAATGTATCACAAATGCAGAGTGTGTGTATATGTTAATGTCAACTTTATTTATGAAGCACTTAGCAACAAACAAGCTGCACCAAGTCCTGCACAGTAAAAACAAAATAATTAATTGGAGTTAAAAAGAAAAAAAAAGGAAAAACATGTAGAATACACAAATAAAGTAACTAGTTTAAAAAGATTTAAAACAAGCAAAAATAGTATTAGTTAAGATGTGAAGCTCTATTTAATTCAAACGTGGAAAAAGCAGAGGTAGGTCTTTATAAGGTCTTGAGATTGTGAGACTCTTAGATGCATCGGAACATTATTTCACAGTTTTGAGCCTTTTCAGGCAAGACAAAGCAGAATAAATGAGGAGAAATCATTTAATACGATTATAAAACGGATCAATATTTAGCTGTCAGTTGTCTCGTAAATCATCCTAATCATCACTGGATGTTTCATGTACACATTATTTCTCTACATTCACCTCTGCTGGAGTTTATTGTTGTTGACCCAGGTCCATGTGGAGTCTTCAAGTCTCAGTCCAATCCAGTACTTCAGATTCCCTTTCCTTGTCAGGAAGTTCTGGAGCAAAAGGCAGAAAAAGATTTGCACGAAATGCACTGTGCAAATAATCATAACCTAACAAACTGCTAAAAGTGACAACAACAAGTGTCACAGTGCAAACCTGAACAGTCTGGTTGGTAACAATAGCCAGAGATCCTCCACTGGAGCTGCAGTTCTTCTGACTCTCTGACCAGGTCAGTCTGGTGGTGGACAGGAAAAAACAGGAAGTGCCAAAGGTGAGCCAGCCGCTGGCGCACTGCCGGCAGGGAAGCTCTAAAAGATGAGGCAGATCAGGTGTGTTAAAACCTAACACAAAAAAAAGATTAAAAAAAAAAAAACTCTACAAATATTCACTAAAACAGATGTTTAGGTATATAAAAAAGTGTTTTTTTTTGTTGTTGTTTTTTAACGCTCAATACAGTCATTTCTGTAATGAGTGCTTTCAAAATGATCCAAAATTACAAACTGCCCCGCAGCAGATGATTCCTACAACCCTGTAAACTACAGAAGTGCAACATAGTTTACGAGTGAAATGTCCGACAACATAACAAAAAAGATCTCAACAACTTTGCTCCCACAGTTGAGTAACAACTTTAAATGACTTCGACATATTGTTTATCTGCTGTGGGCTGTTTTCAAGGCTTAATACTTTGTTTTGTTCCTTTTTGTCAGCAGAATTTGCTGTCATGGTCAGAGAAAACGAGACGAAAAGCAAAACACCTGCAGAAAGATTGGATAACTTCTGATCAGGCAAAGGTCTGGTAAAGCAAAACTATCTTGAAAAATACAATACAAGATAAAGTATCAGATGTTTAAAAGTTTTTGTCTCATTTTGTCAAATTTACACTTACTCTTGAATGTCGTCTTTGGGAAGCGGTTCTGGCAGTCCTCAAGGCTGCATGTTGGAGAAGGACTTTGTCGGTCATTAAATCTGCCATTTCCTTGGCAGGGTGTGGGTTCAGTTTGGACTAGAAGACAGAGGAGATTGGGAAGAGATATGAGGGCAAGAACAGCACCCTCAGGCTGCAGCTCTGCAGCCAGCAATGGACTGCATGGGAGATCTGTTGTTACAATGAAAGCTGGATCAAAGAATAAGATATTGCTTCCTAAAGCATGCTGGGTTTTCACTGTGTGCTATAATAACCTACTTTAGATCCGACATCTAACGTAGGTGTGTGATTTATGCATAATGCATGGCGGCGCGTACTCACGTTTCACACCGAGAACGACAACCACTATGAGAAGAATGAGGCAGATTATCGCGAGGATTAAACACAGCAGACGGTGCCGTCCTGTTTTTCCTTCATCCTGTTTGCCTGAAGAGGAGAACCAAATGTCAGTGAGCTCTTACAAAGACCACCGTCAGAGTGGAAAAAACACGTCAACCCTACCTTTCTTTCCCTGCAGCTCAACCGACAATTTTGCTTCATCTGGTTTCTCTTTTTTATCCTCAAAGTAGCTGCGAAAAAATTTGATGTACATTTAGAAAGCTGTCCTAAATGGCCTGGCCAGGCAGGGTGCTTATTCTTTTGTGTTCTAGCTCAAGTGTGCCTTGGGTAGAGTTTAAAGAGTCCCCCTCCCAACGCAAGCACCATGACAACGCCCAGTAATTTCTAAATTATTCACGTAGCACAGAGCTTGTCCTTGAATGCCCCCAAGCTTTAATCTCTTTCTCTTGAAGAAACAGTCACAATAGAGACTTTGTACTCCAAAACAAGAGATAGGGTTTCACTGGAAGCCATATTAGATCCGTGTTTGGGTCACACTTATCATAACGAACGTATGCTGACAACTTCAGTGCAGGAAAAGTAATTAGAACAAGGTCGTGTTCAAAACCATTTAGACAACAATAGGAAAATAGCTCAAGAAGCTTTAGTTGTAGATGTGCATTACTCAATATTACACTTTGAAAACTCACAGAACATTGAGAACACACCAGGCTCTCGCAAAAGTCCCAATAGAATCTTTTAAAGCACCTTCCCTATTTACTTTACTTTATTGTAATGGTATGAAATTTGATACCCTTGTAGAACTTCTCTACAAATATCCAAAACTTTCCTTTCCCCGTGCTTCTGCAACAAACAGGAAGTCATTCATCTTTGATTGAACTTGCCACTGTGACCCTGTTTTGACTGCTTATAGCTTCTGCTTTTGATCATCTTGAAATTTAGTGACTTTGCTCATAAGGCATGGGGGACCTACAGGGTTCAAAATTGTAGCTTTTTATCCGTGTCTAAGAGCCATGGCCAGTCTTCAAAAATTTGACTTCCCAACAAGAAAATGAAATTATTGCAGCTCTTACAAGAAAGGTCACAGAGACACAAAACTTTCTGTGATTCGTCCACATTTGGGCCCCAAGAAAAATCAACGGTGAAAAGCTGCCATCACCTAAAGCCCAACTCCAGAGAACAGGGAGAATGATGTTTTATTTCAGAAGGTCCGTATTTAAATTGTACTCTGAACAGTAACATAGCAGAGAGGCTTATTTTGACATATCGCCACCTGCATAGAATCATGTGTTATCTAAATGGTAGCTTGAAAAAAAAACAAAAAAAAAAACGAACAAACGACTATTCAATTTAGAAAACCCAGAATAAACGTAAAATGACATGTCTGCTAAATTTAGTTCCGTAAATCTGTGGATAAACATTTAGCATCTGGGTTACAGATTGATTAAATACTATTGAAAATGAATAGCATTTTCTTAAAATGCATGTAGCATCTCTTGTATGTAACCAGATAGAAATTTATGCTGTTTATTACAAATTTATTTTGTAAATTTACATGGGGAAATGGTTGTAAAATGAGGAAGAAAGATTCCTTTCTTCCTCTATATGTAAATGAGTTGTTTGCTGAACAAAAAAAATCACACACTTCAAGTATGCAGACCCACAATTGATACTGCTGCACTTTGCAAAACCAAAAACTAGAAACCATTTCAAATCTTTTAGAACGTTAAAGGCCCCCACCACTAAGTGACTGGCAGCCTGTTCATTTCTATGACATACTAAAGTGATCTCTTTCAAATGTAGCTTTTTTTAAAATTATATTTAGTACTACACATTATTCATTTTGTGAATGTTCATTTCTGCTGTGTTTATAACACATCAACACTAATTTAATGCTGAGATGCAAATATATCGATTCGGTTTCATTAGACGTGCAGAAACATGCATAAGTAAAACTACACCTTTTTTTGCAGCAGTGTGAGACCAGCTGAGGTTAAATAATTTCTAAAATATATATTTTTTTTAATTAAAAATTTGATCAATACTAATTAACATTTCACTGCTTTTTTGACTCCCTGCTTCTCCATGACTGTGTCTGATTCAATCACTTTCATAAACCTGACATTTTTTATTATTTAAAATATGAACAATGCTAGAAAATATTGCATGCAAAAATGCTAAAGAAAAAAAAACTATTAAAGAAGATGCACCTTTTAATGCATCACAAAATGACCTTATCCAGACTAAGTAACATGCTGAAGCATTTTACATTTTAGACGTATGGTTAATTCAGCTGAGACATTTTCCTCACTTGTCCTGTCCGCTAGTCTTTGCTGTACATCCAAAAGAAAAATATTCCTTTTCTGATTTGCAGACATACCATCTCCTGGTCTGACTGCCGGAGGAAAGGCTTCTACATAGACATCCTCAGACGGACTTTGCAGGCTTTCGTAACGGACTGGTTCTGCTTCCTCTAAAGACAAAAATACAAACACATCTGGAGCTCACTTTCAAATTTACACGCAATTAATTTAAACACCTGAGCACCATCCTCTGTGCTAATTCACTAAATATCTTTTCCTCACCTTGAGCTTTCACCTCCAGCATCGGCTCACCTGCCCCCTCCTCTTTGTTGCTTTGTGGGCTCTCTGCGGGGATCTCCTGCATCTCCATGGCTGCCTTTGCGTTAATTCCCTAAATTTTTATTCACCCAGAGAGTTTAAGTTTTCTGACAATGAGGGTTATGTAACTTTTTCAAAGTTCAAACACAAATGCAGAGTGATGCTAAGTTGCAAATATGTATAGGTCAAATTGGTTATAAAGAATAAGAGCAGCTCCTTATGTCTAGTCAACGTGTGACTCATTTCAAAGAAGACTCATCACTTCCCCTTAAACATTTCTTTTTATTTTATTTAATTCCGCCCTTCCCCTAAACTGCACGTAAACAACTGACAAATAGCTTTTGGGGTTTGATCTTGCCTCACATCTTAGCTCACTTGAAAGCAGTGCAATGTGTGATAATAATATCGTTTTTTTTTTATTCAGAGGAAAGACTTAGAGAAGAGAAATCTTTTAAGATGCTATGAAATCATTTACCGCCTTGGGCTTTATTTTCATTTTTTACCACATAAAAGCCTGAGATATTTTGTTATAAATAATGAATGACTGTGAAATGGAAGGCATTGTTTTTTTTTTTTAATGTATTGCAATTGAATATCTGCAAAGTATTATGTGTGTCTATTCAGCTCTTTTCAGTCCGATACCTTAAAGTATTTTTTTTAAAACATGCAAAACACAATATAAAGAAAACTGCAAATCAAGAACCCATCTGACTACATGACAAACTAAAAGATCTAAAGAAAGGCTAAAGAAATGTCCTTCTCTAAGGAAAGTTAGGAACAAAGTTATTATTTTAGTCTATAAATGGTTTCTAACCAATATCTAAAAGGCAATGCATATCAGCTGCTCCAGATGCACATCGCAACAATCAATGCAATGTAAATAATTAGTTTTGTTTAATAAAGTATCAATCTTGCCACAATTAGTGGTACCCCTCAAACATTTATATACAATAAATGTAAGGAAGCATTGCTTTTTCCATTGATCTGGTCTAATATTCTCAACATTTAATCTTTGTTTCTCATTAGCCATAATCATCCAGATTAACAGAAATAAACCCATTAAATGCATCAATCTGTGTAATGAGCTGACGGATACGTTTTAAATTAAAATTATATCTATTGGTATTACTTAATTGTTCAATGACTTTATTGTGATGCCCATGCATTGGTTTTGTTCTTCCTCTAAACATTTATAGACAAGCTAATTCCTTGTGAAGCTGACTCAGAATATGTTGATGAAGTGATATGAAGCCATCATTTAATCAGACCCTTTTTCACTTCCTTTTCTTCAAATTATTCACTGTCTCTCAAGTTTTCAGTGGGGGGGTAGGGGGGTTCCGCTATTGCATGTAAACAAGCTGAGCACTGATGCTCAACTGTATTTAAAATAAATTATTATTTTTCTGCTGTTGTTTGTAATGGTTTTCCCAGAATAAACGATGGGTCCTTGGTGCTGCTACTGTGTGTGTTCAGAGCTTGCAAGATACTTGCAGGAAGCCGAGTTGATGGCGCTCTGTCTGGCATTTGATTGCTGCCACGTCGTGTTCTTTGCTTGTAGAAACCAAAACCCTCAGTTGTTTGTGGTTTCAAACTAACTGACAAAAAAATGCATAAGAAGTCAAGTTTAAGAGTTGGGCCTTGATGAGAAACCCTACATGTGGCAGAAAAACAGCATCCCAAGACTGAAACATGCAGGGCCGTGCAGAGACCACTAAAGGGGCAGGTGCTCAAAACAACGAAGGGCACAAATAACCGCCTTCTAGGTCAGACTATTAAACAAAACCACACAGCATTCAGAGTTTAATAAACAATGATAAATTACAAAATTGTGAGATATACAGTCTAAGCTAAGGAAAATATCTATATAGAGCATACAGCTATGCATATGAAAGATATTTTATTAGTAATTTCTTTCTGCAGGTCTAATTTGTTCTCGGAAAGTATTGCAATATTCAAACCTGCAATTGTGCAAGATATGTAAATCAGAGCTAGACCACCAGACATATTTTATCTTTACAGAATTACACTATTAAAAATATAAACAAGGGCACAATGCAACATTTTAGTGTGCTGTAATCTATAAAAAAAGAGCTGCCTGTTTGCTACTGCAGTGGTGATGAAGAGGCCTGTCAGTGTCTGTTGTATTTCATTACCTCTCTGCTTAAACCGCTACTCCGTGCTGAAGCAAAAACAATACAACGTTCAACGTTTTCCGTTATCTGACAAGTAGTAAGTCTACGCCACTTTATTCACCAAAAACGTTTTTTTAATTCACCAAAAACTGTTCTGTAATCTGGAACGTTCGCCACGTTGAGCTCTGCAGTTAGCCGCCTTATCTCACTGTGAGAAAGGCAATTGCATTGTGCGTCATGGACAAAAGGTCAAAGGTAACAAGGTGACCGGAGGGTTTATTATTATTAAAAAAATTTATTATTAAATAACCCCAACAAAAAAAAACAAATAATTTTAGTACATGTTATTATGTGTCAGAAGAGGGCTTAGGAAATAATAATACAAAAAAATAAAAATAAAAATGAACCAAAAGGACACTTGGGGGCAAGGAGCAAAAGGGGCAGGTGCTCAAGCCACCCTAGCCCTCCCCCTCTGCACGTGCCTGCAAACATGGTAGTGGTAGCATCATTCTGTGGGTGTGTGCTATTCTTCAGGAACATGGTAGAGACATGTTGAAGTTGAAGGTGGATTGAGCCAAACAGAGGAAAATACTAGAGGGAATCGAAAAACACGCAGAGTGGAGTGGTTTGAATCAAGGCGTGTCCAGTTATATACAATCTGGTAATGTGATCTACTCACAAATGTTGTTTTGACTTTTTTTCTTTCATTTCCTCCTCGATTATATTTGGAGACCCGACAAAGTTTATGTGGCTGAGTTTCATTGTTCTCATTGGTTTTTTCCACCTGTAAGTACTTATTCTTTGCATCTTGACAGGTTATTAAAAGACTGTCTTCTTTTCACTTATTGGTTTCCTCTTGGCCCTTTGGACCGGCTAGATGACCAGGTCCCATTCCTGCAATCCAGGGTCTGCTTACATCTTGTTGTGCAAAAATAGGTCAGGTTTGCCTCTGAATAACGACGAGTAAGGAAATTATAACAAAGTTAGTCATTTAGAACAAACTTACATAGCTGGGGAACCACTGATCTGGTAAAAACCAGCCCCTTGTTCCACACTTCACTTCATCCAGCTTATAGCCCATGAACATACAGAGCCATGTTTAGCTACCATGTCATCCAGTGAACTTTGTGTCTTGTTGTAGGTTGGTTGATGAAGGACGCAAATGCCGAGAGGCAGAAGCAGCTTGTTGGTGAAGAATGTTTTAATGAAAAAAAATAAGAAAACAACACAAAAACACAGGGAGCCAGAGCCAAAACAAAAATAGGAATCCAACTGGAGGAACAAGCAAGGAGTGTGAGCAGGAGAAAGGTTTAAATATTACGAAAAAAGACCTGGGTTGATTAGCTAACGGGTTGATATGACACTGGAAGGACCAGGAAATGAATCTAATTAAATATCACAAAGAATAAAACTAAGAGCAAACTAAGAGTAAAACATGGCAAAACTGATCAGATGAAAATAACTGCACTAACAGAAGAAACAAATATGGATGAATGAAAATAAGAAATCAGTGCAGAAAAATAACAGAAGCAAAAAGTGCAAATAAAACGGAATCTGACATTTTGTTGGAAGAGAATTTTTCCTGGGCTTCTACATGAGCAGATCAAGCTTTATTCAATCTCAGTGTAATATGTTCAAGATTAACGATTCTATGAAGGCTTCACAGCAGTATGTAATTGTTTTTTTTTTTTTTTTCTAGACGTAAACCCAGCAAATAGATTTTTAAAAGCTAAACCACTGATTTACACAATGCAGCAGTAAGTAGAATTTGATGGCATACATTTAATTTAGTCCACAAATGTAATATATTTTTTTATCTAAGAAGCTTGGATATGATTGGAGTGTAACATGAGAACAAGCTGTTGCTTGTGTTGCTATGGAGACGATTGTTGATGAGACAGTTTCCATCAGAACTGCAGCTGACAGATGAAGTAGGTGGTGGACTGACAGGAAGCTCTGTCCCAGTTCTTCTCAGCCGGGCCGTCACTGTTCAGATAGGCACAGTCTCCACTGTGTCCAGCTTCAGTCCAGTAGCTGCAAACGTCACAACAATTAATGTTAACGATTCAAGAAAAGGTAAAAAATACGAAGGTTATTTTTAGAAAAGTGAAGTAATCTCTTTTGTGGCTCCTTTTACAGAGAAGATAAAAAAAACAAAACAGCCAACGTTGAGTTTTTTCCTATGGTGTTAAAGCTTATGTTTACTGTTTATTTATGTTGCAATTTTTATAAAATTTTATAAAAATAGAGAAATTTACTGCTTTTTGTGAACAAAAAAAAATTAAGTCCTGCCCTCTATTAGCAGACAGTGTGTGTGTTGGGATGAACGGCGCAAAAATTACTTTGAGATACTTTGTCAGTGTGGAGATTATTACTTTTGCTGTGATTTCATGGTCTTGTTTTATTTATTTATTTATTTATTTTTCAAACTTAATAGTTAATTGATCAGTTGGTGCTGAAAATTTATTTCTCTATGAACAGTGATTGAGTGCCCCCACCTGGTCAAATAATTATGAGCTAAATTGATCAGTATATGACTCCTCATATCAACCATAGTAAAAACAGAAATCAACAGAAATAACATAATAAAATTAAAGCAATATTTAGCGATCGGTTGCTAAATAAATAATCTATTTCTCATGAATCACCTCTGCTGCAGCTTTCTTCTGTTGACCCAGTTCCATGTGGAGTTTTCATGTCTCAGTCCAATCCAATATTTCAGATCCCCTTTCTTTGACAGGAAGTTCTAGAGCAAAAGGAGAGACAAGGGCTCAGATTTGCACAAAATGCACAGTGTAAAAATAATTATAACGTAACAAACTGCTCGCAGTAACAGTGACCATCGTCACAATGCAAACCTGGACATTCTGGCTGGAAACGATAGCCAGAGATCCTCCACTGGAGCTGCAGTTCTTCTGACTCTCTGACCAGGTCAGTCTGGTGGTGGACAGGAAGAAACAGGATTTGCCAAAGGTGAGCCAGCCGCTGGCGCACTGCCGGCAGGGAAGTCCTAAAAAAAAATGAGACAGATGAGTTAAAGCAAAAAGCATGAAAGAGAAAACTGTCTATTAAGACAAATGTGTAGATAGGTTTGAAAATGTCTTTGTGCTTTCATGATGTAATTTAGCATATTTATTGATGTTATTAATATATGTTTAACTTGTGCTATTGTCCAAAATATTAGAGTTGTTTGACATTTCTTAAGCTTTTAAGGTTCTGATCTTCGTTTGGGTCAGTTCACTCTATTGAAATGTGACAGATTATAATCTTTGATCAGGACTAAATAACTCTGAGCATACTCTTGGCAGACAGGATGTATTGGAGACACATAACAAGAGACTGTAAGAAAGTTATAGAAAATTACTTTAAATCAGATTGTCAAAAAAGGTTTGAAATGATCCATAGCTACAAAATGTCCCATGGCAGACGGCTCCCCCAGTACTGCAAACTACAAAACATGGTGAAACTACTAGCGCGCAAACAAGAAAGATCTTCAACAACCTTGTTCCCAAATTACCAGTTGAATAAAAATAACTTTAAATGACTTCAAAATATTGTTCATCTGCTATTGATAATGTTCAAGGTTTGAAACTTTGTCACACTTGTCCCCTTTTCTTATTTGTCAAAGCACATGCTCACAATTTGAACTTCTGAACAAGACCACTTTGGACAAAGGCAAGGCAAAAATAAAATAAAATAACTGACAAAGTATCAGATGTTTTTCTTTGCTTATAGAGGGTTTTATTTAGCACCTTTACACTTACTGTTGAAATGATTGTTTGGATAGTAGCTCTGACAGTCCTCCAAGCTGCATGTTGGACTTTGTTGGTCTCCGGATCTGCCGTTTCCTGGGCAGACAGTGGATCCAGCTCGGACTACAAAACAGAGCACAGTGGGAGGAGACATGAGGGTAAGAACAGCAACCTCAGGCTGCAGCTCTGCAGCTAACAGCGGTCTGCTGCAATCTGTTGCTACAAAAAACTGGATCACCCTAAAGCACGTTACAATGTCACTGTCTGCACAAATATAATGCCCTACTTTACATCTAAGTCACCCTGAGGTGTGTGTTTTAGTTGCAGTGATGCATGGCGGCGGCGCGTACTCACGTTTCACACCGAGGACAAAAACCAGAATGAGAAGGATGAAGCAGATTATTGTGAGGATTAAACACAGCACCCGGTACAGTCCTGGTTTTCCTTCATCCTGTTTGCCTGAAGAGGAAACCCAAATGTCAGTGAGCTCTTACAAAGACCACCGTCAGAGTGGAAAAAAACCCTTCACCCATTACCTTCCTCTCCCTCCAGCTCCACGGACAATTTTGCTTCATCTGGTTTCTCATTTTTATCCTCAACATAGCTGCGAAAAAATTTGATGTACATGGAGAAAACTGTCCTCCGACTATATATCAGACACGTTGTTTACTCTTTTCTGCTCTGGTTTCCTGCTCTGCTGACGCAAGCGTGCCTCTGCTGGAGTTTAAAGAGACCCCTCTCCCACCGCAGCACCATGGCAACTCCCAGTAAATCCTTAATTATTCACATTGCACAGAGCTTGTCCTTGAATGCCCCCAAGCTTTTTATGTGTCTTCCTCTTTAAGAATGAGAACGTGTTTGTGTGTGTGAGAGAGACAGACAGTGAGCAAGAACAAAATCCAAACATGTCACAACAAAGACTTACTTCTCCAAATCAAATCTCCAAATCTCCAAATCAAGAGATAGGATTTCATTACAGATCATATTAGATCTGTGTTTGAGTCACACTTATCATAACGAGTTCTTCCCAATGACATCTGTGAAGGAAAAGTGATAAGAACAACTTTGTGTTCAAAGTTTTGTATGCAGAATTTGGAGAACAGCTCAGGATTCTTTTGTTTTAGTTCTGCATTGCTTATTATGCCACTTTGCAGCCAAAGGCACTGAGTCACCCATCCAAATCCCTCACTACAGGAGTTTCAATCACTTCCAAAGCCACTGGTGTATAACATGCAACACATGGGTGTGCAGATTGCTTCTACAAAGAGTTGTGACAGAATGGGTCGCTCTCTGGAGCTCAGTCCAGTGTGGTGCCACGATACAATGCCACTTGTGGAATAAGTCCAGTCCTGAAATTTCCTCAGGCTCAGAGATACATCGACTCTGATCTTCTAAAGCTTTGTGCACAAAATCAGGTGCAAACTTGATCAAATGTGCAAACCTGATCCAGAAACAATACGCATAAAGGGTTACATCAGCAAAATGTGGACAATAAATTAATGAGTTTGTCTTCATGAATATGCAAAACAAATGCTGATCATCAGAAACTGCAAAGTATTGGAAGGAGGATATTAAAATGTACTGACTTACCGCCTCAACGTGATTTATTAAATCAGAACCAGATTGCGGGTGCTGTTTTTGTGTCTATATTCAGCACATATAAAAAGCAGGTGTAAACTGGCAGGTAAAAATCGCTAACTGTACGGAGGAGGCGGCATAGATACAATGACAGAAGGCATTATGCTGTTTATTTTATTTATTTATTTATTTTTATTCATATACTTTATATACTGAGGCAAATGGTAAGTGTTAAGAACATAACTATTATGCAACTTTTATGACTTCAGTGAAACCTGAAGTCATAAAATGTGAAGTCTGAGAAATTTCCTTTCTTCCTCATTTTGACAGCATTTATGTGAAGGTGTTGCTCATCAGACTAAACCAAATACTTTACATTTCAAGTGTAAGGAATCCAAGCTGTCACTAAAACTGCTGCATTTTGCAAAAAAAAAAGCAACACCCTAGTCTTCAAGAAAACTTCTTAGCTCCTGACTGCCCACCTAGTAATTTTTGATACACTAAACTGATCTCTGATTAATCTAGATTCTTAAAAATAAAGTAGTAAAAAAGTAATTTTGAGAATTTTGATCATTTTTTGCGGTGCTTAGAGTACATTAATATTGATTTAAGGCTAAGATGCAAATCTAACAGTTCAGTTTCATTAGACAAATACAACATGTGGATAAATGAAACGGCTTTTTTGCAGCAGTGTGAAACCACAAGCTAGACACAAATGAACAAATGTAACCAAACTGTAGTACTACCTGTGGCTAGTACTACATTCTGCTCAGAATGTAAATAATACAGACATATATTAAATAACAAAAAACTAAAGTGTTGAGGAAAATGCATCACAAAGGGGTGACATAGACTGAGAAACATGTTGAAACATGAGGAGTTCTGTTGCTTCAGCAGACATTTAGCTCAAAGGATAAACTCATTTGTCCTGTTAGTTTTATCTGTGCATTTGTTATATAAATGCATACCTGTTCTTGATTTGACTGTCGGATGAAAGGCTTCTGCTTCTACGTAGACATCCTCCGATGGACTTTGCAGTTCTTCGTAATGGTCTGGTTCTGCTTCCTCTAAAGACAAGAATACAGACAAATCTGGAGCTCATGTGCATATTCTTGCCATGCAATTAATGTAAACACCTGAGCACCAAAGTAATTAGCTTACTTTGAGTGAATTCATAGCAGATATTGCTCACCTTCAGTTACCACCTTCAGCATCGGCTCACCTGCTCCCTCCTCTTCGTTGCTTTTTGGGCTCTCTTTGGGGATATCCTGCATCTCCATGGCAGCCTCAGGTCTGATCCCCTAACTTTCGATTTACTCAGAACGTCTATGGGTCAGTTCACAATGAAGGTTATGTAACTTTCTCAAGATGCAGAAACAAACAGCTGATACCAAGCTGCGAATATCTAGATGTCAAAATCAGTTTAAAGAGAAAGAAAGAAATAGTTCCCTATGTCCAGTCAAACATGTGGTTCATTTGACTGAAGACTAATCACTTCCCCTTCAAAGATTTCTTTTTACATTTTTTTTTTATTGCGCCCTTCCCCTAAACCACATATAAAAAAAAAAAAACTCGGACAAATAGCTTTAGGGGTTGGAACTTGCCTCATCTCTAAGTTCCTTTGAAGCCCAATGTAACTTCAAGTGTCAGTCAGACAGCAGACTTTAACATATTTCTACTAGTTTATAAATTGCTAAACAGCTAAGCATCGAAATACATCAAAGACCTGCTGTTGTTGTAGCAACCATTGAGAGCCCTCAGGTCTTCTGGTTCTGGTTCTGGTCTGCATCCCCAGAATCAAACATGGAGAAGCAACTTCCAAAAAACTGAAAAGCAGCTGAAACACAGAGCTCCTTTAAATAAAGGATGTCTCTTCCTTCCACTTCAATATCCACATATAAACTCCAGAGAATATCCACTGAAATTTATGAGTAATGACCAACACTGACAACGAGATAAAATGTGGAAGGATAACTGCTGCATGAGAGGTTCAGCAAGGCGCTGCACCGGATTTGATAAAGACACAAAGCGGCATGAAGTTTTGAATTTTCTTTATTTTATGCAAAGGAAATTCTGATAATTTACAAAACACAAGAACAACACTATTTGCATTAAATACAGGTGACTGAGAAAGATAATGAGAGTTGTCTCAACATGTTACCTTCCCTTCATAATGCTTTCACTCTTCTAAAACCCTCCCATCCCACCATGAAATAAATCCACATCACTTTAAAAGTGTTTTTAAATGCATCATGCTCAGCTTGAAATACTATCAAAAGGTACAGCCAAATCCAGAGACCCTTTCTTGTCCTTTCATAAAGTCCTTCTTCCACCTTTAATTGCAGTTACTTGTCAAAGCGAATATATAGAAGGGGCGCAAAGCGCAAACATTTGTCAACGTTTGCTCCAGTCCCAGTTTGTCTACTCTCATTGTCCCTCTGAGTCCTTTTCCAGCCTTTCGTTTTGCCTCAGGCGCCGTACACGCTCTCGTTGCTGTACGTCATGTAAAGAAACAGGTCCTCCTCATGGTGCTCCTGAAAAACAAGCACATAATGATGCACTATTAGCATGAAAATGGAAAAACCGGGAGCCAAACAAGCCGAGTCCATTTCTAGTTGGATTAAAAAAATATACCACAATAAGAAAACATATTTTGCTCTTCCAGACGTCTTCTTTGTCCCATTTAAATGTTTCAGATCACCAAACCTCATTTTGAAAGCATGATTTCATTTAGAAGGGGAAAGAAAAAACATTATCAAAATCCCTGCCTGAAAAATAGTCACCTTGCATGTCACAAGGAGAACGATCACATGAAACCTAGTTTTAGTTTGAGTGTTACCTCATACACAGTTGAAAGTGGACAGCTGGATGGAGGGAGGGAGTTGTTGACAAAGAAGAAGAGTGCATCCTCTGGTCTCAAAGACATACGCTGACGAATCAGAAAGCACAACTGGCCCACTAAAAAGAAAAAGAAAAAAGAAAAAAAGAGGAAGGAGACGAAGAAGACGGTCAGGAAAGTCTGCAAACGTTCGTTTCGTATAAAGTGAGAGGAAGTGAAAGAAACCCCAACTGCCAGTAACGATGAAGTCAGCAATGTGGTTTAATTCATGTAAGTTTGTGATCTGTCTCCTGCTCTCACCTGTTAAATCCGACGGCACCAGGTACTTCTTCTTGTCGAGCTCAGGAGCGCGTGACCTCGACGCCCTCTCCACAATGATCTGGAAATTAATGGGACGCAAATTGGAAAAGCAACTCGCTGTGTTTACCTCGTCAATAATAATTAAAATGAAAATGATAACAACTGACATCAACAGTTCAATCAAGGCTGACACTGTAAAGGGTGATCATCAGTTTTACTCACCGGTATCTTGTCAGGATGTTTGGCTCGAACTCGCTCTCCCTCTGCTCTCCTCACCTCCAGCGGTATGGAGCGCTGATATTGACTGCCCATCTAAAAAAAAAAAAAAAAAAGCACAGGAACAAATGAAGTTCACAACAACAGTTTTATTTACTGAGCAGGAAGTTAGAAACTCTTGACTTCAGTGAGGAAAACTGCCAAAGTCATTATGAAAGCTGTCAAGCTTTCTGGAGTGGTCACAGCAGATGCAACATTACACAAACTACTGCAAATGGATATCCTGCAATTACTCATTTTAACATGAAATAAGTTCATAACTTTATTGGAAAGCTGTGGCTTGATCGCTGCTACGTAATATTTAATGCAGTATTAATAAAGAAGATAACACTTTTATAAAACATATTTTCATAACACACTCAGTTCAGTTCATGGCTGCATGCATCGTGTGTAGCTTTTTATTCAAACTGCATTTTGTTTTAAATGACAGGCTTTAAAATTTTGTAATAGAGCATAGCTCATATTTCTCATCAAGGAAACGATGTAATGATAAAAATTAAAACCATATCAAACATTTAGATCTTTTAAGCTGAATTGAAAATACAAAGATGAAAGAAATGTTAATGTTAGTAAAGGTTAACCAATCAGATGTTGGGTCCTATTTGACGAGCCATAGTAACGTTTTTAGTAACTTTACAATGCACAACAGTGCAAATTATTATGGAACTAGTTATTTAATTAATGCTCTCATTAACAGACATATTTAAGTTTATAAATTAAATATAAGTATTTTCTGTACCTGATATATATATATATATATATATATATATATTTGCAAAATAAAAATTATTGTGATTTAATCAAATCTAATATTTAGATCTGTTTATTCCAAACAATATCTTTAATGGCTGCCTCAAAGCCTTTTTGAAATAAACAGCAGTGCTATCATTCTTCTAGGTTTTACTCCACAGCCGCGCATTAAAACAGAGGCTCAGTTCAAAAATGTTGCCTCTGCAGTGGGAAGCTTCGTACCCACAAGGGGGCGTTCCGTACCTATTTGACAACTAAAGCAATTTTCTAATACATCTTTAATCCAAATAAGACCCCCAAGCAGGTTTTTCTTATTCTTGTTTAAATCAAGGTTACAAAATCTGTTAAAGTTCTTAGATAATATAAAACAGTCAAATTAAGCTGATGGTGAAATCATCAGCATTTTTGTGAAAACTTATGTCCATTATTCAAGTAAGCAACGAAAAAATATACTGAAATGCTATGGTCAATTACAACCATCAAACCTCTATGTTGTCAATTCGTCCCTTCTCATTTCCATTTCGTGCCCATTTAGACCAACTTTATTTAAAGTTGTAAAGAAGTTGAGATAAATAGTTATGTAAATGCTTCAGTTTTATATAGAATTTGCATACAATTTATATTATTTTCTGAAAACTTTGCATAAGACCCTAGTTCGATTTATTTTGGTTCTAAAAATCTAATTTTGACAAGTTGTCTTAACTCTAAGCAACCTACTGTGTGTAAATATTACTTACTGGAATCACCCAGCATTGCCTTACATCGGACTGCAACAAGACTATATAAATTTAAATTGTTTTGTTGTCGAAACGGGAACGAAACGAACTGATGAACGGTCAAACGAAATGAGCAAAACTGCAAACGTACGTGAACAACACAATATTTAAAGATCCAGATTTGCAGAATGGATGGGCAAAATGCCAATGCATATGCAGGAAACAGTGGCAAGTGGTGTAAAAGGGGCGAAGTGACAAATTAAGTCAAGGCACAGTTTCCAGTATTTACGCAGATTGGGGATATAAACGTGTATATGTCCTCAGCTATTACTCACTTCATAAGTGGGCTCTTATAATTGGGGTCCAAGATGTAGTGGGGAAGATGAAACTAGATTTTTGTGTTTCTGATATGATCCGTGAAGTGACGCCACGTCACTCTTGACAACAACAATGAGATCAGATTGCTCGCTTTCTTCATGAAAATGGCTTACAGCACAACCCCAGGCAAACATACTACTGTATATAAATATTTATCACCAAATATAAGACAGTTGGAGGTTAAATCTTACGACAAATTCTTGCTGTAGTTGGTAAATTATGAAGTTTAAGGTGCTAGCTAGTAACAACCGTGGCTAATAATTTCACCAACCTTACTGTTTACATACCTTTTGGAAACGACCAAAAAACAAGAATCGCTCAAATCAGTTTAAACACAGGTATACTCCTGGGTCGTAAAGTCCCTCAAAACAAGCACTGTGATGACTTAAAGCCTCAAAGCTGTCATTGCGTACAAGTCAGAACCTGCCTTCAAAGATGTCGACTGCTCTACTTTATTCTGCTGAACATAAACAACAAATACGTGAGTACCCGCCCCTTAAAATAAAATCAGCCAATCACAGATGAGATATTTCATTGACACCAAAAGATGTCCAATAGAAGGAAAGATGGAGGCGGATTGCTCTGCATTGATTGGTTGGATCTGGTTGCTAGTGTGGAGCAGCTTCAGCCCGTTTTCCCTAAGTGGCAGGAGGCAGATCCAGTAGGAAATCCTGGAAACCGAGCCAAGCCGAGCGAGGAACCAAGTTCACAGTCACGCCTAAGACAGACTACGTGCCTGGCGTGTACCATTTTTTTTTTTCGTTGTATGAACTGTTCACAATTTGTTCTGTACACAGAGCTCATCCAGTTACACTGGAATGCAAAAATCACTCTTTTTCACATTTGGTAAATTTACATACATTTTGTTGGGATTTTATATGATAGATGGAAAAAAGGCCTAATGTAAAATTAAAATGGCACATTGTACACCAAACTTCCTAAAAAGAAAAGTGAACAAACAGTGTCATGAAGACCCAGGAGGCACAGCAGACACATGGATGAAGCTGTGGAGAAGATTAGAGCAGGGTTAGATTTTTAACAAAGCTTCTAGCATTTACCAAAGCACTGACCACCCATTTACTTAGATCAGGAATTGAGAGGAAAAATCAATGAAGTCACCAAAAGGCAAAGGGGGAACTCTAAAGAAAATGTAGAGATACACAGCTATGGTGCGAAAGTCTGCTGGCACAGCACCTAGTCTGATGAAGAATGGAAAGAAGAAAGCTGTTTTTGAAAGAAAGCCATTCGAAACCCATGTAGAGAATAAAGCAAATATGTAGAAGAAGATGCTCTGCTCTGATGAAACCAAAATAATTTTGCGGGGGGCCCTAAAAAGAAAATGCTTTGTGTGGAGGAAAGCTATCACTACTCAACACGCTGCCAGGATCATGGTGAAGTGATGTTTTTCTTCAGCAGTGGCAGGAAAGTATGTAAAAGTAAGAAAGAAGATAGATGGGGCTTAATTAAGGGCAATTAGAAAACATGTAAAGAGGCTGGGAGATGTAAAACTGGAGCAAAGGCTGTGGTTCTCTAAAATGTGGACTTGGAGAGACGAATACAAATACTAACAAAACTTTTCTGATCTTTCTTTGATGAAAAAATTGAAAACCTTTAATAGTTTTGAAAAGCACTGTAACTCAGTCAATAAAAAAATAGTGAAAAATATTTTATAAATGGTGAAGACACACAACTCCAAATCAATGCATATCCAGAAGTCAGATGTTTCTTTATTTTGTGAATTCATTTTAATGTTTTGTTCAAGCTCTGTACATAGAAATGTTATTAAGAAGGCATACCTGTCTGCTGCCATGCATACATGGATTCTTTTTATTTTATTTTATTTTATTTTATTTTAAAAAACACTATTTTATTTATTTGGTCATCATATACAAACAATTAGTACCTTACCAAAATATTTCTCAAAGAAAGGAAGTAAAAAAAAAAAACCTTAAGATATCTGTGTACACTGAAATCCTCAATGTTAGCAAGGCAGTTTGTATATCAGGTAATCATTGAGAGTATAAATGGGGAATGACTCTCAGGCCTGTTTTTTTATCGTTATTCCACATAGTGAAATAAGTGGGGCCCAATTCTGCACTTAGCTGAATTTCTCCAACTTTTTCTTTAGCCAATGCCCTGTCATGCACGGATAACACAGACAAATGTCAAAATAGTTATGGTCCATTTTCAGTAGTAAAATGCACACAGCAGAGAAACTTCCTTTCAGGACATCCCTCAGCTCACTGCCACTCTTAGTGTTGTACTCAGACAGCAGCTTTAGCCTTTGTTAGTGTGAGAGCATCCGACAGGTTGCGCTTCTTGACTTTGTCGTTGCTTATGACTTGCAAATGGGAATTGGGCACCCATCCAAAATGCTGGTCCGACAGTCTAATCCCCTCTATCCAGTCTGCAGAGAAAAACAATCGAGTGTGAACAAATCTGCAAAATAATCTCAGTTTACAGCTCTGTGAAGAAGCCTTTGCTTGTTTATGAAACTCTTCTGTTGGGATTAAACACATTGTTTTTTAGAAGTTGACAAGGCCTCATTACTCATTACCAACCTGTGGCATCAAGAAGTCGCTTAAGTAAAAACCTGTCTGACAACTGTAAGTAGGCTAAAAGTTCTCCAAAAGCAACAGATCAAGCCTGACCTTGAGATACAAAACAACCTGCAACTGGAGAGGGAATAGAAAAGTCTAGAAAGATATTTGCTACATTTTTGGCTAAGATCCAAAGTAATTTTCTTAAATTAAATTTGCTTGAATTTCTGAGAAATTAAAATGTGGGGGAAAAAAACCCCAGAAGAAATCTGAAGTTGACCAAATACTTTTTCACGGCACTGTATGCACATATCTTTTCAATCCTAAGATATGGATCTGTCAGTAAACACTACAATTCATCAAAATGGGGAAAGAAAGCAATTGTCTTACTGTCTCCGCTGTCCTGGTGAACCAAAATGATGTCTGCTTTTTCTACAGACATCTCATCCGGCTGCTGAGCAACGTAAGCTCTGATGCACTGCATCTGTGATAAATCTGGATGAAGAGCAAAGAAATCATGTTAAATAATTTATTAATAATTGGGGACATGGTTACAATGAGTAACCATGTTTAATTAAAATTGGTCTGTTTTAGGTTTTTCTTGTTTTTGTATTTGCGTTTTATGACCTCATACATAAAGTGAAAGCAGCTGAATCTACACCCTAACATATCCAGTTTTACTTAACCAACAGATTACTTTAATTATCAGGAGAGCTTACACAAACGATCAGGGGTTCTAACAGTTTTTTTCACTGTGATACCTAACAGGTAAAAGGTAAATGAAAATCTCCATTTGGGACACGAACACTATATTTCACAGTATTATTAGCATCTGGTCAATTTTGGAATTGCTCCATTGATTTATTTAATTTTAATTTTCTTTTCTTAGTTTAACCCACAGTGTGTGTAGAGTTGGGCAAAAGTGAATCCCAATTGTCACTCTGTATTTTTGCGACACTACACACAACATGGTTGGTTGTTAATGAACTCCCTTTGGGAAACGTGCAAATTACTGACACCAACACCCATGAAACATGGGTGTACCAGATCCGAATGAGCAACTGTTTATCCACTAGAGGGCAGCAAAATGCAATGTCAGTTATACTGACTGGAGAAAGAAAATTGATTTTTATTGGCATAATTCATGTTATTAAATAAGCATATACAGAGTCAAGTACTATTAGTTATTATTATTCTAAATTAAAGCAATTAATTAGTTGGATGTAAATATGTTTACTTGACGAAAATACCAGTGGCTCCTTTCGTGTTTGTCAGTAGATTTTATGCCTTTTACAATTTGCATCAGCCTGAAATGGGGGTTTCTTTACATCACATTATTAATTATTTACATTCTGATTAATATCGAATATTCTGAAATCACATTTGAAAATCCAAAATGTTTATTCAATTTTCAAATGTATTACTTCATACATCTCATTAAATTGTAATATGTGATCCAGTGAGGCTTGTTTGTCCAATTACAAGTTTTATATATTAACCTAAGAAATCAGTTACTGTGTTTTCATTGGCTGTCAGAGAAAAATCGTTGAAATTAGCAGAATAAAAGGCTTGAAAGTATTAATCTGTGTGTAATCAATATATAAAATCTGCTACCGTTAGTGGACTGAGTTTCTGGAATACATAAACTTTTAAAATCTATTGAGATGTACCTGTAATTGATGCATGAATGCAGTTTTTGTGGATAAAACTTACTTTCTGCAGTAGAAAAATCAACTGCAGGACAAGTCCTGGAGAGGGCAGATATCCAGCGTAGCTTATCGCTCCTGATTGGGAAAACGTAGCGAGTAATGCATAATTGATCAAACTCTAATGGTGTGGAAACCAAACAGATGTCCTCGGTGCAATCTCTTACTTTGTCTCAGTTCTTAGCAGCAGGGAATTCTGTGCCAAGTGTAAGCGGAAGCTGTTCTTCTGCAGGGTCAGGATTTTGACACGGAAGTCTTCGGTACGCAGATCCTCCACAGGACAGTGATCGATGACGGTAAACCTTCCCCCTCTGCGAAAGGCACGCAGCAAAAAAATAAATAAATAAATCACCCAGGTCAGGCAGTGGAAGAGAAAGGATGTGAAAAACTAAACAGATGATGAACACAGGCAGCAGATAGGAGGATAACAGGCTGCAGTTAGATGGCGATGGTGATCACATTTGATGACAACACAAAATGATCTGTTTGCTGACTCACTCTTTTTGTGTCGATACTAGCAGGTAGTCATTGAAGAGATGTAAGTAAATGGTTCTCTCCGTTTGCTTTAGAGAGAAATCCATCAGTTGAGTGATGGGACCTTCTTTCACCAGCCGCCGTTTTTGACTGATGAGAGGAAGAGTCTGAAACACAACCAGGAAATAAAGCTAATTAATATGTTCAATAACGGGGTCCTAATCTAAGTTAATCAGCTGTTATGTGAATTTGCAAAGTATTCATATTGTGTGGCTTGACGCTGTATACAAAATAAAACCTTTTTATGACAAATTGGACCAAGCAAGAAAAACATGTTCAACAACAACTGAATTTGTCTAGCAGAGGTAAGTAATCCTCTTTCTCATGTTAAGTTGCTAACTAGCAAATAAAGTCGAATTCCCAGAAAGAGTAATGCAGTTTTCAATTAATTTGCTACAAATGCATCCTGCACTCTATGACAAGACATTTTGTAGGGTAAACATAAATCATAAAAATTTTATCCAACACTATTCGTTTCTATATATTATTAAGTATTCATTCAGGGTTGAATTCCAATAACAACTTGTTTATTACAGTTTGTTGTTTTCAACAAATTCTAGCTAAATATCTTGATTCAAATTTAACCACCATTGTCATTTGTCGTCCCACCTGTCCAGCAGAGAATGGCGAGGTTCATTTGTTTGGTATTTGAAGGGGTGTGCATTAGACTGAGATGACACTGTCAAAAGCATGACATAACACCTGTCATGAACAAAAAGAAGTCTTTATGAATGTCTATGACTGTTGCGATGAAGTGTCATTCGATAAATAATGACACTTTTAATGCGAAGTTGCTCTAAAAGTTGAAAGTCCGTTAAAAATGCCAACTTTGCATTAAATTATCATAATTTACAAAATCATGCAAAGTTGGCATTTTTAATGGAATTTTAATGCAACTTTTAGAGCAACTTTGCATTAAAAGTGTCATTATTTACCAAATGACACTTCATGACAGCTGTCATAAACATTCATGAAGACTTTTTTATGTTCATGACAGGTGTTATGTCAGTCTTATGCACACCCCTTCAAATAAAGTGTTACCATTTGCTTTTTTGTTTGTTTGAAGGACTGAATCAAATTTGTAAAAGACAAGAGGTGTTGGAAGACTTTTGATTAATATGTCATTAGAATGTATCTCATTTAATAAATTGGTTGGAATTTAGCACATTTACCTCCACATATCTTAGCTGTTTAACATGCGTATTTTCAACCAGAGATACTACAATGTAAAAAGAGGCACCAAAACTCATGTGAAGACACTTCACCTTAAGCTTCTCACAGATCTGTGTATGGGTTAATAAATGTAAGGGCTGAGTGAATGGTTGCTCACCTTGCAATCCACAAATTCCACTTTGCCACTTAGCGATACCAAAGACTCAATGGTTTTCATTTCAGTGATGCTGTCGTTACTCTCTTGAATGATCTAAAACAGAAAGAAAAAAACAAGGACGTTCGCACTTTCACTTTCTAAAGTTAAACTGTGTAAAGATACTGTGAAGGTAGGGAGTTTCTGTACCCTTTCCAAATGTGTTAAAGCTTTAATGGTGTTTTCTGCCTCCACTGTTCCAGGGGTTGTTCTTTTTACAATATTCTACACAGGAAAAAGCACATGGATCAGGTAAAAAAAGAAAAAAGGTAAAACATTTGGATTAAATATACCAAATAATCACTGGTGTTTGGTTTACCTGGACCAGCAGCTTAATTCTGGTGATCCTTTGGAACGGAAGCACCAAGAAGGAACGGAGAGGAAGCCTCTGACAAACTTGACTCTTCTCCAAGTTGTCCACAATCCGCTTGAATTGAGGATTGTCATTCCTGAACGCAGCACAGAAAAAATATTGTTATTTAGATTTTATGGGATATCTATCTCAAAAAGAAGAAATGAAAAGCCAAACTTTTTACATGAGTCTTTGGTATGTGGCGTCCTGATACGACTGGTTGGTGAGGTAGGGCACATAAACCTTTCTGAAGCGTCGACATTGCTGAGCAATAATGTCACACACTGTAAACTGCAAAACATCGGATTCCACACGCTCTTCCAGCTTCGCTAAAAATCTGAAACGGATATTGCAAGGAAACAACTTTAACCTTTTTGCGCTCATAGTATTTTTCCTCACTAACAAACGGGGGTTACACAATCAATATTATGCACACCTCTTAGTTGAATGCACCATTTAACAAGCGTAGATGGACGTAAAATTTGATTGACAACATTGTTCAAAACATCCAACCTGTGGCTGATGACGCGAACTTCAGTCAGACGGGAGAACAGCCAGTTCTTGTCCTGAGTCGTCAGCAGCTTCCCTAGCTCTTTATTCTTGACAAAATGTAAAACAACAATGTCCAGACTTCTGCAGTAGGAGGCCTCGGAGGTCACCACTTCAAATCTCACCTTGCATGCAAAAATAAAATAAAACAGGGGGAAACATGGAACTGATTAAAAGAAGGAAATGATTGCTTATATTCATGTAGTTGAAATGACTAATCAACCTCCTTTTAACATGTACTGGTGAAAGCTGATGCAATCAAAGAAGTGCAACTCCAAGTAATGCAATGAGACCTTCTGGCCAGAGTCACAGTTAATAAAATAGTGGATCAGTTGAAGGGTTATTCTGCAATGTGGCAAGCCAGTATGATCTGTGTGAATTCAGGAGTTTGAGGTGTGGCGCAACAAGTATGAACAAGCACAAGGAAATGAATCCTAAAAAGAAAAGAAGCAGTCTCCAATTACCGCCAGAGCACAACAGCATATTAGAGTGGGAAAAATAGATAGATAAAGCAGCAGGGAGCAAAACAAATCAATCATATTACTATTAATGCATTTCAAGAACAATATTCTTTTTGAAAACATAATGTTGCTTTCATTTAAATTATGTGTATGTCTGGGTGAAAAGGCTAAGTTTGGACAGGACATAGAGAGGCATCAAAATAAATTACTTTTTTTTTTGCAGATGTTTCTTATTTTATTTGATTCAAAAGGTGAAATATAAATATTAAATTGGCCTTCTGCAACACTAGTTAATTTGCAATATTCCCTGTGACTGTGTAAGATACAACATGTAATGTACTTCTATGTGTACAAGTGACATATACACTTATATGTCTGGATTAGAAAATTGTCATTTTCATTGACTTTTTGTAATATTTTGCTACACTTCTTCATTAGCTATGATACACAGTCATCACATTTATCTGAAAAAAAAATGTACAGTTGAAATATACAACTGTGTGTATTGATAAGTTAGTGACTATTTGAATAGAATTACAAAAAATAGTCACCATTGTATTTTTATAAACAACAACAACAAAAGAAACAATAGTTTGAATTGTCGGAAAATAAGAATTTTGAGAATTCAGCTTACTATTTTGAAAGAGGTCATTCTAATAGCAAAAATAAAAGTTTAGTTTTTCTAGTCATAAAATCCAGCAGATCAGCTGAAGTGGGCGGGAGAGAAAAATAAGCTCTCTAAGTCAAAGTCCAATGATCAGGCGGTAATTTAATTGTTGAAAGGCAGCTGCTGTACGCGACAGAAAACTCACATTTTAAACATTTGTCTGGTTTGAATAATGAAAATGACTTGTGAGTCTCAAGAGTCTTTATGAAAATAGGAGAGAGGCTATTTGGAGTTTCCAGTCTCTTGAGTCAGCGGTTTCTAGTAAATTTCCCGAGATTGAAGAGCAGATTACTGTTTGCTACTACACAATTCTTGAACAAGTCGAGATAAAACGTTCACATGCTAAAGAGAATGAAGGGAGAATTAAAGATTATCAGAAACTATCTTCCTAAATGTTGTGAAGCATTTAGGGAGACCCGTTAGACTAAAACAGACTCAAGAGAATCAGAATTAAGAACTGTCATCTGCTCCATACAAACAGACATGAACCATCAAATGTGGACCGTGTTCCTGATGTGTGGTTAGATATTCACCTCCTGCAGCCGCCTCTGATCATCTGTGAGCTTCATCAGCTCGGGGTTGTGACAGACGTTGGGCAGATCCCGCCAAAGTAACGACGACTGCGTGAGCGAGACGGACAGACTCGGAGAGGAGGCCCTGCGTTCGCTCTGTGATCGGTCCGGAAGAGACAAGGTCGTGGCGCTGGAGTGACCACATACCGAGTAGGTCAGGGAATGAGGGTGTGGGCAAGCCGGTAAAGGAGGAAGGGGTCTGCGAGCGGGTGGAGGTGAAGGTAAGGGGGAGCGACTGTTTCCCTCGCCCACTGTGAGGGTGTCTGAGCGGGACTGACGCAGAATCTCAATGTTCTGAGACTCCTCGTTGTACTGCTGATAGAGCTGAGGACGATCTGAAGGAAAGAGAGGAGACAGACACAGATATGCTGAAATTTAGCAAATTTAAAGTAATCTTTAAGTTAACCAACATGATTCCTCTGACTTGAATTAGAAAACAGTGACAGTTATTGGACAAATGTCCTACTTTCTTCTCCCCACAAAACACCTTTATACACATAATTTAGTGGAGACGTTGGAAAGAGATAATTTGCTTTAGACTAGTCTATACACAGTTTTCCTACATTGCCTGCCTATATCCAAAGTTTACCGAATTCCAAAAAAGATCATTCAAATTGACATTTCCTGAGTTTTCACAACCAGAATAAAGGCTTTTGAAATCTCAAGTTGGAAGCATGTGTTTTTTTTTGTTTTTTTTGTTAAAAAAATGAAAATACTCCACAAGAAATAATGCTTGGAAAGGTTGAACCAGACTCCTGAGAATCTATGGAGAGTTAACAAATGGACTGTCCAACCTCAAAGAGTTGTAGCTCACAATAAAAGCATTTATAATAAAAATATAAAAAATAAACAAAAATCCACTGGAGATATGCAAAAAGATTATGGGTTACTATGAGAAGTGATGTAATTTTAGCAAAGGCTTTTGAGAAAGGTAGAAATCATTTACAACATGACTTTTAAACGAAAAAAAAAAAGAAACTCCTCAACATTATCTTTGTGTCTTTTGGGAGATGATTGTGTCATTTCCACTTAGATACAAACTTATCGGTTGAATAAAAAAAAATATTGAAAAATATTGAAATCTAAACCTACGAGATTTGGAAATACTCTAAGCCCAAACAGAAAGCGTTACAAAGTCAGAGAAGTCTTTTACTCTTACATATTGGAATGTAAAGTCACAGCCGCAGATGAACACTTGCAGAAACCTGCAGAGGCTTGCACAAACTCATTTATATACAGATCAAGCACAAACACATTCTCGCAAGAGCCATGTGAGCCAGTAGACGGCAAACTGCTTCCATGTCAGATTGCTTAAAACATCAGTTTATAAAGCTGTGTGACCTAAACAGTAAACTGACACACATTTGCCTTTGCTTGTGTATGTGAGTGAAAATTTCACGTTGACGTGAAGTGATTAAGTGATAAACACCCAGTGGGTTTGGATTTACACAGAAATGAGTCACGCTCTCTGAGAGGAAATGCATGACCATGTCATGGTTTCCGTCAATACGGCCAGATCTGATGTGATCTGCAGACCTGTCACGTCCCCTGCAATTTACTGATATCCTAAATTTACCGTATAAATGCTTGACTGACAGAAAGTAAACTGTGAAAGTAATTACAGACCACAGTGTTATTTTATACAATGTGCTAGACTTATATTAAAAGTGAATAATATGAGTAAACAAAATCGAAGCTAAAACTCAGATACTCACTGTAAAAACTTTTCCTATTCTTCTTTATGTTGGAGTTTAAAGCATTCCTGTAAGTGAATGGAAGTAAAAGAAAACATGTTAATCCAGCGCATTTATAAACACCTGCCTAAAACCTCAGTTATGACAAAACAAACTCAAGGCTTCAGAGATAATTCACGCTAGACTAAAATGATGAATAACTAAAACTGTTCAAGGACTAGTACATTGCTTATATTTTTTGACACAAATATATTTTAAGAATCATTTAAATGTTGCTAAACTCACCTTAGTTCTGCCTCTCCCCAGCTTTTGCTCTTAAAATCATTATCATCTAGAATAAGAAAATATACATTTGTGGTGGGATTATAAAATAGCATTTTAAATAATTTAAGACTGTTTCCAAAATCAAAATACATAAAACTTGTAATAAATATGAAAAAAAGTGAAAATAAATTAGATTAAATATAGATTTAGTTGTTTCTAGAGCTCATGCTTCTCTTGTGTCTGGAAGGATCACTGATGATTTCCCCCTTTTAAATCACACCTGTGGTTTTCCCCACCTCTTGTAATTTCCACTGAATGTAATTACAACTCCATGACATAGCTTCCTATTCCGAGAAGCACTCAAGCTCTGCGTAGTTCTGGATCTTTGACAGTGACAAGACGCAGATAACAGCTTCGAGATTATGATTGCCACAACAGGAAGCGAATGTCATTCAGACTAGAAAACAGAAGAAGCAGTAAGAAGATCAGGAGATGACAATGTGCGTAGAGTTGATTTGAAATTTGGATTAGGATTTGCGTTGTGGAAGCAATCACGCCTAAGAAGTGACAAGAAATAGGAGGTGATTCTGGAGCTTTCCGAAATGATTAATGGATTCGAGTAGATGTTTCTAGTTTTCCCCAGTCGGTATTCTGGTTTACCTGGGGAAGAAAATATTCTTGCTCTGCGATCTCTTCCAACACCTTCTTCTTCTTCTCCTTCCACGTCAACATGCTCTCTGTTTTGTCTCTCTTTGGCCTTACGGATTCCCATTTTTCGTAAACGAATTTGAGGACCGGAATCCTGAAAAGTGCAGGAGCTCTTCAAGGTCCCCTCTCTTATGTCCACTGTCTTGTCTCCTTGTCTTTCATCTACTCTTTGTCCATTTTCATCTGGCACCTCCTGGCTCTCACCTTCTCCAGGGAGAGTCAGGAGGTCAGATTCAGATTTATAAATAAGAATGGGACAGCTTCTAGGCTTGTAGAGAGTGTCACTCACACTTAGATACATATCCACCTCCTGTTCCCTGCCTGTTTCTTCAGCTGCTTCTCCTAACTCAGCTAAATCTGCCTTCCCAGCTTCTGTCCTTTGCTCCAAAATGTCATCTTCCTTCCCTATACTGTTAAACAGTGTGTCAGAGTGAGGGTGTGGGTGTGTGTTACAACATGCATAACTGTAAACTAGTCAGCATGCTTGTTGCTTTGGGTCTGCCTCATACCTTTAAAATCGAAGTCGTCGTCCTCCTCCTCTTCTTCCTCAAGATCTGGCTCTGATTGTTGATCATCTGTTGTCAGAGTCACAACAGGCAAGTTCACACTCTTGCTCTCAGCCTCTTCTTGATGCTCATCATTCACAGCCTGCTTGACATGCTGGTTTTCTTCTGCCCCCGAATTTGGTTCGTCCTCTGTCTGTTCACCAGAGTGGCCCAGGATCTCACGGACTACACTTGTGGCCCATTTAAGGTGAGGGGCATCGGAGCGCCGCTTGGTTCGCTCAGGATCCATCCATACCCCGCTCATTCGGATGCGAATGGCCTCCACCTCCTCTGGACTCATTGCTTCAGTGTCTAGCTCATTCAGGAAAGGTTGAATTTGTTCAAAGCTGCTGCAATGAGGAAGATCGCCACAAGATGTTTGATCCTCTTTCCTGTTATTCTTCTCTCTCCATTGTTCTAGGAGCCTTTCGGTCTTTGAGTCTTTTTTCTTTATCCCCATATCAGTGGGCAGTGGCCCCTGTCTCATTATTTCTTCAACTTCTTTGTCTTGAAGGTCCACAGGTGCTGCATAGCCATCTCCACTCGGGTCTCGTGAAGTGAGGCTCTCTCCCCTTGGCTGCTGATTCCTTCTGCTTGGTGTTGGGTGGTGCTGAGGTTTACGTGTATCCTCATCACTTCTCCGTTGATGACCTTCTTTATTTGTGTCATATGTTTCCATCCCTCCCTCGTCATCTTGTGACAGTGACACCTCATGAGTTTCTGACTGGGAAACAGTTTGCCCAACTGCACAGAAGATCGACTTATTTTCTCTCCCTTGCTGCTCTGCGTTAATCACTTCCTCATCCCCTGTTGCCGAGTCCTTTTCTCTTTTGTTTGAGTTTCTAGGTTCACTAAATTTCTCCCTCATCCTAAATCTCTGCTCCATCTCATGCCCATTATCTACCCCAATGGACAGAAACACATTGCTGGACTCGGAAGACAGCATCCTGTCTCTGTTTGAATTGCAGCTGTTGACACTCCCTCCTCTACTCCCAGAAGAGCTCCCACCTTCTTCCTCTGTGCCACTAGTGCTATTTAACAAGTTTTCTCCCTGAATATCCATCCTCCAGCTTCTCTCAGCTTCCTTCCTACCACTGTTGGGCAGCGGTTCCTTGTCTTCACTAAAACTGTCTCTCCAGACTTCCTCGTCCTCGTCTCCATCTACACTCAACCCCTCAGAGTCCTCGTTGCGTTCTCTTACTTCTCTACTCTGGGTCATGTTCCTCTCATCTGGATCCCCTCGTAATTGCCACACATCTCTTTCCCCTTCTTCCTGTGACTTTATTTCCCTTTCGTCTATTCTCCTCCCCTCTTTCTGCCTTGGTTGTGATGTGCCCCTCTGTGGTTCTAGCCACATCCGTGCCTTGTCTGAACCACAAGATACGCTTTCATTTCTGTCAAACCTCTCACCTCTTACAATTTGCCTTTGTCTTTTCTCACCTGTTTGCCCTGGATCTATTTGGGGTTCTTTTCCAACACTGCCCTCCCTTCTTTGTTCCCTGTCAGAATCTCTTATGTACCTCATGTCACTATGCCCCTTGCTTCTCCACTCTCCACTGACTTGGCCTCGTGGTGTTGCTCGAGGAGAAGAATCACTCAAGGATCTGTTGCTTACGCCTTCCCTTCCATCTTCCTGCCTTTTTTTCCCCTCTCTGTCTTGTCTCTGATTTCTATATTGATCATCCTCTCTCCTGCCATCACTTCTGATCGCTTGCCTTCTTTCATACTCTCTGTCTGCTGATCTCATTTCTGTTCTGAGATCTTTGTCCGTTGACCAGTCATCCTTTTCTCTCCTCTTATGTCTTTCTTCCCTATATCTCTCCTGGTTTCCACGTCGATCCCTTCCCCGCGCTCTTCTGCTCTGGTAGAACACCTCATTCCTGCTGAAAGGGGTCCTCTGCTCTATATCTTTGTCCCTCATTTTTTCCCTTCTCTCCAACTCTCTCGCATCAATATCTCCTTCATTCCTGGCATCTTTCCTTGCTGTTCTCTCCGTCCTTCCTGTGTACCTTTCTGTTTCTGGTCTCCTTTGTGGAGAACACCTTTCAGAATCCTTTGTATCCATCACAGCTCTGAACTGATCTCTTTTTCTACCTGCATCCCTATCTCTCCTAACCCATGAATCATCTACTTCTCCTTTCCTGTCTTGAAACTCAACTCCAGATACTTTATATCTTTCTCTCTTTTGTGTTCTGATATCTTCTAGTGGTCTTCTTCCATCTTCTGTTGCCCTCCTTTGGATCTCCTCTCTTTCTCCGTCTTGGCGCCTAGATCTTTCAATTTCCCAGTCCTCCATCTGTTCTCTTCTGGGTCCATCCCTCTGCCTCATTTCTCCTTCTGTCATCTTTCTTGTAATAGGATCTCTGTCTCCCTTTCTCTCTCTGGGAAACGTGTCACCTTTCTTTGTCCCTGTTTTTACATATTGCTCAGTCTCAGTCATCTCTACATTTGACGACGGCCTGCATTGTTTGTCTCTGCCATCGGCTTGCCTTCGTTCTCCATCTCTCCACTCTCTTTCTCCATCTCTGATGCGGGGAGGTCTGTCTCTGTCCATCGATCGCTCCAGGCCGACCACTTCTTCATCCCTCATTTTCTGAGTTTCGCTCTCCTTCTTCCTGTTTTGTTTTTGATTGTTGTCTCCTCGGTGGAAGATGCCCCTCATTCCTGACAGAGGACTTGGATCCCGAGAGACCTTTCCTCTTGGGAGAAGTTTGTCCATCGTTGTTTAGGTTAGAAAGTGTGTCACCGGTGTTAAAGATGGCCGTTTTTGGTCTCCATTGCAGCAAAATGAGAAGAGCCTAGAACAAGGTAGTAGTTGTCAGTTAAATTACAATTTGCATTAGTACTGCAGATTAAATACCTAAGTACAGGTCAAGTCAAGAACATGCATAAGTACTTCAAACCCTTAGAAATTGTTTCAGTCCACTGAAATGTTGCTTTAATTTGGTTGTTACTGTTTAAACATAAAACGCTGCATTCTAATTTTTCTTTAAATTTCTGCACCTCTACTTGAAGTTAAAAATCATTTGTCAATCAACTTAAACGAGAATGCGAGGAGTGAGAGGGAGGACAGCCTTTAACAGTTCAGTAAGAATGCAGCACAGACCTGCAAAAAATGCAGCATACCACAAGGAGCCTTTCAGAGAGCAGAGGCCCGTGACACATGGGCAAGGCATGTAGTCCTCAAACTAAAAATGAATTAGGTCTCCAATCGGGCTTCAAATTAGAGACATCTTACAGAAGTAAAGAAGCACCTTAGAGTAACTCACCTGAATGTGTGCCTAAGGGAGATGTGGTCTACCCCTTCTACTCCAGCTCAGCCAAAAAGCACTGGATTGCACAACATATTAGTTCCTTGTGCTGACATTATCCGGGTGACAGATCAAATGGCAAACTTGTTTTTCCAAATACGTCTGAACAACTATTTAGTCTCTTTTCTTGTTTCCTCCTCTCACTTGTTTTTACTCTTCTGAAAGGTTCATGTTTACGCCCGAATTCTCCTTGCTTTTTCCCTCTTGCTGCCTCTCTCTGTCTCTTCCCCCCACTTCTCCTCCTTCCTCAAATTCCCAAACAAGTCTCAACAGATTGACACTTATCTCTTCCCTCCTCTTTGTCTCTGTCCCGTCCTTACAGTTGCAGTGGCGTTCCGCAAGTTGGTCTTTCACAAGCAAAAATCCCTCTCAGCGTGTCCACTACTACTGTCCCCTGTGAGTGTGTATGGACCCCCACCTTCGGCAACAAAACAAAACAAGCCCAGAAAACTCTCCTCTCCTCTGCTCCACTTTTCTTCCACAGAACACAGGAAGTACATCTCCTTGGCGTGTCTCAGTGATTGGTAGAAATGAAGCGACCGGGTGTGTCTCTTCAACATGCATAGTCAAGGTAAGGGTTGTGATAACACAAGGAGGGCAGGGGGGAGGGGAGGAAGAAAGTGAAGAGTGAAAAAATACACACTGCCGAAAAACTTGTGGAAGACCGGAAGAGAAAAAGAAATAAATCCCTACTTTTTCTCCAGAGACTGAGCCTGTCGGAGAGAAAAGGAAACAAAACCACTTTTTAATTTTGCTTTGTGAAAAAATAACAGATGAAGCAATCACAGAGGAAGAAGGGAGGGGCAGCATGCGAGGGTGACAGTAAATGATTTGTGTAACAATGGCTGCTGTGATTATGCAGCCATGGAACTTAGATTTGAAGTGCATAACTGCATTAATGACAATATGACTAAAATGATTTGCTTCAATTTTGTTGCTGTCAGGTTTGGTTTTTCCACATAGTTCATGCAAAAACCTTGTGACCCCATTTTTTACCTGCTTTTTCACATTTCCAGCCACACAGCATGATGCTTTCACTCCTTTTGATATAGTCTGGCTCAGTTTTTTTAAGAACATAAAGTTTTGCATGTAGGCCTAAAACTACAGTTTTGATCTATCTGACTGGAAAACCTTCTTCCATGTGATTGCTATGGACACTTAATAATTTAACAATTTTGCTGGAGAATCTCTATGCTTTCTTGCCAAAAGCTTGATGTTTGTTCACTGCTGTTTTCAAAACAAATACTGAATTTTGAAGCCCTCGCAGATTTAGCAGCAACAATTTTTTAAACAGGGCTGGATCCACATACTGTACATCTCATATATATATATATATATATATATATATATATATATATATATATATATATATATATTCCCAGTCACATAACCTTTCTCATCCAATTTCATAATTAAGCACTACTTTGTGTTGGTTTATTACACAAAATCTTCCTAAAACACCTAAAATGTGAAAAAGTTCAAAAATAACTGCAATAAATATTTTTGAAAGGAACAATATTTGCAATAAAAACTTTCTTTATGTCAAACTAAGTTCAAAGTCCAACGTAATTTTCACACTTCAGTGCGGTCATACAGTTCAACAGCTGATTAAATTTTATGGTTTTCTGTGGACCAGTTTATGTCTCTGCTGAATTGCACTGTGTTTCTCATAGGGGAATTTCTTCAGCTTTGTGCAGACTTTTTTTTTTTAAATCAACAAAAGATTTACCTTTATTCCCATCAGCCAAACATGTTCAATACCTTGTTCTATATTATAGGGTTTAAAATTGACAGAATCAAAGTAAATAAATGATTTCTAAAATATTTATACATCTGCTAATTTTAATAAAATCGTAACAGATGTATCAAAAATGTCTGCAGTAAATTAAATAACTCAAAATTGTAATAAATGTAAACTTTCCCATTATTAGTTAATGTTTGAATCATGTGACTATTCTAACACTTAATTATATGTTTATCCCTAAATCCATTATCTGTATCAACTTCACCTTGCAGGGTCGCGGCGGGCTGGTGCATATTTCTAGCCGGCATTGGAGGAGATGCAGGTTACAGAGCAACACGGTGACACACAGGACAAACAACCCCACACACACACACACACACGCACGCACGCACGCACGCACGCACGCACAATTAAAGGTGATTTAAATAGTTCAATTTACCACAATTAACAGTCATGTTTATAGATTGTGGGAGGAAGTCAGCTATTTAAAGGCCACATATATTTATCCGACTTACAATTGCTTATATGTGTAGACACCATTTTCTACATGAATGTAACACAATTCTGCAGAGTGAAACAAAATAAAGTGTTTGGAAGTTACTTACTGTCAACCAATTTACTCATTTTTTTTATTTAATCATACAAAGTTTAGTTTTATTTGGACAAAGGACAGAGAAAAGGGAATGGCACAGTGCTATCAGAGGAAGGTCTCCGTCTCTCCTCTTTAATCTTGTCGTTTCTGGGTGCACGACTGAATCAGAAATAGGCGGCTACTGTTCCCACCTGACTGAAATACAAACAGGTTAAAAGGTGGGCTTTTGTTGAGATTTGTGCTGATAAGTGGGAATCAGGAGGTACAGCTAACTAGAAAACAAGCTTTGTTTTTAACTTTGCTGACACAGTGAAAAAATGCTGAGGCAACTGGAAACAGTAAACTGGTCATACTGGTATCGGCTTTGAAAAGCTTAAAAGTAAATTCTCAAGTAGTTATTCACATACATAGAGCCTTTCGTAAGTATTCTAGATGAGACCTGCCTGTTGTCTTCCTTGCTGTTCGTTCGTTTGTTCACTAATGTTCTCTAATAACCACCTGAACCTGTCAAGAGATATGTGTCACTTGGTTTTCTTCTGTGTTTCTGATTATTTCTTGATTTGATATTGTTAGAAAAGGTCTTGATGTATTCTGTTGCTGGTTACTGCCATTAGTGTTTGGAATATTTGTTCATTCCTTTGTGTTTAATCTCATGTTTATTTCTTTTAGATCAGTGTTAGTCCCTTTCCCCTTGGTTTGAGGTTTATTTGTGTCTTGTTTGTTTTATTATTTACTTAAATATCCCATATCCCAAGCCTAACATAAATGTACATCAGTGAAATTATTTTGTAATGGTTGATAATCTTTTTATTTTATTTTATTTTATTTTTTTTAATTGTGATCTGAATTTAGAAAGTCTGGTTAACAGGGTGTTCATGAATGCACCGTCACCAGCGGTTGTTATAACGCTGCATGAAGGGTCAATGGCTGACGGTGGAGCAGAGGTGGTGCGGAAACACATTTTGCAGAAGGATTTGAATCGATACGTTGCCTGGTTTTGCAGGAGAAAAAGACAAGCCAAATACGTTTTTTTCCTGAAGTTTTTTTCACTTCCGCTCACCTGTAGCTCTCCCCTGTCAGCTGACAAGGGTGTAAGAGGACTCACCCAACGCTGATTGGTCGGCTTCTTTTTCGGTCACATGCGCGTGTTTGTGTGTTTAGTTTCATTTCCGCATTACGCTGCTGCCTGTAGCCAGTTAGCATCTTAAAAATCGCACTTCAACACGACTTAAAAGAAAACCTATTAACTCTCCAGGGCAACAATAACAGCGTCAGCAGAGGTGTCCGAAATCCAATTTAACATTTAATTTACATTGTTTGCATGATATAAATGCGGTTTGATGTTGGTTAAGTAAACCAGGAAGCGACGTTAGCGTGAGGAAGCTCATTGCAACTTATTCTGACTACAGTTTAAAAAGCAAGTATTAAGCATTAGTAAGACGGTTTTTCCTCCACTGATTTACAGCAAAGGAGGCCATGAAGGTAAGTGGACGGCACTGATAAAAACCTAGGCTTTTGAAGTGGTGACTTCTGGCAAAAATAGATTTCTCATGTGGAGGAAGAAAAATCACATGCTTAGGTATGATGACTTGACCTTATAAGCTAATTTGCATTTACATCCAGACGATGGGGTGACATGGCTGCGTTAGTTTTATAGAAGTTTTCATCAATGTGGTACCTATTAAGATTATTGCTTACTTTTTTTTTTTTTGCACTTGTGGTTTGCTCTATTTTTGTGTATTCAGAATGGAGCCATATTAAACTTCTGTTTTGGAGGATCAAAACAAAAACTGCTAATTTGTGTCTATTTTAAGCATAATTTATCCAAATAGAGGTGGATCTCAATAAAATCTTTTTAGAGTAAATTTTGGGGATTTATGGCAGAATAGTTGGTAGTAAGAAAGAAGGTCCTGGGTTTGAATCTTGTGGTCCTGCATGTTTTCGTCCCCCTCTGTGCATGCATGCATTGATTCTTTCCATGGACTCTGGCTTCTCCCCACCATCCAAAAACATGACTGTTTGGTCAACGGAATAGTCTAAATTGTCCGTGTGTGTGTGTGTGTGTGTGTGTGTCGCCTTGTGATGGACTGGCAATCTGTCCAGGGTGTACCTTGGTTCTCCCTAAAAGTCCATTGTTGTCAGGTACCATCCACCTCCTCCTTATATGAGGTGGTGTGGATGAAATTAACTTTGTGCAGACTTTCCGTCTGCTGACCATCAGTGTGACGCAAAAGGTGCGCAAGAGGCATCAAGGTACTCCATGTGTCATAGATCCACAGACTTTAACTGTGGTAACTTTAAGTATGACAAATGATTTTGGAATTTTAAAACCCTGACATCTGCAAAACCTCAGTACAACCCATTATAAATTAATAACATGGCATGTTGTTTCAGGCTTGTTAAGATTAAATTTAATCCACCGCTTTCCATTACTTTTTGGGCTTATCAAGACACTAAAAGTTGTGTAATACAGTGATTCAGAATATACTTGACAGTTGCTTTTTCTTTATGTTCTAGCTGTTCAGAATTCCCATGCGAGGTTCTGTCTTGTGGGCCATCTTGACTCAGCTGCTGCTGTGTAGAAATGGTGTGTTCGCCGGAAATGGCACCAAGGCCTGCAAACTAGGCACCGAATCATCATCACAAAGGAAAGTCCTTGAGCGACTGGAACCTCTGGCCCACAGAAAGTAAGTTTGGCACCATCCTGCCCATTGAAGTAAAATCTTATTGATATTCAAGGAATACATAATTAAACCCAAAGCATTGCATCTGCTCTGGGTTTGCTGCTTTGTTGTTTTTAGTGTTCGGTCTTACAGTAATGGTTAACGGCTCCCAACTTCATGTTCTCATGTTGGCAGCTTGTCAGTGGAGGTCACTGAAGAAAAGGAAAAGTACACATATGTGTTCCAGCTGTGTGGAGATGCAGGAGGGGTTCCAAATGCGGGAGTTATTCAAAAGAAGATCGACTCGAAGGATAAACCCACAATCATTGGCTCATACACCTCGACCGAGGTCATTGGCGGCAGTAAGACTTTGCAATTTATTAAACCTGATTTTAGTTTCATTTTGTGTGCATTTAACTATTTTTGAATAGTATCGTGTAAGGAGACAAACCATCAGAAATGTACATATGAAGAATCTGAGACATTCGATTATCTTTTCTGTTTTAACATTTTTTTTTCTTACCTTTGAGGTGACTGGGTGATGCTGCTTTACCATAATGGTGACAAATATGATAGCCACTGCAACCAGGAAGAGAGAAAGGCCATGATCATGATCTCCTGCAACAAAAACACAGAGGCGGTAAAAGAAACACTTATGAGTTGCGCTTCGTGTATTTACATTTTCAGTTCTTTTAATTTAAACAAATTATCAAATTTTTTATGGTGGCATGTTGTTTCAGGCTTGTTGATTTGAAATTTAATCCACCATTTTCCATTACTTTATAATACAGTGATTCAGAATTGTATCAGAGTGGAAGGATGAGAAACGTGCACTAACTTGCTTTACACACGTCGGTTAGCTTTCAGAGTAAATTTCAACACTGTTTTTTTTTAATCCTGGAAGTGAAGACGCATGTTTGTTTCCAGTAAACTCTAAATGAAGGGTTGCATTTCAGTCACTGCCAATGGACTTTCGCTGCCGGGAAATATTTCTTTCTGTAAATGTTTTCCAGGTGAGTGAACGAAAACCCTAACTTACCTTGTCTTCTTGTTTTTAGGGTAACTTTGAAGTTATTCTGGAAGACAGAGACAGGCTGAAAGATTGCTTTTACCTGTTTGAGCTGGACTCCAGTGCAGTGTGCCCTCCTGTTCAATCCCAGCTGAGTGCTGGCTCCATAATACTCATCATGTACGTAAAGACATGTCACAAAGGCACATAGGCTTCCCATACTGCAATAAGAAATGCTGATTGGAAGGTTTGTCTTCTTCCAGTGGTTTCTGCTTTGTGGCCGTTTACCTCATTGGCGGCTTCCTCTACCAGCGGCTGATTGTTGGAGCCAAAGGGATGGAGCAATTCCCAAATTATGCTTTCTGGGTGGAAGTTGGGAACCTTTCAGCGGTACGATTTATCTAGCTTACAAGAAAAAACAAAAATGTTCTTTCTACTTCACAACTATGCAGTACGTTTTGTTAATCTATCGCATAAAATCCCAATAAGACACGCTGAAGATTGTTGTAATGAGAAAACTATGAAAAAAAGTTTAAGGGATACGATTACTTTTGCAGTGTAAGTAAACATTTATTCTTTTTTTTTGTTGTTGTTTTAACACTCAATGTGAACTTGATTGTTTTGTTACAGGATGGCTGCGACTTTGTGTGCCGTTCGAAAAATCGAGAGGAAGCTCCAGCTTACCGAGGAGTGTCGGCTGACGCTTTAGACGAAGAGCCAGAAGAGAGAGACGACCACTTACTACCTATGTGACCTTAGTATGTCAGAAACATGGCATACATTTTCACTGTGTGACAGGTAGCGCTTCGGAAGCTTAGATAAAATTACTGGTGCACACAAGTGTGTTTTCTTTGCCTGGAATGAGTCAGTCCCCTGTTGAAACCTTGCTTGTATTTTAGACTTGTGGCTCTGAGACGGTTCCTAAGAGGCAGAAGGCCATGTCTCCTTTCCTACTCAAAACATTTCAGTTTCAGTTGTAATTCATCCAAAGGAGTGACTCGCACATTAGAAAGACAAATCCCTGACTCTTCTATGGAAATCAGGTGGAAAAAGGAAGGATTCAATTCAGTTGTAACGCAAACTCACTGGTTATGTTTTATGATGATCCTACTTAACTGATGACGTTCGTTTTATGGATGTGCAGGCAGCACCAGTCTGGTTTCTGTTTAGGTAATGCTTGCTGCAGGCTATGCCAGATAATTATACGTGTGTAAAGGGTTAGTTTGACCGAATTGTGAATGTACCTTTTCAGCTCTTAGCACAGTGACAGTACATACAGCCTTGCTGCACATCTAGAGAGCAGTGCAAAAAAACCAAAGCTTATGCAAATCTATTAGTCTGGTTTATCCCCCCCCCCACCCAGAAGTACAAAGAAAAGTTTCTACATTAGTTCAGATATTTTGTGTAGTAGTCAATGAAGGTGTCAGGTGAAAGTGTCACGTTTTTAATCTAAACAAGTCAAAGAGGTGCAATGCATCTTTAATAAACTTAAAAACATGATTGTTTTCCTATTTAGTGCTGATGGACAATTTCAAACTGTTTGTTCAGCGCCAACCACAGTAATTGGCACCCCTGGTAAAGATTTGTAAAGAAATGTGTTTTTTATTACAACAGCATAATCCTAGAAATAATCAAACCTTTTTTTTTTCTTTCAGTGCTTCTGCTGAGTTGGGAAATAAGTGTTTTTAACTAAATCACCAGTTTCACAATTAGAGGTAACCCAGGAAGTTTCTGTAAAACAAATGTAAACCGAAAATGAAAACTGAACCAATAGTATTCATTTACACTTTTGAAAATTGATAAGTTTCTTTGAAATCTTATTTAGTAATATTTTGCTTTTGTTTCTCTGGGTTATAAATATAATTTTTAGAAAGGTTGTGCAAGGACCCCTATTATTTATATTGCAGGCACTGACTAGTAGTGTTACCGCTAGACTATTAAACACTGGCTTCACTCCAGCTGGTTGTTCCAGATTGATGTCAGAGAAAAAGCCTCGTTTGTCCTGCCATCACAAATGTAAACGGGGATCTCTACTTAAGATCTCTACTCGGATCTTAACTGGAATTGTGTCAGATTAGACAAGGATTAAACACTCCAGATAGGTTTTTAAATGGAACTAAGGAGGACTGTGTGGAAACAAAGCACTATTAAGTTGGGCAACCCTAGCCAAATTCTCATACATTACATTCCATATCAAAATCAGAAGAGTGCTTTTCTATTGACGAGTTGTACAAAGTATTCACAGAGGGGGGGTGCTTATAATTGTGTCACTGGTGATTTTGTTCAAAATAATCTATAATGTGAGAATTGGATGTTTAGATTATTCTAAATTTTCTTTTTTTTTTTTTTTACTGATCTCTGTCAAAGGTGCCAATAAAAATTGGTGGCACTGACTATGTTTTTGTTGATTTCTGAAATGTGGTATGCTGTATATTATTGTATTTTGATATGAATGAACATTAACAATGTCCGATATCCAATGTTGAAACTTTCCTGACTGCTGATATTGTAATTGTTAACCTAAGCACCAGAAATAGTCGTACGTTTACCGACTTTTGTTTTCTCTTAAGTTTGACCAAAACCTTCTAACTGCAGTTTTTTGCTTCTATTTTAAAACGTTAGAAGTTTTCAGTGACGTCTCCTGCTGTATTCTCTATTAATATATTGAAAATGTTAGTTGAGGATATCATTCATAAGGTTTATACATTTTTTACATAAATTACTGGTGAAAACAAAAGTAGAGTGTTTTGGAATTTCACTCAGTAGGTGGAAACAATATTCCTGCTTTGTTTTGTCACAGGTTACTAATGTTGGCCTATTTTTCTAAGTTCAGTGAATTGTCTCCTGTATTCTCTGGTAAAAATGGTATCACTTGTGTTTGAAGTAAATAAAAATGCATCCAGTTTGATAACTGTTACAGTAAAGTGTGATGTAAAGGTTCCACTCTTTTATTTAGTGTTTTTCTTGAGTTGCACCACACTTTCTTGATTTTTTTTTTTTTTTTGAAAGCAGAATGGAAGCTTTTCCTCAGTCAGTGCTTTCTTCATGGTTTTAAACATTCTGGATTATGCTTAATGTCTTGATTTTTATTTTTTACCCCTTAAGTTTGCTCAGTGAGTTATCCAGCTTTAAGTGTCTAACTGCAGATACTTCATCTCATAAGCTATTTTGACTTTATAATCATCACTACTCCCAACATACTCTGTGTTTATATCCTTACTGGTATTTGCAGACTTTTTCTTATTTCAAATAACTTTACTATTACTGGCACATCCGTTACTGCAGTTTTTTCATTTCTTGCAAATAGTTTATTTTTTATGAGCAAATATGCATATTTTGTACATGTTTAAATTATTCTACACATTTGCATATTTTTCTGAATCAGATAATCCTATGTTTTTTTAACAGCATTGTCTTTCCTTATGGTATATATTTCCGGTTTATTAGTCGGTTTATACATGTTTATATCTATATCTATCTATCTATCTATCTATCTATCTATCTATCTATCTATATATATATATCTATATATATATCTTTGTGTGGTTCTCCGTACTTCGACTTGCCTCTCACTTTGCTGCTCACACTTTCTCACTGAGAGAATAACGGTAAAATCTCTTTCCGTAATATGTTTGGCCAGCAGGGGTCACTATTCATCCTTTAAAAGTCTCAAGAAATGATTCACAGTCCAAAGTTTTCCCGCTTCATGAGATGGTTATTAGAAGTTTGTTTTTTTTTCTTCCACCTAGTCTACAGTTTCAGGTAGAATAGGTCAACCGAGTTTCTTACGATCTAAAAAACAACAACAAAAAACACTTTTTACTCCCAACAACTTTATTTGATCCTGCCTATGATCTCCCAGTCCATGTCTAACGTCCATTCACAGGTCAGTTGGGCCATAGCGCCCTCTAGAGGCCCCCTAAAGTGTACAAACAGAAGAAAGAAGAAAAAGAGTGGCAGGGGGCGGGGTTTCACTGCAGGCAAAAATCCTCAAAGGCTCAGTCGTTGTTCCCAGTGTAAAAGACAAATCAGGACCACTTTCATGCGTGTGTATTCTGTGAAAAGGACAGACAAGCCTCTCGAAAGGTAAGCACTTGAATAAACAAATATTTACAGACCAAAGGAACTGTTGGAGGAGCTACAGTTGCTGACTTTCTGCCTGTTGAAATCAGCTAATGTTGCTAACTGGTGTTAGCATATGTATAACTACTAGTTAACGCCAAATGTTTTCTTTCTTTGTCAGTGCTTTCAAATGTTTATACCCAAAGACATTGTTTCTAATATTCGGATGCTTTTTCAGCATGTATCCCAATTCAAACGTTATAATTAGGGCATATAACTGAGTGGAAGAATAATAACTAAGTAGCAAGAGTTAGCCACCGATGGATGAAAAGCTTGGTTTTTCGTGATCTTATGAAGTTTCATTAAGTGATCTTTTGCTCATATCCAACTAAAATGTTTACATCTTATTTGCTAACGAAAACATCACAATGCCAGTTGTTTTTTTACAGTTATTTTAGATCTGATTGTGGCGGGGAAAGCGCTCATATTTACACCTTTGTTTATTGCCTCAGGAGTTGAAGTAAAGAATAACACACACCACCTCTGTTTAATTTACTTAATCATAAAGACGCTAAAAGCGTTTGTTCTGTAATTTCAGCACTATAATTATATCGATTGTAGCAGTTTGTGTCCGTGGTTTCTACCTACACAGTCTTGAAAGTATTGGAAAGTAAGGAGTTTGATTTATCTTTTTTCCAGATCTTTATAAAAAAATTGAAAACTAATAAATTATTAGGAAATATGATTGTTTTTTGACTATTTTCTTTTACATTTTCAAAAAGAGTTAGAGTTTTGTAAACTGTTAAAACAAGCAAAGTACTTTATGATTGAGTTTATGTGACAGACAGACAGTAATTATGCATTGGTTGGCTAGTGGTAATGATGTACTCAAAGGTTTTAAAAGACTCAACAAAAAAAATCAATCATATCACTCCTCTGCTCTGCTTCATGTCACCTCTTAACGAGATACCAGAGAAAGTTCTGGAGTGGCCAAAGTTTTCTCAGCTGCCAAGTGAGCAGATTAGAGGACCACTTCCCCTCCCCACTTACTGTCAAACACTGCTGCTCAGCTGGCTGAAAGACAGCACGTCTCAAACAAAATTAGCTTCAGAAACTAATTACGTACAAGTCTCTGATTTGTACCTCTGTTTCTAATGTCTCAAAAAAAAACAATGCTTTTTAAATTGTATTTTTGTAAAAAAAAATAATAATAATAATAAAAAGAAGAAGAAGAAAGTTTGTATACTTCAGCTGCCTATTAGCCAAGTCATCACAGAAAATTAGATTTTTATTTTTTTTTTAACTGATTTACCTGGTTAAATAAACCAAATAGTTGCTGGGCACTGCCCGTCAGCTGACCAAAGGAGGGTTCCTACATTTTCCCTTACTGGGAAGTTTGGCTTTCTGGATTTATTTATGATTGTGAATAAGATCAACAATGGTAGAAACTTGTGACTTTTATCAAGCGTGGCTGATTTTTAAACACTTGGAAAGCTACAGGCTGGTCTGTTTAGCAGCCGTCTGCGGCTCCACCAGAGCCTGACTAATTAAACCACTAACATCTACTTGTGGTGTTCTGTCAAGAGCAGAGAGGCACAGATTTTTAAAACGTCTGAATTAATTGTTTATATATTAAGACAGCAAAATCACTACAATCATTATTCTACACTTTATCAGCAGATGGAATAAATGTTGCTTTTCTGCTTGAAATAAAGAAATTACATCATGTTGCACATTTTTTTTATAAACTTTGTCACTTCATCAAAGTTATTGCATAGTGATTTCGTAACAAGAATCACAATGTCGCCCTTTGCTTGATCTGACACACTAAGCCTCCAATTGAACATTTTAGCAATCTGAAACTTTATTTGACCTGTTTGGTTCCACACTGAACTCCTTAATGAGGCGGCTGCAGGTATTTTATTAGAGGTTTGGTTATTAATATCAGTTATTTTTAAAGAAAAATTGAAACTATGACAAATGTATGAAACATTTTCTTTGGTTTGATTTGATTTGTTTTTCGTTTTTAAACTACGGACCATTGCTCTTTGATTTTCCAGAGAAAACCAGATGTTTTCCCTCTATCTAGTTCTCGAACCCTAAAATAAGTCTCAGAGCTCCTGAAGCTTTTGGTCTGAAAACATGAATCAGAAACTATAAACTTTTCTTATACCAGTAAACCATCTTGCCTATTTGCTACAGCGGTGTGCACAATGTATTTGCTTCTACATCTTGGCATTTCTTTAGACCCATGCAGCCGTTTTCCATTTTACTCAGGAACTCTGGCAAAATGAAAATACTTTTAGCTTTTTTATTGAGGTGTAAATGAAAGGATAAAAGACCAAAATGTAAAGTGGTTACTTGATTAAAATTAGAAAAAATAATCCCAATAATGTATTGTAAAAAGCTATATACATTTTAATAAAAAAAAAAAATGTTTAGGAACCATTTGCAATCATTGGTTGTGCCTTTTCTAACAAGGTGTCTTATTTATATTGTTACAGCTTTAAGTATACATGGGTACAAAGAGTACAAACTTTTTCTAATCCTTTCCAATCATTGAGTTTTTTTGGTTTGTTTTTTTTCGGTTTCTAGTAGCAAACATGGAATCAGGCGAAGACCAAAACACAAGCAGCACAAACGGAAACCCTCAGGCGAGCGGGAACTCCCGGGCACCCCAGATCGCCCGCATGTCTTTGTATGAGAGACAAGCTGTACAGGTGAGAGATTGCTTATAAACTGATGTGTAAAAATGTCCAATATTATTTAAATTAACCATTTGAATTAATCTTGAATAAGTTTATGTCAATGCTTTGTTTTTTTGGGTTGTTTTTTTTTTGTCTAGGCTCTCCAAGCTCTGCAGAGACAACCTAATGCAGCCCAGTACTTCCAGCAGCTCATGCTGCAGCAGCAGATCAATACGGCCCAACTACAAAACTTTGCTGTGCAACAGGTGCAGTTATGACAGCAATCATTGTATGAGAAAACTTCCTCCATAAAAGTTTTTTTTATTATTATTATTTCTTCAGCTTACCTGGTTGGATGTGCTGATTATGAACACTTTTTTCTTTGCACAGCATTTTGCTATTTATGTCTTTAAATTAGCTACATTACATTTAACCTGATTTCCCTTTTTAAACCAGGCCACACTGGCAGCTAGCCGCCAGTCCAACACACCAAGTAACAGCATTTCTCCGGCTCCCACCACTGTAAGTTTATTCATTGAAAATTGTAAGGATTAATCTTTCAGGACTTTATAGAAACCTGTATTTTTTATGCTTCCTGCAGGTTAATTTAAGCACTACATCTGCCGGTGGGACTATGAGCAGTCCTCGTCCACACGGTCCGGCTACGTCTGCAACAACAACGGCTCTCAACCAGTCAGTGCTGCTGGGCGGAAACTCTGCAGGACAGGGACAGATGTATCTCAGGGTGAGTTTAAAATGCACACACATGCTACCAATAAGTAGATTTATGTGTTCTATGCTCAGTTCGTATCTAAAGGGAGAGTTAAGCCTCACTCTGACGCATCATTTTCTTCCTGCTGCCGTAAATTATGGACTTATCTTCCTTGAAGACATGAGGGCAGAAAAAATGAAAAGTAAACTAAAAAAATGTTCTTGTTCAGTTTGGCTTTCAGTTTAAGTTAATCGTTTTTTTATACTGATAGTGATGCAGCCCAAGATTGTGGGGTGTTTAACTGAAGCCGATATGAAACTGTGTAGAATCCTAGTATTTGGATAACTAGTATAGTGTAAGTAAATCATAACCAGGGTAATAAGCAGTTTTTGAGTCCTACACGTTCTTCCTCATGTGGTTAGGAGACGATCTGATCACATCTTCTTGTCTTTGCGTAGGTGAACCGCTCTCTAAGGAATCCGCTTACCTCTCAGCTCATCTTCATGCCCGGCGGGACGACCGCCGCCGTAGCGACGGTAGCTCAGACACAAACACAACCCCAGCAGCAGCAACAGCATGACGCTGCTTCCACCACTACATGTGCCCAGGCTGACAACGACCAGGTCTGATCTATTTAAAGATAAGTCTCTACAGCGCTACAGCTCAGGGAAGACTCTGTTTCACCATAAATGTCTGGTCTCTCTGCTTCCCAGGTGCAGAACCTGGCTCTACACTGTGCCTCTAACGCCAAAGCCGTCGCTGTAAAGGCTGAAAGTGTAGAGAGGAAGGATGCCGGCAGCTTTCCTCTCACTCAGCAGCAGCAGCAGACTTTCTCTCAGCAGCAGCAGATGGCTAAAGCTGGCTTTAACCAGCCGTCTGCCTCCAGCACTCTGACTGTGAAGACTGGGAACCAGGCTGCCATGACTGTGGCCCCTGCAGTCTCTGTGGCCCCGTCCTCCTCTTCCTCATCCCCAGCGCTCCCCCTCTCTCAGCTCCTCCTGGCCCCGTCTTCCCCCGTCATCCTGGTGCCCACTTCAAATGTCACTACCTCCACCCAGGGCTACCCAATCGGTTCTGTGGCCCCGAAGGCCAGCATGAACCCACAGACTCTGGTGGTGCAGCCCCTTCAACAGGCCAACGCTAACATGGAAAAGGGTCCCGTCCCCATACAGCCCAAGACGGCTCAGGGACACCGCTTACCCGTTCAGCTGTCTCCTCGGCAGCCGCCTCCCATACTGCCAGCGCCACCGAGCAACAGTCAGGCTAACGCCGGGGGTCATAACCCTCCACACATCCCGGTCCAGCTGGTGGGAGCCAGGCAGGGCTTGGCAGGAAATGCACAAGCTGTGGCTTTGGCTCAGGTGCGGAGCAACGCGGCTCTGGAGAGTCCGTCTGGTGCGGCGGTTAGCTCAGTCCCCAGCAGTGCTGCCATGGTAAGATCAGGATGAGCTGCTCTGCTCAAGCTTTGTATTTAAAAAAAAGCGATAACTGGTGTCTCATAATGTTTTCTTTTTTTTTGTTGTTGTTGTTTTTTTTTATTCACATGCTTTCAGGCAAAGCCGTTGGTCGGTTCTCTGAAGAGAAAATCTGAGAGTGATGCACCAAATGAGATGTCAGAAGCATCAGATTCTGCCCCCATGAAGGATGCAGCTCCTCCTTTATCTCCTGCCCCCACAAAGGACTCGGGTAATACCAGTTCACCATCTATTAACGTGAATTTCTCTCAACTTTGCATCATCCACTTATGTCTGCGACTGACAGTTATTTTTGTAACTGATCAATCTGTTGATTATTCAGACGATTAATTGATTAACTGGCACATTCTGCAATTTTTTTCATTAAACTACTTAAGTTTTTTCTATACAATGTTTGAAATACGTTAACATATGGAAATAAACAGATTATTTATTTCATTGTTTTTTAATTAGAAAATAAACATTTAGTTGCCTAAAATGCAAAGGAATAACATTCCTTTAGTGAACATAAAAAATGCCTCTTGAAGAGTTTGGGGTAAAACATTTTAACACATAAAGGTGTTTTTATCTTAAATCAAAGATAATAACAAAATTTGAAATATTTTGTTCAAATTTGGCTTAATTACTTCTCTGAATATGTTGTTTCTTTTCAAATGGTGTTTTATTGAGTTTGTTCATTTCAGTTAACGATTAATCGTTTGCTAAATTAGTTGACAGTTATTTCAATAATCGATTAATCGCGATTAGCTGATTAATCGTTTCAGTCTCGCTTCCATTTCTCCTCAGCTCCCGCTGTAGACGCCACGTTCTCCGCGCCCCCGACCTTGTCCTTGCCTCTGCCCTTGTCCAGAGGCGGCCATGGGGACAAAGTTCCTCAGGCGGTGGTCAAACCTCAAGTCCTCACTCATCTCATCGAGGGCTTTGTTATTCAAGAGGGAGCCGAGCCCTTCCCTGTAAGCGACCCCTGCCAGATCTGCATGTTAAAACTTTATGGTGAAAGGTGCAGGTTTCTGACTCAGTCCTGGAAATTATGGGAAAATCTGGAATTTGACTTGAATCAAAATTAGTTTGTATTTTCAGATTTAATTCCCTCCCCATATGTCTAAATAGTGTGTCCTTCCTTCTGTCCGCCATTTTTTTTTGTATTCTTTCTTCATTTCTCTTCTGCTTCGTGTGTCCTAGTCCATATCCTCCCTCCATCTGTGATCTCTTTTTATCCTTCATTTTTACGTCCCTCGTGTCTTTCCATTCTTTTTTCCTGTTGTCCCTCTTGTTTCATTCTTCATTGCATCCTTCCTTCCTCCCCCTGTTTTTTGTCTCTTCCATATTGTTCTTTATAGTGCTCTTTTTTTTTCCTTCCTCCCAATCTTGTGTCTTGCTTGTGTCTTTATTTTCAACATTTTGTCATTCCTCCCATTTCTCCTCTCTTTGCTTCTTTATTAATTGCTTCCATGTGTCATCTTTCCTTCATCCTCCTCTCTCTTCTTCTACTATCTTCCCTTCTTCTTTTACCCTTGTGTCCTTGCTTTCTTTTATGTCTCTCCTTGTTGTTTTACCTCTGGGTTCTTTCACTGTATATCAAATTTATAGTGAACGTTTGTATATTTTAAAACAAATGTTAGTGTTTTTTTTGTTTGTTTGTTTTTTTGGTCTTTATAAAACATATGTAGGAATACTAGAAGTAGGTTTCTTGCTAACTTCTCTGTTGTTTGGCAGGTTGCTGGACTCCTCAAAGACAGAGACTTTGCTCTGGTTGGCCGCACAGAGAACGGTCCTCCACGTAAGTAAAGATTTATTTATTTACTGTGGTTTACTTTCTCCTTTTTACGGGTCGGCGCTCTGAATATTTTCTTTTTATCTCTCAGTGTTGAAATGTGAGTACTGTGGATGCTTTGCTCCCGCCAGCCAGTTCAGGGGATCAAAGAGGTTCTGTTCAAACACTTGTGCAAAGAGGTACACTCTCATTCCTCATAAAGATACTGTTACACTGCCTTGCAAAAGTGTTCATTCCCCCCCACCAAACTCCAGTGTGATTTACTGGAGCTTGTCGCAGACTGACCCTCTTGACCTTCAGGTATAACGTAAGCTGCAGCCAGCACTACAAGTCCAGCAGAGGGAGGAGCGGTGGGGGGCCGCCGCTACCTCCGAACCCCACAGAAAACTCTGCTAAACGCAGAGGTCCTTCCCGACGGGGGAGTTCAAATAGCACCTATAGTAAAGTATCAAGCAAGCATCTTTCTGTCAAGGTAAGATTGTTTGTTTTTTGGTTTTTTTTATTGCTACTTTTAAATAAAGCAAAAGCAAAGTCATAGTTCACATTTTGAAGCACGAAATTATAAAAAAAATATCAATATATCATAGGAAAAACTTTTCATCTCGATCTATTAGAAGCTCTTTTGGTTCACTCCGAGAACCTTGTGCTGAAGAAGATTTCAACCCTCGGATTTGGATTATTTCCATAAATTTAGTTAAAACCTTTACATTTTCAGTCTTTTCATTTTTTTCATTACAGTTTTAAAAAGTTAGAAAAACTGACTGAAAAGTCTTTAAAATCTTGAAGTTCAAAGTGTCACAATAAGCAATTCATCAATTTAATCGTATGATAAATTAAAAAGGGAGTGGTAATTTACATTCATAGACATCATAATTTTATTTATGGTTTTGGTTTTATGAATTTTATTTCTGTTTCATGTATTGTTTTTTGGCTGTTGTCTTTTTTGGATGCTTTACACTTCCATTGTGACGTTTTCTTTACAAAATTCAAGTTTGTTGGTCGTTGAGAGGCTGAACTTTATTATGCCGTTATCAAAGCATTGCTTCAAAATAGTCTCAAAACAATATTATCGTTTATCGTAAAAACTTTCTGGAACAATTTATCGTTCCGCAAAATTTGTTATCGTGACAGACCTAGCATTACTATTTTAATGTTTAGTTTATAGCTTTGTGTTTTAACCTCTGCCGTCTCCCTCATAGTGTCACTCAGAGTCCAGTCGCTCGGAAGACGTGTCCAGTGAGGGGGAGGAAGAGGAGGATGACTCTTCCTCGCTGTCCAGAAGCTCGTTACGCTCCTGCTCCAGAGCCGAGCACAGCGCTCCTCCCTCCGACAGCTCGGCACCTGGAAGTCTCCTGATCGAAGGGGCCAGCTTCCTCTCCGCGACTCCGGCTCAGTGGAGCGTGGAAGAAGTCTGCAAGTTCATCTCCTCGCTTCAAGGTTAGCGGCCGGATCGCGGCTCGCTTTCGATTGCTTAAGTACGTTCAGGTCGTCTGTTCTCACCCGTGTCTTTGGCTTCCTGCTGGGTTTTAGGTTGCGAGGAGCTGGCGGCCCAGTTTCTGTCGCAGGAAATAGACGGACAGGCTCTGCTGCTGCTGAGAGAAGACCACCTGATCTCCACCATGAACATTAAGCTGGGTCCAGCTCTGAAGATCTGTGCCTCAATCAACAGTCTGCGCGAGTGATGGCTGGGCCCTCATTTCTGACGCCTCACTTGGACTCGATTGTGTGGATGTGTTGATTTACAAACAGTTGATCCCTATCAATCTGAAGATGCTTTTCAGACCACATGAACCTTTTAATCCAGTTCCTCCTCTTTGACGTTGCTCCTGCTTTAGGGTAGGAGCTTTCTTAACAGCCCATGGGTGACATAAAGGGATGTGATCGATTCAGTTAAGAGGTTGCATTGATTGACTGAGTTGCAGTCAGTTTGTCCTAAAGCCCTTAGAGAACCTTTAAGTTGCTGGGTCCCAGAACGCCCACAGTTCCTTGCTAAACTATTTTCTACCCCTTGATTTTTTTTTCATATTTTGTCTCATTGCAACCACAAACTTTGAGTCTTTTTCTGGGATTTTACATCAGCCAACACAAAGCAACACAAAAGAGTGGCGTGCATTTGGATTCATACTCCATAGATCTACCTTTTGTTTGTTGGAGTATGTCTCTACCTGCTTCATCCTCTGTAGAGGACGTTGCCATGGAGATCCATTTTTCTTCAGCTGCGCAGTTCTGCTGTACTGTGTGTTGGTCTACCACCGTAAACGGTTGTTGCTGTCTTAACATGACGAAATGGGGAAAAAACTTTTAAGGGGTGTAAATTACTTTTCTTTTTTCAAGGCACTAGATAGACAGTATTCTTTCTGGACTCTGAATGTGCAGACTTATGCATACTGGTATGCGTAAGCCGTTGATGTCATGAACTGAAGTGTTCCTTTCATAAGTGTTTGTCTTTTTCTTTGAAACCTGGTATAATTGTATGTGGACTCCTTGAAAACTCCAACTCTCGCTGCCTGTCAGGTGGTCCTGTGTAAACATCTCACTTCAAACAGTATTTTAAAAAGGTGCTTCGGTCGTCAGGTTGTCTGCGACAATTACATGTGTTCAGTCTTTTGTTGTATTCTGCTTATGTTTTGTTTTTTTGTTTTTTTTCGTCATAGATGCCAAACCCAGGCTTCAATCACATCACCGACAATGACACTCAACAAGCCTGGTGTTTTAGTAGTTTTCTTTTTTTGTTTGTTTGTTTGTTGTTGGTTTTTTTTAATAGTCATGAAGAGTTTAGTTTTGTATTTTCTCATTTTTATAGTACAATCAGAATTATTTTTTCATGGGACAATATAGTTGTAGAAGCTTTAATAAAGTACCTGGAGGTGGGTACTGATGCTTTTTCAAGGGCTAAATGGAAGTGCTCTCTGTACGTGTATGCAGTACTATCAATAAACATTACTGGAACTGAGTATGTTGTTTATTGGTCATAGGTTCATTTCAACCTCACGATAATTCATATTGCCATTAACATTTGAGTTTATGTAAACAGTCTGAGTTCGGATCTTGCAGACATCTGCATGACCCGTCCTCCTTGAGCAAACGTAGATACGGGTATTATTAGTTACACTAACAAATCCTTCCCTTTGTAACTCCTTCTGTGGTAGTTTATATATTGCATTTTTTTAGAAAAGGTATTGGTCCATTTAAAAAAAAAATATATATATATATATATATATATATATATATATATATAAACCATAATGTTTGAATAGCATCACCTGCAGGTTCAGGTTGTAAAAAAGATACACTCATCTCATGTATGTTCTCTGGTCTTAAACCACAAAAACACAAGTTGTGTTTTCAACCTGAACCCTCAAAAGGTTTCCTAGCTGAGAAAGAAACAAAAGACTGAGATTTTTCCAACAATCATGAAATTTCCTCCCAAAATCAACTCACTCAGGAGTTCCCTGTTCAACTGAGTGAATCCTAAGAATAATAACTTAATAAAGATCCCATTTTATTGCCAAAAGTGCTCAAACACAGTTTGCAACACTTCGATTGCATCTTAAAGTCACTTGTATAAGTGCTCCATTAGACTTGGAGATAGTAGTGCAAATACACACAAATTCTTCTTTGGCATTTGATGTCGTAAATGATCAGAAAACGGTGTAGCTGTTGGCTTCTCCGTATCCGGCCTCCTGCAGGTACTGTTCCAGGTTAACCGTCCCCGAGGCTTTGAGGACTTTATCAGAGGCGCTCTTTTCTCCTGAAACAAGCTTTCGGCTCAGTTCAACCAGCAGGGGTCTATCCTGCTCCTTCCACTGGCAGCAGCTTTTGATCAGCGCATATCTAAGAAAAAAAAAAAAGAAAGAAAAAGCAGGGTTTTGGTTATATTCTGCACTGAATGAACAACTTGAAGAAGGTTGTTGAATCATTTGTAACATGCTTACAGTGAGTTGGAACAGTTGGAAGGTTTTTTCAGGCTTTTTCCTCTCTGATGAAACTGCAGAAGCTCGTTAATTGAGATTTCTGCAAATGGAGCATCGCCTAGATAAAAAGAATATAAATATTTTGAACAGCCAAGTAAAGATGGTTCCATTGTAACATTTACAAGAACTTTAGAAGGAGACCCGAAAAAGTGTTCCAAGTTTTTTGTGATGTTGAAGTTGATGCGAGTCAGATTTCCCTGCTTGATAAATCTACCAAACACTGCAAACCAGCAATGCTTGGCTGCAAAAAAAATCAAGCCTACATAAAAAGTCAATCTCACCTAAATATTCTTCTGTGCGCATATTTCTGTTTATATTTATACAATATGATTTCCTCAATATATTCAGCAACAATTTACAACTTAAAATCTTCAAGTTACTCTTTAAATTTTTGTTGCCAAAATCAGATTCACAACAATCAAAGTAAAGTGTTGACTGGAATTACTATAAAATATGCTCCAAGCTTTATTATCAACAAGTAATATCAAAACAGAAAGCAAACACATTAGCATTAGCCTAGCACTGACATCCACTGAAGGAGTCAGATGTGAGTTACTTAAGTAAAGTAAAGCCAGCCTTTACTTTACTTAAGTAAAGTTTGTGTTGAGTGGGATAAATGTTTAGAAACCTGCGACTGTCCTGCAGAAACAAAATATCTGTTTTTGTCAACAAAAAATAATAATTGCTGAGTGAGTAAAGATAGATAATGTGTACTTTGTTATTTTACTGCATTTTAAAGATACTGAGTGTTCAAGTACAAAATGACTCAGAGTAGTGAAAAACAAGACAGCCCTCTCATGAACACTCCTCTTTTTGGGAACATTTCTAACTTCCTGTAACATCCAGCTGTGCCGTGGTGCTAACTTTGAGACGAATATTTAGATAAACTGAAGAAACCAGGATCAACTCAGTTTCAGCCAGTACCCATTCTAATATGGCCGATATGGGGAGTTGCCCAGGGGCCAACAGAAAGCATGTGTTGCGCCACATAAAAAAATATTTTCTATTGTTTTTATGCATGTGCAGTCATGAGAGACTAAACTGCATGTTATCTTCCTACAGAATTAAGATGGTTTCCTGCATTTTATTGGTAGGAGGGGCTTTTTGTGTGAGAACCGGCATTTTTTTTCAGCTTCTATTTCTGTCATCTACGAAAGCGCTAACAACATTTTTGTCAGCATTGCTGCTTAAGTTTTTAAGAGTAAAGTTTACTTTAAAAATATCTACATATATATTCCTCAGCAACCACAAGGGGGAGTTAACGTCTAAGTGTTTTCAAAAGTTATTGCTGGACTTACCTAACGATGTCATCTCAAATAGCAAGATCCCAAACGACCAACTATTGGAGCAAACAGAACAAAGAATGCATGTAGTTAGTCTTCTATTCAGTTGAAGCTCTTAGAAGTAAAACGTACAAAACACACAAACCAGTGAACATGATCTGAACATCTCTGAAATGTAGGAAACTGGATTTGGGCAGCTTTAAAGAGAGAATCATTACAAGACAAAAACCACTGACATGTCACTGCTCTTAGTTGCTGCCTTCCTGACCAGCAGCTCCGGTGCCTGCCACTTCTTCATGCTGGGATCGTCCCTCTGAGTGGCTTTCTTGCTTTTTCTTATGTAAACTCCATGCAGACCCCAGAGCTTGGCTGTGAGCTGCTTCGTGACCAGCACGCTGCGGGCCCTGATGTTTCCGTGAAGGAGATCTTTGCTGTGGAGGAACTCCTAACAATGCAGCAAAACAAGAACTTCAGGATTAGATAGGCCACAAAAATCCCGTTCAGAATAAGCTAAGAACAACTTTTTTTTTTTTATGTGTTTAGTTAACGTGGTGGACACATGAAAAAAATGGCAAAAGTATATGGAAAACATCTATTATCGTATCATATTTTGTATTTTTGAAATATTTTTAGCTGCAAAAGAGAATGTTTCATTATTGTACAAACCAGAGCAGAAGCAACTTGACTGCCCATAGTGAATATTCTTCTTTCAGTCATTTCACACGGATTATCCACTTTGTCCTGGAAAAAAGGAGACATACTTGTTAGACACACTTGCATTTGAATAATAATGTAGTTTTCTATCAGTTTGAATATTGTAGTAATTTTATACACAGCTGTGAAACGTAATTTCCCCCAAGTAATCCATAAAGTGAATATGATTAACCAAACATTTCAGGCAGTTGATTTAAATTTCACTAGCACACAAGCCTGATTACTACCAGACCTGTGGAGTCAAGAAATGCCTTGAACAGAACCAGTCTGACAACATGAAGTAGACCATAAGATCAGCACATCATGCTCCAATCTGAATAAGTTTGATTATTTCTTACGCTCTGGGACTTCAGCAAACCACAGAGAGAGATATTATCAACGTAAAGAGAGAATAAGAGCCAGTGCTAAACCTGGAACTCAGTTAGAGGGTAAATACTGTCTCACACCACTGTGGCCTCCAATCTTGGTGATGCGGTATATGAAAATAGAGCTCATTCTCTTCTTTACCTGTCTGCATTGCCACAAGTAGCTGAGCAGATCCCTGTTTTCAAGCTCCTCCACCACCGTGACCAGGGGAGCTCGAATCGAGACCACGCCGAGCAGCTCCGGCAGGAATGGATGCGGACCAAGCTGAGAGAGGAAAGACGCAAAGCCCAGGAAGTCATGTCTCTCATCGGCGTCAGCTGAGTCTGTGGAGGGAACCGATGGTAAATGACTTTTTAAAATCTGGTCTTGAAAACAGATTTTTTTTTGTTTTTTTTAAAGAAATGTCTTTAAAAGACGTAATTTTCCTCACCTTTGAGGACCCGGAGCACCACATTCCTGTTTTCCATGCGTGCCCTGTAGAGAGACACAGACGTGTCGGCTCGCAGGGAGAAGGAACCCTGCAGAGGGGCGACCAGGTTGAAGGACTCTGGCAGCCTCTGGCGGGGCAGCTCTCTGGGCTGGACGATGGGAGTGAAACTGGTCTTGATGGGATCCAGCAGGGGGCTGGGTGAGGGAGCGGGAGCGCTCATCGGTGTGGGAAACCTTTGAGATTGATACGTTTTCGAAGTGTCGAAGGTGGAGTAGGAAGTGGGCATATCCAACGCGATGCTTTCGTGCTCAAGTACATTGAGACCAGGTGGAGCTGAAAGAAGTGAGAAGAGAACAGACGAATTAGCAAGTAACAAAGTGTAGATGAATCTGTTTTAGGTCCTATAGCAATAATTTAAACGGTCAGAAATTGTTCTACATGAATTGAGGAGTAGATTCTTTTTTAATGGCGTTTGTGCTACAAGCAGATTATTTAAAGACATTTAAAGAATTAAATTATTGGAATGATAAGTGACGTCACCAGAAGTCTGTGAATGTGGAAGCAAGTTTTTAAATCATTTTATTGGTTAAATCCTGATCAAGAGGAAGGCAAATACGAAAATGGGCCAACATGTTATCTGTAGGCGACAAAATATATCTGATGTGTTTGAATAATGTTACAGAAAGGTGAGGCTTGTAGCTTTAAAAGTAAAGTTGATATAGCAGAGTGATGTGTAATGGGTTGTAGGTGTTTTTTTTATTGTTCTGTAAAAATATTTACATCAATTTCAATAGAACATTGTGATGATCATCATCACAATAAAGTTGACTTGAGATAAAGAAGAATTAATAACTCAGTTTTTTCTTAATGCTTGGACACTTTGTGTTCTCCAGTAATATCCCTTCAGACAAAATACTGCATTTTAAAGATGGCCACATAGATAGTATGCATAAAAATACATATATGTTTTTTTTTTCTTCCTACCTTATTTTCCTGCCAAAACTAAATCAGATTTTTCGGACGTTTCCATTCCTTAAATACAAATTTTCAGCAATTCAAATATTTCCAGCAAACTTCTATATTTAAAAATGTTTTTTAATGTTCACATAAACATAAATAAGACATTTTTGGAGTGACTATAAGTCAACACATAAGGATGTCAAAAAATTGGCTCCAATATTAATTCTAATAACTTTTTAATTTTTGTCTCAAGTCATTCAAAAGGTTATTTTTTCATCTCGTGTCTGCAAACATTTGATTTTACATCACACTGAAAGTATCTTTGGTAGAAAACAACACAACATTAATTTGGAAGTGGAGTCATCTCTATGGAATAAACAACAAATGTAAAACCTAACTTAAATAACAAAGATGCATTTTGAATAACAAAAAAAAGAGAAGAAAGACTCAATCTCATCAAATTTTCTATCAGCAGGTTTTCCAAAAGTACAATTCAAGGAAGTACAAGGAAACTCCAAGAACTCAGATGACTTACAAGATCATGTGACACATGAATGACAAACAGGTTTTGATGCCAACCCCACATAGTTCACATAGTTTTTGCTCCACTTACCATCAATGCCTTGCAGTATCCTCCTGGTGGTAATTTTCTTTCGTGGACGGATTCGGTCGACCTTCTCTGGGCAGTAGCGCAGCAGCAGAATGAAGACCAGAGTGACCAGGAAGCTGGCCAGCAGGAGGACGGGCACCACAATCACCTCCTGTTCATAAACACGGATCTCTGCAAGGTGACCGGACACGAGGTTATGTGTTTACTTAACTGGCAACAAGTCTGAGGTTTTACTTATTAAAATAAAATGTTTCTTTTATTATAATTTGGACAGTGTGTGTTTTGTTCAGATTTATGTAGCTTATTAACACAAATGAGGAAATATCACAAAGATAGGATGTTAAATTCAGGTTGCAAGTTCAAAAGACGAAAAAAGGGAAAGAAATAAAAAAAAATCGCATTTATAAAATGGAAAATTAAAGACCTATAATCCAGACTCCAAATTAGGGATTTTGCAAACACTTTCATAAATTGCACCTGGCAGAAAGGGACATTTGAGTTTGAGTTCTGGACTAAGGGAGCATGTTCAGCCCCCTTTAAGGACGGAAAATGTATTTTTTAAGATGATGCTGATCCGGACCGAAAAGTATCATGAAAGCTGTCTCTGTTTAGTGGTCAGAGGTTCACGGTTCTGATAAAACTCACCACAGAAGGTGTCTCCATGAGTGCAGAGAGAGTCTGATCCTGACATCCTGTCAGTTTGAAAGAGATCGAAGGGACACTCAGGAACAGAATCAGCAACACACATTCATCATTTCCAACTTCAATGAATAATTAAGTATTTCCCATAAAGCTCGGTAATAACAATAAGAACAATAGAGAAGGTCACTTCACACGAATAACAGAGATCTTTAAAGACTGACTTTAAAGATCAGTCTTTAAAGTGCAAATAAGTGTTTCTATTTGGGACTGAAGGTGTAGCCTCAGGTACCGAATAAAACATCAACATTGACTTCTTCATAGAAGTGGAAATGAAGCATCTAGGAGTCTAAATCAACAAATTAAGGGACTGGATTTCCCTGAAAGACACTTAGTTGTGTTGTTTGTGGAGCAAAGTCTGTAACTTGACTCTCACACGTAAGCGCTAAGAAAGGCCTGAACTGTAACCGAGACCAGGAACCTCAGATGTTGTGTTAACGCGCCAAGTGTCAATGTTTTCTTCCTCCCCCCTTCTCACTTTGTTGTTTTTATCTTCTAGCTACACAACCATCATAATTTTACATATTAATTTTGCAGCTGTGGTCCAATATTTGCATTAGTTATCACCATCAGAACTTGTGTAATCATCACCAAAGAAGCATGTATAACCAAGTAATCTGTCCATGCTGTGTGCTGGATGGTCTGTGGTTTAAAAAATGCACTACAAGGCAGATATGGGGTTCGCAATAAAATCTCTTCAGTCTCGTCATCATCCCTTCACGTCATATCCTAGATCACCAAACCTGTTAATCTGCATTTTACTGTCACATTAAAACTTGTGTTGCACCTCACACCCAGTGTTCAAACATAAAGAACGCCAGTTCTCAATAAAACCATCCTGAAAACAACTAAAAGTTGCATTTTCTAAGCTGTTTCTGAATCTACACAGTGGATGAATGAGCTCCTGTTGTAAAACAGATCGGGTTGTGTTTCAGAAACTTAGTAAAGAAACTCTTACCTCACTTATGTGGGCGAATTTCTGAACGTCAAAGAAAATATACAGTGTGTAGAATCGTCTTATCGCAGGTGCATGGTTCCTTCCCTCACACCGTTTGGCACTTTGCTTGCATCCTGTCAGCTGAGCTCCTCAGCTCCTCCTTGTGTTCTTCGTCTCCGGGGATCAATTTGCTGCTCTCCGTTTGTCTACCTTCCCACCTTCGGTGTTTCCTTTGACTCCACCCTCATCACCTGCACCACATCCTTCACTCCTCACTTCTCCTTCCTCCGCCCTCACGCTCCTTCGCTGCTGGAGTGATGCTGCTGAGGACTGAAATCAGCTGTCCGGGCCCCAAAACACTCACCTGTCGCCTGTCTTCCTCTCTCTGACAGCCGTTCGTTAGGTTTTTTTTTTGAATGCGAATTCCTTTCTTGCCCTCCTTTTCTGCCCTTTGTTCACAGAAACAGGTCCAGCCACTCCTTGTCACTTTATAGTTTCCACCTCTTTGATCGGAAACTTGCATAACTGGCTTTTCTGTCTCATGGGCATTTAGTCAGCAAAACACAAACAGCTTTTTATTTTTAATCACAATGAGCGCACATGTTTTCATACCTCGGCAACACAACCACGACCCTCACTCTGCACCCCGGTTACTTAATTGCAAAGTGGAAAAAAGATGGACCAAAAAATATTTAGGGTGATCTGACTAAAAAGGCCAGATAAATATGTAGGCCAAACAAATTGAGCGCCATCTTATATTTCCCTTTGGCTTTATAATCATGTGCTACTTTGTTTTCAGTCTGTCAGATGAAACATTTGGCTGTAAAGCAACAAAAGATGTGCTGATGCTTTTATCCCTGGTTCTGTATCTGATAAACCTTAGGTACATAAAATAGTATGAATTTGATGATTTTCAAAGCAAAACAACGGTTGAATATCCATCATTTAACAAAAAATATAATTACTTATTAGTACATTAGTCTCACATAAAGGGTTAGGGTTAGAAACCTTAAACATTGTTGTTGCATAGACACAATTTACGTTAAATTTTTATTGTGTTTTTCAGATTTAGGTATCAAATGACAATGTGACCATATAAACTGAGTCCAGTTCTGTTTCATCGTCAAACGTTTGTGTCAGGTTGATTTGGCAGCTCCTGGAGTGTGTTGACAAAAGCTTCTAACCACGAATGCAAATTGTGTTTTGAACATTAGCGACCACAAGCCAAAATCTCCTGTCTGCACATTGCGACGGCCGACTGAACCGGAGAGTGGCAGATCTGCTTTACACAAAGCCAGTTTAATAACAAATATTTCCAAACTGTTTTCACAGAAGTAATGCAACGCCGCTGGGTCCGGTGAAGAGCGGCCATTTGTGGTCATGACTCACAGACATCAACTGGTTCTCCTGCCCTGTCAGGTAAACAAATGTCAGCATCCTCTGGTTATATAAGCAAACAAAGCTGGGATTGTATCAGAGGTTAAACTTCATATGAAGGGCGCGACAACCTACTAACTGTTACTGTTTTCCTTTAAGATAAAATAATGGCACTTGTTGTTCTTGCAGGAAAAATTACCAGTGAATCAAAATTTTAATAATATTCTTTTTTACTCTTTTCATTTTTTTTTTTTAGATAAAATCACTTGTTTGGGTTATTTTCTGCATTACTCCCTCTTCATATTAGGTTAGTAGAATAGGTAACGTCTGATATTTTCTTGGCTCAATTTTTAGTTCAACCACTTATGATAAATACAGATTTTGAAGAGAAAGATTGAAACGTTAAAAGTCGCAGAGATCAAATCCTTGATGTTCCTGTACTTTTATTACACTACATTTACTCTTCTACTTTATCACATGTCCTTTTACTTATATTGTTAATTTTCTCATCTTAAAGATATTATGTTAGTGCTGCATTTTGTTTTAAACTAACAAATTTACACAAACAATAAGGCACAGCTCGCTAATGAGCATGCATTTCCACTCCAGGTCTTTTAAAAAGAAATAAGAATTAAACAACTGACTCTGATTTGTGTCTGTTCATGTTAATGACATCACAAGAGGCAAAAGACGTAATTAGCTAATAGCTTTAAACAGCTTCTCTATTGTTTTCCCCACTTATTGTGGTCTGCTTATCTGAAGTCGCAGAATCTAGAAGGAGCAGTAAAGTCCCTTCAGAAAGTTCTGGTTCTGCTTCGTTGGAAGTCTTCTCTTACCAAGACTGGTCAGAAAAACCTCCGATGAAGGAGACTCCCTCCATAAACACTTGTCAAAGATCGTGTCCTTCAGGCAACAATTGACCTCATGATAATAGATGAGGGGTCAGTTCAAAGTTCGCTTCACCAACACAAACTGGAATCCAGCGCTCCCTGCTGGAGAACACCTTTTTAAGTAATCTAATCTAATGACAACTACCCCTAATGTAATGGGGAAATAAATGTGTTCAGATTTAGGGAGAGGGTTTTCTAAAATCTTAAAGGTTCACAGACTTTCATCAGATCAAGAAAAGATTTATTAAAGATTTATTAAAGTTTTTATTAGAAACACAAACATCAACTTTGCTCTGGTCTTTGACAAAAAGCCATTCATTCATTTGATTCCATTAATCCCATCTCTCTGAATCAAACCAATGGACAGACTGCAACATAAGTCACAGAGCCACGTCAACAGCAGAGCCAACAATAAAAATGACCTGTTAGCATCTAAATGTAGCGAACGCTGCTGCAAGGAACATTATTTTCAGAAAAAATTTATTTTTTATCTTTTGTCTCAAACAAAAATTATGTAGACTTTACATAAATTTCAGAAGGCACAGCTTAGAAAATCTGTGTTGGCTGGAATAGTGAGTTAAAGGAGGTCTGATCTCACAGCCTGGAGGCAGACCTGTCTGGGTTAGGCCCCAACCACTTCTCTCCTGCAACAAACAAAAAACCATTAGCTTTTAGAATACAATACATGTATCTGATTCTGTAGCGACATGCAAAATCAGAAACAAATGAGACCATCTTTTCAGACTCCAAACAGCCGGAGTATGGAAACACCTAGTCATACAAAATCCCACGATTTCATCCTGAATCTGCATTTTTTTTAAATGAGTGCAACGTTAAAGTTCAGTTAATGTCCCATTAAGTCATAATGTGTAAGTAAAGGTGCCTTATGCCTCATATTTTTTTATAAATAGTTACAGTCATCCTGGCCATCATCATTTTGTGTGTTTATTTAAACCCTGAGTGAAATGATTACACCACAAACAATTACAGTGATTTTAGAAACAAGAGTTATGTGCAAACATTGGAATCCATTTTGGCGTTGTGGGCACACAGGCTCAACTATATACACTCCCTATAATATATGTATATTAGCAAGTTTCAGCTCAGCTACAAACATCAGTTTTAGTATATTTTAAAACTGTTCTGCGCAAAAATAGCAGAGTTTGTTTAAATTGGTTGGTTTCCAGGCACAATCCTGTCTTTTTAACATAATCCATACATATTTAGCATACTGAGCTTTACAAAAAATGAATTAGCTTTGAAAAAAAAATAATTTCAATGGGGGTCACCCTGTGAACCCCACTGAAATTTATGCCTAAAAGTTGAATCCATGATTGGAAACCAAACAATTTAAAGGAGCTCTACCATTTCTGATGAGAAATATTCAACTAGAATTTTGCCATAAGTTTGTTGATGAATGTTAGGGGAAAGTTGCTCAGTAGCATTTAAGCAAACATTAGCGTGATGTTTGCCTGTATATCTGATTCTACATGTACAATTTTGGGAAAATCCACCAACATCTCCAACTTGAATATGCAATTATAGGTTTGATTAAAAAAACGACAACAAAAAAACAGCGCTGAAGTTGTTATATTATCATTCCACCTTAAAATGGTTCAAGTAAATAATTCAAATCTAATATTTCTACATTCAAATCAATGATGATTTGGCATGTGTACAGTATTTTCTGTGTTTCTCACCAATGCAGTTGGCCATGAGCTCAAATCTGTCAGATCCAAAAAACATCTCGGGTTTTCCATCAACATGACAAATCAGCATCGGGAAACCAAATGCCTGGGGAAAAAATAAAAAATAAATAAATAAATCACAAGTATTGTTTCTTTAAAATAAACGCAAAAGCACCACCAACCCCGTAGTTGAGGGCCTCCTCTGTTGAACGTTTAAGCTTATCTTTGATCTCCTGCGAGGTGGACAACTCTAGCGCTTTTTCAATCTCATCGTCACTCAGTCCTGCTTTTTTGGCTGCCTGGAAAAAAACAAAACAAAACACAACAGATAGAAATGAATGCAACTCAAAATCTAATCAGAAATGGGACCAATGCGTGTGTTTTTAAGCAACAACCTCAGAGAAGGATTCAGGTTTAGTGACATCCTTGTCTTCACTCCAGATCCTCCTCCACAGCTCCCTGGAAACCTGCTCCACCTGCTTGTCTCCATCCGTCTCCATGTGCTGCACTGCTGTCACGAACCGCATCGCAGACAAAGTTCCTAAAAAGAAAAGAAGTACTCTGTCTTATTTACCAGAAAATTCCTGATAAATCACAGATTGTCTTTACTGTACTGTTTATATAACAGCTAGCAATTAAATCTTTATTTTACTATCATTTAGCTCTTGCTAATGCTAATTACTAATTTTAGAAAATAACTTCTTTTAATTGTTTGTACAACCGGGGAAAAAAAAACTGACTTCATTTTGCAGCAACGGTAACATTCATGTGATTGTATTTATTATTGTATTTTCACTCTAATGGAACTTGGACAGGGTTTGGATAAGAATCAGACACTCCTCCATTTTTATTGCTTCGAATGTCTTTGTCAGCATCCCAATGCTGAGTCAGAAATGTTGGTTTAAGACTCTCATATCCGCAAACATTTACGGGTCCTCATACCGGAGGACCACCTCTTATCCTTTTAGTTTGCAGAGCTTCTGTCACACGTGGATCCACTTCCTTCCTCATCACTGGACTGATCCAGTGCTGCATTTGTTTTCCCACACAATGATCAAAAGTCTTAAAATGAGTTACTTATTTTTTCACATGTGTAAAAATGGCATTTGAACAGACAATGAAATTAATAGAAGTCTGAAAATGCAAATGTGTTCCATGCTTTCATTTCCTTTTCCAAACCTGGAAAACAGGTTTGTCACATCCTGGACATTTGAGTCCAAAAGTAATGATCTTGACCTGAAATAATGACATAATGCTGCACAATATGTCGAACGGCAGTCATCAGTGCAGTATTATGTGTGACTAACTGCAATCTTAAAGGAATGCTGGGATGCAATCATTTCTAGGAAGTAATATTTCAAGCTTTTTGTTGCTGCGTTGAGGCTTTTGCATTTTGCTGACTTGTCTGTGCTACTGTAAGATACTAAGTGCTACTTATTTAAGTAGAAACTACAACATTTGGGGGACCGTCTGACTCAATTTAAGTAACCCGTCTGATCAGAGCCCAACAGAGAACCCATGCTGATAGTATTGATAGTATTTACCTTTTTGGAACATGACCTCAAATGGGTCAGCAGGTGGGTGTAAAGGGACGCTAAAGTAGTTGGCCAGGCGGTGGAGATCCTTAGTCATGTAGGCAAATTTGTTGGGAACTAAACCAGGAGGCTTGTTTCCTGTCATGAAAGACACTGATTATTTTTCCAGTCCATTCCACGAGGATATAAGCATGCACATGAGATTTAATTTACACTTTCTAGATCCTTCATGCTCACTGACCTGCTCCTTGCATGATGCCTCCGAGGAACGCAGGACGAAACTTCAGGTTGATGTTCCACACGTTTCTATAGCGGCAGATGATCTGGGAATACAAAGCATGGTTTTAAACACGCCAAAATATGGACTGGATCTGCAGGACGAGAAAGAAGGAAGACACAAACCTCAAACCCGAGCCAGGAGTAAGGTGAGACCACATCATAGAACAGCTCCACCACTTTCTTTGAGGTCATCTTCGGGTCTTTATCTTTGCAAATGCTAACCCTTACGTTTAGATTCACACTAACTTAACTCGGTACAGGTCGAAGTTCTTGTGCTGCTCTCTCAAGCAACCTTGGAGAATCTCCAAGTGAGTCAAAGTTGAACTAACCTGACGCAGAGCAACCTAGCTTGGCGTTTGTAGTTCGGCAGAGAAATGATAAACAAACAGCGCAAATTCGTTAGCAGTTAGCCACAGCGCTACAACTGGTTACTCCACGAAGTAACATTAACTCAAATAACACATTAAAATATTAAATCAGAAAAAAACAACTACTTCTCAAAAGTAGCATTTCTCTTCTTCTGGTTCTTAATGGAGGTTGACCAACAACGTTACTTTGCGATCCTGCCATCTACTGGTAGAGTGATGTATAGGAAATAAACCAACATTAAAATCTCTGAAAATAAAATATATTATATTTTATAATAAAAAAAACCCACAACAAATACGGATCTTTATACTAGATAAATATTCTCAAATTAAAGATTGTATCTTTTCCAAATGTGCTGAGGGTGAGCTTATGCTACAGTGAGAAATTTAAGTCATTGCAGGCTATTTTAAGCATATTTAACAGGGATGTCATTGTGTCATCTTAAAGCCTTAACTCGTGTACTGATTTAGATGCATAATTTTTTTTTCTGTGTTTTCATAGTTTACTTTTTCCTGACTTTTCTTTGCTACACAACATTCCAAATGGTAAAGACTTACTTCGTTGTTACTGTGTTAATGCTTTAACTTTAAAGAGGCACTAGGGTACATTCATCTGATATATGTCCATTCTTCTCTTAATATATTTAGTCAATCAAACTTGATTATTTCTTTCCCTCTCACTTTCTTTATTATAAGCTACGACTGCCACCTACTGGCAAAAATCCTTTTTTGCAAACTAGGATTTTCTTTTGTGATATTTGTAGATGCGTATTTGCTGAAATGCTACATAACGTTACACACAAAAAGACAACATTACAAGCAAAACTATCAGTTAGTTTGGAGCAAGTTGAAATATCCAAAAATCTTCAGCATTTGTAACCATTACCACTTTATTTAATGTAAAACTCAAAGAGCTCTAAAACTTTATTCTGCTCTACATGCCAAACAAAAACACCCAAACTCAAGTTTTTGCTTCATTCAAATCATGCTTTATGAGTCATTTCTGATTTACATTTGTTCATGTGTCGATACTAAATGCAATCTTTAAAGTAGTGTAATAGGGGCATCATAAATAACTAAAGTGACAATGTCTCCAAATTAATAGTTTGATTTGTACTATCAGATCAATCTCTAAAGCTCTATGTTTTTAATTAACTACTGTATCAGTATAAATGAATCACCGAAGCCAGACTAAATGTTAGCTGTTAAAATAATCATAATCTTTTTTTGTGCCGTTCTCAAAAATTTACATTTTAAATGTTCTCAATCTAAAATGTCTCTATGATTGTATAATAAATATACTTTCTACAAAATCTATTTACTTTTAAATTCTCTTTACAAACAGGTAATTCACAGGTATGACAAAGGTAAAAAGCTAGTCTCTAAATTGTCATATGGATCTAGAATCTCCAATTAAAGGTTTTCTTTATGTCTCCTCTTGAGGACTTGCTTGGTCTTTGAGTTCAGCCGTTCCCGAGCTGTCACTGAAAAAAAAAGAAGCAGTTTCATATTTTCATCTCAGGGCACAAAGTCAGGAAAACCCGTCTGACTGTTTTGCCTTACCTCTCTGCATCTTTGTCCACCTGCACAGGAAGAAAACGCTTCAATATTCTTTGATTAAAAATGATAATCACTCAGTCTAATTAAGTGCTCTAAAATATGTTTTACCTTTGGCTTTTGTGATGAATTCCCAGTGCTCTTCCTGGGAACACCCAGAGTCTCAAATGAATGGCTTCGCACTCTGATGGCTCGCTAATGAAACAATGATTTTGGAGAAGAAAATGATCAAATATTTAGAAGGTAGTTCAGGGCTTTTGAGATGAGGTTCAGGAAAAAGAATATTTGCATTTGAAATTTAGGTAACGCTTTATTTGAAGGGGGTTGAATAAGACTGACATAACACCTGTCATGAACATGAATAAGCCTTCATGAATATTTATGACTGTTGTCATAAAGCGTCATTCGGTAAATTATGACACTTTTAATGCAAAGTTGACATTATTCAAAATGTCTTTGTTATGACAACTTGACATTAACCAAGAAGTCATTACTGATATAAATTTGTTATAAAAGTATTACTGATTGCACTTTAAAAATTAGGTAACTTTATGTTATTAAAGGTAAAGTTTAAACAGTAATGATTTATTGGTTAATGTCAAGTTGTCATAACAAAGACATTTTGAATAATGTCAACTTTGTATTAAAAGTGTCATAATTTACCGAATGACGCTTTATGACAACAGTCATAAATATTCATGAAGACTTATTGATGTTCATGACAGGTGTTATGTCATGTTTATGAAAGTGTCATGACAGTCTTATTCACCCCCCTTCAAATAAAGTGTTACCTATTCATCTGCAGAACATAACTTGCTTAGTATAAAACCAGATTAAGTTCTCTCAGGGGGTGAAGACCAAAGTGGACTTTTACCTTCTTAAACATATTTGGTATAAACCTTTGAACTGTTGCCACATTCATCTGTCATCTGTTATTTAAAAGAAGATGATTGTTTACATGGAAAGAGGAAGTAGGAGGCAGTGCATCATAATCCTCCTGTGCAGAAACATTTTAAGTGAGATTTACTGCTGTAGTGAACATGGAAGTATGAGATTGAACCTTTTACCTGACAAAAATGTTTTTCCTCCAGACCCCTTCAAAATATGCTCCGGGCCTTCAGATTAATCCAAAAATAACCTCCTATTTTCCATGAAATGTTTCCTGAACCGTTTTCGTTATTTTGGCTACAGTAAAAGTTTGTTAACTGTTTATTTTCTCTCTTGTCTGCAGAAAGTGTCTCAGAAAAAATTATTAAGCAATGTGAAAATCAATAAAATAGCATTAAATCACTATACTGCTTTTGCTTTTTACTGTCATTTACTTCATAAGTTTGAAAGTTACTCTTACTGGAAATGTTTTGCATGTCTGGCCCATCGTATGTTTCACATTGATGACGCCTCCGGCCTCCATTTCCTAGTTGAATATTCAGTGACTTTTGTATTATATTCTGCTTAATGCAAAATAATCTGCCATGGAGTTACTTAGGATCATGGAAGTCGTGGTTTCTGTCTGACAAGCAGTTTTTTATTTATTAAAAAAGCAACGTGTCTACTTCTGATAGGTTATTGTTAATAACCTTTAAACAGAACCTCACTTTAAAGGTAAATTATGTGATTAGTTTCTTTGCTGTGCCAGCATTCACCTTAAAATTTTCAATAAAACCTCCACTTCCTTCAGATGGGCCTCTTGTGCTCTCAGAAGGTGGGGCGGCAGCGACTGACGGATCTCCCATCATGCAGCGGGAGCGGCTGAACAGTTCATTGTGCAAGCTCTCCAGGAGTGACGAGCGTGTACGCAGCTTAACATGAGAGGAGCAGGCGCCAGAAAATACTTTTATAAGAGGAAAACAAATTACAGAACAGGTCTGGGTGTTATTAAAGAGTGCTAATGAAAACACGTTTTTTTCTCATGCTACCTCCAGTCTGCTGAACTGTTCCGCCTTATAGCAGGCGATCTCTGCGTTGATGAGCTTGGTGAGAAGAAATTCCCTCAGTTGTGAACGCTTAGAAACAAGAAAGGGAGAACAATTCATCATTGTGACACAGTTCAGGTTTATTGGAAGACTTTCATGCATAAATCATATGCAGAAAAGATCCAATAAAGTTAAACCTTAACAGGCTTGACAGTGAAATTGAGACCATAAAAAAAAAAACTTTAATCCACCTCTTGTATCTTTATTTTCTTTTCTAACTTACTTCATGTACTGTGTGGTTTTGATAAATAGTTTTCTACATATTTATTTCATATTTGGCTGATTTTTCTTTTCTTTTTGTCCAGTTCTCGTAGCAGTCCATTACAGCTTGTAGTGCAGTGCTTATAAAATGAGAAAAGTGAACAAGAGGAAGGAAAATGAACAGATGTGAGGCTTAAAACAGTCATTAACAATGTCTGAATAACTTTAAGATAAAGAAAGATCTTTAGGAAAAACTTAACACAGGACTTAGAAATCGACTGAGAAATGGCAACAAATCAGATCCTTGTGACAAACTGTCAGTATAGTAATGCCTAAATATTCAATTTACAAATGTTTCTCTGCTAGATTATAATATTTGTGTTGATGTTACGGTCTTAAGAACATTTTAATATCTGAATGAGTAGAGGTAGTTGATTCAAATATTGATTCAACATTTTTACGATATAAATAATCTGCTTTTTACTGAATCCTGAAATTACTTCAGTCTAATCCAAAGTGTGCAAAGATTTCATAATGTCTCTACATATTTAAAAAAACAAAAAGATGATGACAAAATAGAAAAGTTTTAGAACAAAAAGTTTGCCTTTATACAAACTTCTCTTTGGTTCAAAGGAAAGTTTGGATAAAACAAGACTTTTTGTTTCTTTTTCTCCAGATGAGGTGAAAAGCAAGCCAACACCCAAAGAAAAACGTTAACAAGCTGTTGAGGACTACTGACCAAGACCACTTCAAAAATAAGAGGACAGTCTAATCCAGCAGGAGATTAGCCAGCCGGTAAGTACATATCTGCCTGAAACTCAGAACTTCAAGAAACAAAAACCCTAAATAATAAAATAAAATAGTAAAAAAAATGAAGTGTCTTACATCTGTAAAAAGAGGAGGATCTGGGATGACGGGACCAAAAGGAGGAACGTCTTCTCTGGCTGTAACAGACACCTGGGAAGTACACCGCAGGACAGCATTTATGCATTTATATCTTCAAGATCCTTCATTTAAATCATCATTAGGTCATTGAAATACTCTGAACAGCAGAAAAATATTCATTTTCATCTACAATAACTAGAAAAAATATCGCTTTCTCTAACGATACCATCAACCAAGGCTAAACTTCCCTTCTGTCTTCAAACACTGTCTACTTCCCTTTTTCATTGGGTACAAACATTGAACCCTATGCATTATTGGGAAGAAGAAACATAAAAAAAAAAATACGAGAGAAAACAGAAACTGCAGAAAGTTAAGGCCACAATTCTCACACAAGTTGAGCCTCTTCTGGGAAACCTTTTGAAAGAATTAATGTTTACCCCTTAAAAATGTTTCCACATTTTGTTACATTAAAACCACAAAATGTACTATACTTTACAGGGATTTTATTTGATATTCCACAGGTTTTTTTACTTGAACTCCAAACACTCCCATCCCTTAATGATGTTCCCATTAGTATGTTTAATGTTTTGCTCAGACTGTGTTGGTTTCCCTCTGTGTTTGGTGTTTGACTGTAAAATTACACAGATAAACTCTGTTTACTGATTAGGAGCCATATTTTTTGCACTGGATTTTTCTTTTCTTTTTTTTTACAGCTGTCAGAGTAACAACCTTATACATGTTCACATGTTCCAGGCATATGCTTCGTTTTCCATTCGCCTCAGAATTGCGCACTACTTTGTGTTGATCCATCAAGTTAAATCTCAACAAAAACTCTGAAGTTGGTTTTAAAGTGGCAAAATGTGACAAACTTAACAGCATTTTTTTAACTATCGATAAAACTGTAGTGAATAAGGATATAAAACAGACCACATCAGACCTCACTGTCCAACATGTTGATCACTTTATGTGGATAAATAATTAATCTGAAACTGGTTCACACTCACCTGGTAGGCAGCTCCGCCCTCCTCCTCCTCCCTCTCAACCCTCCGCACCACCACAAAGCAATGCAGGAAGTGAGACTTGATGACATCACACAAAAATGGGGTCTGTCCCTCCTGGTACACCAATGCTACAATGTCATTACCAATGTGTCTTTTTCTCTGTAACTAAGAAAGAGAGAAAAAGAGGAAATATCTTCAGTCTCAGCTCTGGAAACTTTCCGTCTTCCAGTTAAATTGTCCGGAGATCATTTGGACCAAAACGACACGAGCTGTGACCTGCTGAGGGTCAGCCTCTGTGTAAGGCAGCTTGGTTGCAACATGGAACATGATTTCTCTGCCATTAAAGGAAGTGAAGACGGCTTCGTTTCCTGTTTGGCCGTGACACACATCCAGTCCACCTCTGAAGCTAAAACAGACAAATAAATCACATTGTAAGACCAAAATTGTCTTTGCAAAACTACAGTTTTGTGACTAATTGTTTTTGTGATTCATCCATAATTAATAACAAAATCTAAATGCTAAAGGTCGTGTGCCAACTCCAACTACTTTGTAGTTGCATCCAAAGAATTGGAACAACCATTTATTTCAATGGTTCAATTTAAAAAGGGAAACTCATGTAAATTCAAGGTATGTTTAAAAATAAGTGGTTGGTGCCAAATTATATTCTTAAATTCAGCTTTTTAGAAAATAGGAAAATTGATTTTAAGACAGAAATTATTTTTTATGATCTGTAAAATCATCCGGAGGACATGTAGCCTTGAAAGATGACAAAAGCTAAAAGCATTCCTAAGGAACATTGTTGTTCAGAGAGTGATGTATCCAAGTGTACCAATTAAAAGTTGAGTGGAAGGAAAAACTATGGTAAGAGAAGGCATACAAGTGAAATAGATATCCACAAGCTTGAGATGATAGTGAAGGTGTATCCATGCTTCAGACTCTACAGCATGGAAAACATAATTGTCCGAGAAGAAATTCAATAATGTATGATTTTTACTGTTGAAATCAAATTATCCCCTAAATTATTTTTGTTTTGCCCCCAACCACAATTCAAGGATGTTTCTAAATTAAAATGCAAACACAGGTGATTTATCCAAATGAGCTTTGAACTCGATGACTTTTCCCTTCATGGCTAAGGCTTAGACACCCATATTTTCTTTGATGATGAATTTAGTGAATCAGACCTTAATAATAAGACTAACATTTAAAAATGTCCTCTGTTTAGCAAGAAATGCAGCAATGACTCACACCTAATAGGAATCTGATAGGAAACTTGATTGCGCAACGTGTGTATATACATTACAAATCTACAGTCTCGGGAACAGTTCTCCTTTTAGAGCGTTGACGGCATTTCCTCTACAGTTTTTCATGGACTACAGGCAAACAATGCTTACCTAATGGAAATGCATAAAAACGTGTTTTAAATTGTTTTCAAATGAACTTTACCCCGTGAATCCCTGCAGCTGAACTGTGTCTCCCAGAATTGACAGGAACTCCCTGAACTTCTCACTCTCCTTGTTGTTACTCAGTATGTCCTCTTCTGTGAACTACAGAGACAGAAAGCAGGTATGTGAGAGGAAGGAGATGTGATATTGTGACATATTTTAGCTGTTTCTGCTTTCTCTTGTTTTAAGGTAACATTACCTGCCCTTCCCTTTGATACAAAACACCAAACTTGAAATTAGAAGACACTCTGTGCTCATCAAATGCTGTTATTAGGTCTGGAGCCTGAAGGACGAAGGAGGTCAAAGTCAAGCTGCCTTTCTTTTTAGACAGAAACGATTTCTAAGTTTCACTCGGAAAAGTACACTTATAAAATGAGGTATCTCTGAAGTCAGCCTTTGTTATTATTACCAACAGGTCATATTAATATCATCTGTCATATTACTACGTGTGATCAAAGCGGAGGATTACCTTGAGGTAGCTGACCACGTCAAACTTGGAAACCGTCACTTTATCAGACAGCCTCTGTAAAGAATAGAAATGTAAATAATCTAAAAATTTACAGTTTCTGCTATTCTAAGCCTTATTTGACTTCTTTAGTGAGTTATCATTTGGCATATTGATATTCAACCTTCAGTGTGAATCAAAAATGAACCTTGACACAGAGCTTAATTAATTCCTATGAATAAGGGAAGCTAATGGCACTAATATAATGTACAAGATGAGAACTTTTATTCGCAATGCATGCTGCTACTTTAATAAGCTTTTAGTACTGTAAATAATAAAAATATCTTATTCTTAACTGCTTATTTGTAATTCACTGTACCTTTGCTAACTCTACAGCAGACGGCATGTTGGTAAAAAGGGACAAAGAGAAAGTGCCATGCAGGGAGCACTCTTTCATCCTGGGTAAGAAAAAAAACATTGTTTTTTTTATACAGTCATTTTTTTTTGTGTAGAGTTGCTCATATTTAACACCACAAATAGATATTTTTAAAATTACTTAACATCTTCACACTAAACAAGATCAGGGAAAATCCTGTATTACCAAAGGTACTGGGTCATGCTTTCAAAATTATTGAAAATGTACAACTTTTTAATTTTGTTGTACATGATACAATGACAATAAATAAGCCTCAAATGTGAAACTGTCTGTCAGAAAGCTAAAACCTGCCTAAAATGTGTCAACAAGACAATAATGCACAGCGCAATACATGCATAACAGATAAAATAGCCTTCATAGACACGTACAACTTTTCAGTAGATTAAATTTGACCTTAGAATAACCCGTAGTTTGTTCTCCTCCTCCTCCAAGCATACAGAGAGAACCAGAGGCCCCAGTGATGGATCCACGGCGATGAATGAATGGTGATACTGTTGGAGGGAGGGGAAAAGGTTGTTAAACATGAAAATCATTCTTTCAGCCGTACCGTATTAAAGTTTGGCTTTGAAACTAGGCCTTACTCACTCGAGAGCGGAAAAACTCATGGTAGATTTTGGCCTCTCCGTCCCTCTCCATGATGTCGTAGCTCTCCGGATCAAGGCCATGTTGGGAGGAGGTGGGACTCACATTTCTGAGCTTTTCCAGCGGCGGGTCGATCCAGTAGCCTCCCAGTTTGGAGGGGAGAACCAGAGGCAGATCTGCACCTATTTCCAAAAGCTGAGACTAAAACGCACACAAAAGAAGCTCTGGATAAGTTGGAAAATGAGTGTTATGGGGTAAACATATTATAGTGATTATGAAACACTCGTATCAACACACCCGTATCAACACACCCGTACCGCCCTGCAGAGTGAGTCAGCTGAGTTATTCTCTACTGTCGTGATGACTTACCTTCAGAGGAAGTGGGAATTCACATCGCTGCTCATCGATCCTGCTGCCCTGATGGACAAGAGCACCGATGATAACAAAGCTCCTCTGTTCAGACATCCGCCGATACACACTCGCTGTACAAGATCAATCAGACTGAAACTCACCTGCAGCTTTGCAATGATTTCAAACAGTTCTGCGTCCTGCACACACAGGCATTCAAAGAGAAAGGGAAGGAGGAACATGGAGGGGGAACAGGAACATGATTAATGCATTAAAACACATAACTATGACTTCTCCTGCATGCACAAATGAAATTCTTACACATGTTTTTTACCAGAAGTAAAGGGAGAACATTAGAGGGAAATCACCCTTTGGTTGTTGCTGGTAGAAAGAAAAGGCTTGTTGCCAGCAGTGGTTGGAGAGTCCAGAGCCTCCAGAATGTTGTCCTCCACAGACTCGGGTCTGAAGCAACAGGTTGATTTACTCAAAAAGTGTGCACAATTTGTCAACCACTACTGCAGCTCATACAGGACACAATGAAGTTAAAATGCTGCTGGTAAAGAAAAAAAAAAAAGCCTCACCTTGTCTCATCCCCACAGGTGAATCTGTCCACACTTTAACAAGAAACTCAGATGGTTAACTTTCTTTTTTTTTTTTTTTAAATCATTTTAAATTAAAAGCAATTTGACTGACTTTTTGAGAAAAAAGTCCAAACATGAGCCTATACTCACCCGCCATATGCCCCAAAAGTGAAACTTCTCTTTCTAGAGAAGGACATGTCATTCCTCTTTTCTCTCTCCATGGCTTTGGTGTCACCATGAATGCTTCTACATGCCAGTTTGGAACCGAGTCAATCAGGGCTGCCTAAGGTTGAATTAATTCACTCTATCATTCTGTCTCTCCTCCTCCTGTTTCTGCCCCCCCACCCCCGCCAACGCCACTCACTCATTTAAGCTTCCCTTTCCTCCCTCCGTCCTGTTGTCAGACAAACAGGCAGCGTTAACCCGCTCATGGTCACACTTGCAGCCTCGCTCCAGCCACCTCAGTCATGCTGCCTCTTTACGCCACTGATCCCACACAAACACAAATGTGGTGGTGGTGGTTTATCGCAGGTGGACTCTGCTTAAAGATAGACCTGGAAATAAATAAAGAAATGAGTGACACTTTTTTTTTTTCTTTCCCTCCCGGACCTGTTACCCTTTGAGTCAGTGAGAATCATCAATTATTGACAGCGCACACAGCGAGGGCGAGGAGGTAGACAGCAGGGGAGGGAGAGGTGGAGAGCGCAAGGGAACATCAGAAAGGAAAGGGAGGGAAAGAAACTGAAAGAAAGAAAGATAAGGGAGGTGGGCCTATTCTAATAGCCTTAAAGGAGGGACATGACTGTAAATCATTGTTTTCTTTGTGCAAGTTAAAAACATTTTCTAGCATAGGAAGGCTGATCAAGTAAAACTTCAGCAGTAATAAAATGGATAAAGTTTATGTTTGACAGCTTTGGCTCCAGTAATGCGATATTCAGTCTCTTGCACATTATTCAAATTCCTTAAATCTTTTCACATTTTATAATGCTGCAACCACAAACGTCATTGTGTTTAAGTAGGATTTTATGTGGCAGATTAACGTCACATAAAATCCTGTGCTCCCTGTCAAATTAGGGAGCACAGGGGAAAAACAGATTACAGATTTTGTTTTCTGACTTTGCCTTTTTTTTGTCACTCTTAATTTTTCTCTGGATGCATTTTGGCCCATTCTTCATTTGCTTGTTTTAAACCATAAATGGCTTTATGTCTAATGCTTAAAGTTTAAGTCGAGTCTGTAGGCCGGTCAGAACGCCGGTCCAAATTCTGTGTTTTGTTTTCTGTTGCACAAGATGCTTTTCCTGGTTATTTTGTGACCTCCTATATGACTCGATGCACTCTTTGAGTAATTGGCCTTTTGTAAGCTTTTCTAGACTGATAGATGTCAGTGGTTTTGTTTCTTTAATCTCTTTAGAAATTAAATGTGCCACTTGGAGATCTTTGAACCTATTTCATGTTGTGAGACAGATTCTACTTAAGCAATTTATTCAAAAAGTTGGTGTGACTGCCACTTTGGCCATTGTTCCCATGCGAAAGAAATGATCTCAGCGGGATTTTCTGTTCAATAAATCTAAATAAAATGAAACCCCCCGAATTCCCGTTACACTTAACAAAAAAAAAAAAAAAAAAAAAAAAAAGCGAAAGCAACTCATGCAGAGCTTTTCACTCTTGTAAATAATCATTTTTATAAATTTCAATAACCATCCTTTTTTCCGAAACGCCTCTTTGACGTTGTATCACGAAGTAGTCCCTGTCAATTGGCTATTTATTTACGATTCAAATTCAAAGTTGCCCTTTTTACTGTAGTTTTACAGCAGGTGGGGGAAACGGCTTGTCATTTGCTACTGAAAACGTCACTCAGAATTCCTTGTTCTGTAATTGGTCAGAATCGCTGAATATTTCCCGCCTTCTCTGTTTTGCAGCCTTTCACCCCGCGGAAGTTAGTCGGTGGAGGGAGAAGGAGGATGTCAATGTGTGTGGTTAATTTGCATGAGGCTCTGTGAGAGGTGTCAAAGGTTTTTGGTGTTTCTGTCGGACTGTTTGACGTTTTGTTGCATATACAAAGGAACGGTAAGTCCTTGGTTCGATTGAAAGGTTTTAAAGAGAATTAAACGCAGCAAAAAGTCGAAGTTAGCTGGTTAGCCAGCTAGCATCGGTAACAGCCTCTATCGCTCAGGTTAGCATCAATGTCAACACTTGTTGAAATGTAATTTTTGATGACCATATTTACATGCGTTCTGATTGCCCCGTATTGTATTGGAAGCGTTTAAAATAAACCAACTATTTAAATGGTATTAAGTTTTACGAGACTGAAGTGCTTTTTTTTTTTTTACATTACTAGTATAATTTATGTGTCATTACGTGAGAAAAAAAATGGTTTCATACATATGACAACCTGCGTGATACAGCCAGATAACCAGCACCACGAGAGGGAAAATATAGTTTATGTACAAGTAGAAACAAGAAGCAGATTGTCAGCGGAAGTGGATGGATTCTCATGGATGTCCTGTTGGGTTAGTGAAAGGATCTGCAACCTGAGGCTCCCGACCGCTTTGACCCTTCAACTGTGGCTCCTACAAAGCCAAATAACATGCTTTTAATTGTAAAGGCAATAAGGAAACATGGTTTTGGCAATCCCTCTGTATATTGTCATGCAGTATCTGCATAGAATAACACAGCAGAAAGGTATAAGGCTTTTAAAAGTAAGCTTTTTAGCTTCAAGGTATGTGCTTAATGTTAGTTGGGCATTACAAAATGGTGTTTTTTCTCTCCTGATGAATCAATAACAAAAAATAAAATCAAAATAACTATTCACTGTATATGTAAAGATCACCAACGAATTGTCTGACAAAATCATAAACGAAAATAAACTATGATAATCAAACGTTACCTTATTTTTTTCTGTTGTTTTAGATGTATATTTTAATGTAAATAGTAAAAAGAAACACAGTTTTAACTCCTCACAACAATTACTCAACAGATGAATCCCTTTAAGCAAAGTACAATTATTTAAAATTTTGTCCTTACTTTTTTAGTTATTTAAATAAACCTTTCTAAATTCATACTCATTCTTTAATTTCAAATAGGGCTGTGTAATAGTATCGATTTTGCGATATATATCGATATTTTTTTCCTAGAAAAAAAATCGATTTTCATCCGCAAATATCGTAACATCCAACTGTCGCCTTGCTCACTCACTGCTTGCTTCGCTAGGAGAGTGATTAGGTCATCAGGCTAAGAGTGATTCCTTCAGATGTTAAGTGTTAAAGTTAAAAGGTATCAAACTATTCAGAGCAGGGTACTTGGTGCACTTTATTTACTTTACAAATGCATGTAAGCTACAGTTTGTACTGTTTCAATTAAAAGAAATATGTTTTCTCACCACTTCTTTGATTCATTTTGTCCAGCTGTCGACTTTAAGTCTGTGTCCATGTCCAACCACAGCCAGGTATAGTGTAGTTGGTTCTTTTTATCAGCTTTCAGTTAAATTAATTCAGTCCAACTCTATAACAGTCACAAAATGTCACCAAAATCACTCTGTCCCTCTAAAATCTTTCAGAAAATCGCAAAAGTGTATTGAATTGTATCGTTTGCTGAGTATCGCAATATATATCGTATCGTGAGCAGAATATCGTGTATCATATCGTATCGTGAGATTATTGTATCACTACAGCCCTAATTGCAAACCACTTCTATCCAGCCTAGAGGTTTATTATGAACTAGGTACTTTGTCAGTGCAGTTCTGATCTTTACTAAGTCATGAAATTTTAATTTTGTTGGTTGGATGCCAATAATCTGATGCATTTATAACCTGCATAGCTTTCTTCTGAAGAATGTTGATAGGTTTTTAGTTGGTTTTGTAAGTTTCCCCATTTCTTTACATAATAATTGATGTATGGAAGTATTAAACAAGATTAAAACATGTTAGAACATTTTTTAAAACTTTTTTTTAATCTTTTTTGAACCTCTAGACAATTTGCGTTATGTGGCAGCAGTAGCAAAAGTGACTCTTTGAACTGAAAAAGTCAAAGGTTGCTCCCCCTTCGTGTGGTGTGTTGCAGGAAAATGTTGGAGTGCGGCATGCTGGAGCGGGACAAAAAGGCTCTCCGGAGAAACTCTGCTGTTCTGTGCAAACAGCTGGTCGTGGATGAGCTGCTCATCCAGTCACTGCAAGCTGATGGCATCCTTACCGAGAACATGGCAGAAACCATCATGGTGTGTGAGCACAGATATTATGCAACACATTAAACAGTCAATAATCAGCCTGCTGGCACGTTGGAAAAACAGCAGCCGGCGTTACAGTTTGAAGGGTTTTTTTTTTTTATGAGCCTTTGTGTTGGTCTGTTAGAACTGCTGCCTCATTTGGGGTCCAGATTGATGCGTGGTTAGTACCAAGTATCCTGCAAAACACAGCTTTTTATCTTTCCATTCTACAACTACACAACTATTATGTTTATCTGATTCGATTCTCAGGTTCTAATAATTGTATCTAAGCAAGTAATAAGTACTTTACATCATTTCTGATTCACATGATAAAAGCCAGAACCACAGCTTTAAAGTAATTACATTTTGACGGCCAAACTATGAGGGATAAAGTTTGGATTGCAATTATTGTTGGTTGTGATGCTGCGACGCACGCTTGCATGTCAAAAATATAATCAGATCAAATAATAATAGAGAGCTAAAGAAGAGAATTTGTGAACACTAATCTCTCCTTCTCACCTCTTTAATCCAAGGCAGAGCAAACATCTCAGAAACGTAGCTGGCGTTTGTTACTTCTCCTACCAAAACGGGGACCTGAGGCCTTCCAGAGCTTCTGCTCGGCTCTGAAGGAGACTGAGCAGCAGCACCTCTATGACTTGATAGCACAATCCCCCGAGAGGAACAGCAGAGAGACACACGTGGATGTGAGCTGGAACCTTAATGTACATCAGCTGGAGCATTCATCTCTGCACAGTATTTATGTTGTTTTATGCTTGCAGTGTATTCAGGCTGAGAAAGTGCCAGAAGAAAAGTCACAACGACCGGAGAAGATGCGAAGTAACGGAGAGGTGAGCAGGGGGCATGAAATCCATAAATATGATGACTGCAGACTTTTGGTGTTTCCTATAAAGTCAAGCCTTTGTAAGTTTTTTTCCCCATAGCAGCTTAAAATTGATAGAAATCCCAAAGAATGCTAAGCTTTAGTAAAGTGGTGTTTTTCAGTCATCTTTATTAGACAAAGAGGAAAGCAGTGAGGTGAGCAGCACCTCGTCACTCTCAGCCAGGCCCTCTGATAGATGCGGAGCATCCTCAGAGTCGTCCGGAGAGATCAGCCCAGTCAGAGAGGAAAACAGGGACAAAGGAAGGAAAAAGGCAAGAAGAAATTATAATCAGGAAAATCTGGGAATTGTAAATCCCACCTATTAGTTCTCATGTACATAGTCCAGCAGAGTTGGTCAAACACCTTCCAGTAGAGACTCTGAGAGCTTGAGTAGGATTATATATTCACCATTTAAGATGCTGACATTTAACTTTAATTTAACTTTTTCATTCCAGAGGACTTCTCTCCCATTTCCAACTCAGGAGGAATACGCTGCAAAGAGAGCAAGGACACACAGTGAGTACTTATCGCAGCGTGTCCCGTCTGCATTCAAAGTAAATTAGGTTATTCTGAAGCCAGTGTTGTTGTCAGTGTTTGTTTCCAGGGAGACAAGAAGGTGGTGTCCTAACAAAAGGCCTTATCTGTTGTTTTAGTTAAAAGAAAATGTTAAATATTTAAACAGGAATGCATTTAGAAACTACTTGCTGAAATAAGTCTCGTTTCAACTTCCTAAAGTTTAAGTCTTGTAGTATTTTTCTGTATGCGTGAGGTGTGAAAGTCTGGCTCCTCTACCTAAAGGCACCCCACCCTAACAGTGACTCATTCACAACAATGCTGCATAATTTTAGTTGTAAAAACACTTGCAGCTGCTTGAGAGATTTGAACGAGCAGAAAAACCAGTGACGAACAGAGCTTTTTGTTTTTGATTGTCTGCAGCAGAGTCCATGGAGTTCAGCCTCGATGCCGACAGTCCCATCAGCACTCCTGTTCTCCCGTGCGCTCCTGACTTTTATCTGTCTCACTGCAAGCAGGTACATTACCAACAGTCCAGCTCAGCAGATCAACAGTAGTAACACTATTTTATGGTTTTGTTTATGACCTCCAAGTAAGGGAAAGTCATTTCTGGTTTGTGCTGCAACATGTTTTGTTTGTGCAGCCAATACGTTTCCAGAGGTCATTAAAGGTCAACCAGCTCCTTACAAAAATCAAACGAAACTGATTCCAGTCAACTTTACTGGATTTGTGTTTTTTTTTTTTTTTAGCAGCACAAACCATCACAAATGTAGCACCAGTTTGGTTCGACTTGGGTTATGTGAAGCAGGGAGGGTTCACCAGTGTAAATCCTTAATATCTTGCCAGCAAAAGCAGCACAAACAATAAATGTACCAGCTTGTACATATATCAAAATTAATTGGTATCCATTTTGTTTGATTCTAATGTTTGGGATCTGGTTAACCGCTGATAACCTCTGGAAACATTTTTATTAAAATGTCTAGAATAATAAGACACAAACAAAAAACAGTGCTACACAGAATTGATTGACACCACTTTTGTTTCATGTTGTAAATGAGTTTATGGTTAAAGGATGGATTGACCTTTGATGACCTCTGGAAACATTCATTAATACCTTTTAAAATGATAGTAACACAAATAAAAAAAATGCTGCATAAACATTTGACAAAAATTTTGTTTGATTTGAAGAAGGTGGGGCAACACTAATGTATTGGAAATGAATGTTAAATTGTCATATATGTTGTATTATTCTGTCCCATTAAAAGATTTTCATTCCCTGCTTCAGTCCTACAGAATGAACTCCTCGCCACGAGGCTTTGCCCTGGTCATCAGTAACGTGACCTTTGACTCCTGCTCTGCTCCTGGTCTTGACCCAAGAAAAGGAGGTGAAGTGGACGACGAAGTCCTCAGGAAGGTTTTCACGGAGCTGGACTACCACGTCAGTGTCCACAGAGACCTCACTGCTCAGGTGCAACTCCGAATCACTCCTGATTTAGCAGATGAGAAGTCATCTTTTCACATGATGAACTTGGACAGGAAAAGTAAATCTGAGGAGCTTTGACATCAAATAGGTTTCCTGAATCTGCTTATTGAGCTTGTTAAGGACCTTTTTAAGCAACTGGTGCAGGGAAGATCATTTAGAGCAACATTTGTTTGCTTACCCTAGTTTAACTGTTTTCCATCTGGTGGAAAGAACACGCTTGACAAAGCAAACATACGGTTTAGTATTTTAATGCGTTCTGAGAAGCCGTTTCTAAAAGCACTAGAAAGGACTTACTTTTTATTTACATGAGTGTTTCAACTAGTTGTCTCTTAAATTTGAGCAGGGCATGAGGACGTGCATTGAGAACTTCTGCAGGCGGCCCGAACACCGGACAGTGGACAGCTGTGTGGTGTCTCTGCTCTCCCACGGCGTGGAAGGAGCAATTTATGGCACAGATGGACAACTTATCCAGGTAAATCTGTTTAAAAAAATGAATTTAAGATGATACAATTGTGTGTTTTAATTTAATCTTTTTAACTTGCTTGTGTTCAGCTGGACTGGGTGTTTGAGGCCTTTGACAACGCACACTGTCCTCTGCTTCAAAACAAGCCAAAGATGTTTTTCATTCAAGCCTGCAGAGGAGGTAAATAACAATAGTGCATGTGATACGTTGAGATTTAGTTTGTCATTTCTTGGACATTTTGACATAATTTAGAGCAGCTTATGGTTAGAAAGACATTAGTCAAATAACAGTCTCTTCCTCCACATGTCCAGATATGATCTACTTTCTCCTTTCTGGCTGATGAAATAATCAGTGCATTTGGTGTTTTATCAGCCACCTTTCTGCTGCAAAGCTCCAGATGTAGATTGTGTCAAAATGTGCCACAAAACCCTATTTGGTTTAATTGTGAACTAAATAAGTGCAACATTTATTTTGCGGGTTTCTACTGCATTATATAGTGGAACTAAAATACAAGCATCACAGATTTGTTGCAGTTTCTGATCTCCAGTTTTCTGTAAAGCTTAGATTTGTCATTAGGATTTTTGTCTGTAATAATAGAAGATATCAGAATAGGGGTTAAAACATTTTTATTTACTATCTTTGCTACTACAAACGTTTATTATTCATTTATAGTAGGAGATGATGCCACACTGACAACAGCTGCTGTAAAAACAAACTGCATTTTGCTGCTTAAGAAACAAAGAAAATTTTACATTTTAATTATTACACCAGTTGCAGACTTCTTACCGAAAGAGAAGCAAGTTGCTCAGATTGATCTTATCCAATATTTCCTGGATAAGATAGATTCTTACTTTATTACTGATTGGAAATTGATCAGATCTCTTATATGAAGGGCCATTCAGGCTTAAAATAATCAAATTACAACAGCAGCTGATTTTATTTATTTAATTTTTTCAAAAATGTATTGTACTGAAAATGGATTTTTAAATATTGTGATACATATAATGTGACACATTAAATTACATCACTAATTTGGACCGATGAATTGACTGGATGCCTCAATCTATTTCAACCCCAAAAAGGACAATAGATGCAATGAAAGTGGAAACAATTTAACTCCAGTCTAATCTTAAATCCAATGTTTCTCTGGGCCCACGTGGATTTAGAGTGAATGATAGTTCTTCAGTAAACTTATTGAGGAAGTTTCCCTGTAACTTCTGTCGTATCTTGGATTAGAGGACGTCTTATTTCTTCTAGAGAAGTTAACATTTCTGCTCCTTTGCAGCAGTGGAACTCTACCGGGCCCATTTCAGCTGCTGTTTTGAAATCTGGAAACCGTTTCTCCTAGAAAAGCGATTACCAATTGACATGACTCTGCAATGTGAGATTAGCAGTAGGCTTGCTTGATGGAAAATCAATAGAAAATACTCCCTTTTCATCAAGGGCCCAGTGGTGATCACAGAGCCCTTCAAAGCGCTGCAAACACCAAGGAAGCTGGTTGTTTTAGTAAGGTGTTTAGATCAGAAGTGATACGTTGTTTGAAGGAAGTCGTGTTTTGACAGATTTCTTCATCCCTGAAGTGCAGGTAAAATGGAAAAGACCTCCCTGTCTGCCGGGGTGAACTTGAAAAGGCTCGATATGATCATGGAGGACGTGAAACATGAATAATGGAGATTTTACACCTCACTAGACGGGTGGTTTCTAGTGTCAGCCATGGACATGACGTCATGTTACATCCCTGTTCCAGCCGAGGGCTGCTGCCTTCATTTTATCTTAACAATGGAGAACCTGTTCAGTCAGCCTTACGCAACATGTAGCTGGAGTTCTGTCTGTGAAGACGTAGCAGACAGATCGAGACAAGTCTGATAACGGAAACATCGTCTCCTCTAAAGTGCCTCAGTTTTATAGCCCGCACAATGCTAAAAGCAACTAACTGGAGCCTGTTCTGTTTTAGACGAGATGGACTGTGGAGTCGAGCAGCTGGACGGGCCGGGGAGGACGTCTTCACCGAGCTGCGAGCAGCGGGACGCAGGGAGGGAGGCAGAGGGGGACGCAGACCCCAGACAGAGGCGGGACGTGGGGAGGCCCAGGATTAAACTGCCTCAGCGCTCAGACATGATCTGTGGCTTTGCGTCTCTCAAAGGTCAGAGAATTTGTAAGTTTATCTTGTTTGTCTTACATTTATATTTATTTATTCATGGAAAATAAAAAATGACGTCCTAATTTGTGAAAGTAGGGCAGCAGAGTTCTGTTTCTGTCGTTTTATACATTAGGTATTGAACGTTTGTGTCAATATTAAAACCTCAAAATCTAAAAGCCTTAAAACCATTGGACCTTAACTGGACAGAACTATATGATACTACATATATTAATTCAATTGTTTTTACTGCATCACATGACTACAACATTCACAGTACCTTGAAAAATATCCCTTAATTCTCTCCACATTTTGTCACATTACAACCACAAACTTCACTGTTATTTATTGGAATTTTATGTGACTGAATTTCATCTTTGGTTTGCCTTTTCAGTCTTTGAGTGTTTTTTTTTTTTCCAGAATAAAATCCTAAACGGGTGTAAAGTTACCTTTTTAATAACAGATTAAGGTACATCAAATTCTAAATGCCAGAATTATGAGGGAGAGAATATGTCAGAAATATCTTAACAATAACATGCATTTCTTCTGTGTTTGGTAGCGTCGCCTTTGAACTGAATGACTTGGGTCAAACGTTTTGGGTTTCTTCCCACAAGCTCCTAACAGTAGTTTACTGGCGTTTTGTTCTCCTGGCAGAACTGGTGGAACTGGGAACAGATTTGTAGCCTCACACATTTTCAGATCTGACCACAACTTCCCCATCAGACTGAGGTCAGGGCTTTGTGATGGCCAAAACATTGATGTTATTATCCTTAAGCCACTTTGGTCATTTTCAAGAAGGTCATTTTGTTATTGTCCGTCCTGAAGACAAATCTTCACCTGAGCTTTGTCTTCCTGGCTGATGTTTTCAGATGTTGCTTCAATATGTCCACATAATGTTGTTTCCTCTTGATTCCATGTACTTTTGGAAGTGGATCAGTTCCTCCTGCAGCAAAATAACCCCACAATATGAAACTGCTACCTGCATGCTTCACAGTTAGGATGGTACAACTGTCCCTGTTTTCCAATCTGTGGTCATTATGGTCAAACAGATCCTCTCTAGTTTCATCAGACCTCGTGTCATGTCTCCAAAATTGAAGATCACTGTCCCTGTGTGGATTTGAAAACTGCAATTTGATTTTTCTGTGTTTCTTTTGGAGTAATGGCTTCCTTTTCAGCCCATGTCAGTGCAGAACACTTTTCACTCTGGATAATAACAGAGTGAAATGTTATTATCTAATGAAGAGGTTTCCCAGCTTCAGGAAACCTCTTCATTAGGTCTATGGCTTTTATTCTGGGTTCAGTTTGCACATTTCAAAATTAAACACGTTAATCTCTCGGACTCAGAACTCGTCTCTTTCTGCCTGATTTAAGTCCACACAGTGAGAAAAAAGGTGTATATATCTTTTGATTTGGTTTTAACTTCTGCTGCTGCTGATTTTAGTTAAAAGCACATTTTCCACAATATTCATTCTCGTGACTTTTATTTGTGTATCAAGTCTCTGTTGTTCGATGTCTTTCTACTGAAGGCACAGCAGCAATGCGAAACACCAAGCGAGGGTCCTGGTTTATCCAGGAACTGAACACAGCACTCCGCCTTCATGCCAGAGACACACACCTTTCAGACATGCTGGTGCAGGTGAAAGATGCTCTTTTTTTAAACTCATACTGTTGCTTCCTCATAAAAAGCTGATGAAGCCGGTTTTATTTCTCTGTCCAGGTAAATGCACGTATCAAGGAGAGGGAAGGTTACGCCCCAGGCACCGCCCACCATCGCTGCAAAGAGATGTCCGAGTTCACCAGCTCACTCTGCAAAGACCTCTACCTTTTCCCCAAGTACCAGCCCCAGTATTGATATGCAGAAACGCACTTTAAACAAACCACACACAGATCATTCCTTGTGTTGAAGCCTTTCTGTAAAAGCTCAACAGAACTGCCGGTTATTACCTCGCATTCCCCCCGTTGCAACTTCACATCCACACCTCCCTTATGTTGTTCCACTTCGACTCTGAAATAAGAAGCAAAATATTTGTGTTTATGCCAGTTTAATTGTAAATCCTTTTCAGTCGAGCTGCACAGCAGCTCCGAAGTTCCTCAAGGCTCTTTTTAAAACCTGTATTTTGTACACAGATATATTTTTGTGGCTTCGTTTTGTATGGAATTGCTTTTATATGGATTTTTAAACCCACGCTTTTTATTTGTACGCGTTTGTTATGAGTTGTGAAGACAACTTGCTTTTAGTGTGGCGACAGGCAGAGGGCAGCACCACAGAGACGAATCATTTCATCGCCTCTTTTAGATCAATAATATTCTCACCCTGTGGTTTTACAGACGGATGTAAATCAAAAGAGGTTTAAAAAGAAACAGGTTAGAGAGGTTATGTTTTTATCCACTCAGGGCATCTTCAGAAGGATGTCTTTCAGTCATTTATTCTTTTCATTTAGCTTTAAATGCTGAGTTGGAAGAATGCAGCTTTATAAATGTTTATTTTATGTCTTTATTCAGTTATAATCTTTAAACTTCTCCTGCCTACTACATGGCGATGGGCTGGATTTTGGTGCTACTCTCTTATTTATTCATCTACAGTATGATTCCTGAGCTTTTTTTAATAGTACCTTGCAAAATTATTCATACCCTTAAATGTTTTTCACATTTTCTCGCATTGTAACCATGGATATCAGTGTATTTTATTGGGATTTGGAATGAAGAAACAACACAAAGTAGAACAATATTGGGAAGTGGAAAGAAAATGTTTTACAAATAAACGCCTGAGAGCGTTCGTAAACCTTCACGTCCTGTCGCAAACACTTAATCAGATTCAGGTATGAACCTTGTCACCTAAATATGCTTTAGTTTAAATTGTTTTAATGTAGCTCTGGAGTTGTGTTCAGGGCTTAAGGTGAACTTCCACGACTGTCTCGTTTTGTTTTTCTGCTCTGTGTTTAGCTTCAGCTTCTCTGTCCCTGCAGAGGAGCAACATTCCCACAGCATGATACTCCCACCACCACCATATTTCACCATAACGATGATGTCTACACTTAGCCAAACCTATTTTTATTTTCCTTACTGTTTTATAAGCTAACCCTGCTTCAAACTTCTCCACAAATTAATCAGTGACCTGCCTGATGTGTTTCTTTTGTAATTTTGGAAATTATATCTCCCACTTTGCAAACAAGCACAGCTTTGCACAAAACTCAGGTGAAATGAACTGATGTTTGTAGTGACAATGTGACAAAATGCAAAAAGATTTAAGGGTTTAAGAGGTATTGATACTTTTGCAAAGCACTGTAGTGTTTATTTTGTGAAATTACTACAACTGATGCAGTCAGGATAAACGATGTCTTCCATAAACACGAAGCAGCTTCCTTCCAGCAGCCTGTGCCATGTGAGGATTTTCTGTTTGGTGAACTCATGACCACAGTGGAGATTTTCTAGTAGTCGCCCTCCACACAGAGGAATATCTCCAAAGCCTGTGCGACAATTAAAAGCCCCCCAGAGAGGCCTCGATGAGGTGAAGTATGTTCAGTTGCGTCAGTGTTGTTTTGTGGGAAAACTATGTAACTATCTGGACACGACCTTGCTCCTAAAGATTACTCTGCCGTGGAGCAGAGATATTCCTTTTTATACTGATATAGTGGAGATATAACATAAAGAGAGAAGCTGGTGTGAAAAGTTTTGAAGGTCAGACTTTATTGTACCACACTGTGTTAAAGGGGGGAGGGGGCTGAGGAGATGTCTTCACGACCAATGACTGCCAAATGTTCATTACAATAAAAAAAAGCTTTCATTTTAAAAGTTTGTTTTGTTTTTTTCTTTGTAAAAATGCGGCAGTTTGACTGGAGAATGTAGTTTCCACCATGCAGCCCGGCTGCTCCTGTGCGTGCTCCGCCGTATCCGATCCCCCTTGTTGCCGTGTTTGTGCGTGTTGTTGCCTGTGTACAGCCTGTCCTCTCCGTTCTCCGGTGTAGTATAACTGGCTGCGCACTATTTCGCTGCGCTCAGGTCTCTCCATGCTGCAAACTGGGATGTAGGAACCTCTCGCTTTGCCCGCCGACACCCGCTGATAATGTTCTTGGTGTATCAGATACAGGCCCAGCCAGCTGTCCACAGTCATTCTCCCCCTGACACACACACACACACACATAGTCAGAGTAACACATTTCCTGCTGGCCTCTGATGTAGCTGTGAGATTAAGATGTTATGTGCCTGCGTGTGGACCACAAAGCGGGCCAGAGTTAGGAGGGATCTGTGTGCGTCTTTGTGGCTTTTATAATGGCCGCCTGTCTCATTAGCCCGAGAGGAGCAACCCTCCAACGAAAGAGAGACGCCTACATAAATACTTCCACCAGCATTTGTGGGAATTTTTTTTTTTATAGTTGTCTCAATATGTTTTCAAAGTGTTTCTCTAAACATTGCCCTTTTTTATTTACAAACCCATTTTCAGTCAAGTATCTGACCTCATTTTTTAGAGGAATTTTGTAATTTATAAGCCCATTCACCTCTGACGGATGAATCATTTTGATATATTTAAAAAGCTGAATTCAAAGGATGAACCAGTGTTGTGTTGGATAACTTCACAATGAGTGTGTGTGGGTTTTTTTTTTAGTTAAATCTATGACAAATACCAAAGAACAGAGTTTAGTGGATATAAAATTGTGTTTTGGCAGCAACAAAGTGATTCCTTGAGCTGGTAGCTGGAAACTTGCCATGCAGCAAATGAACAACTCAAGAATGATGAATCTACCAGGTCTTATCTCAGGTCTTTGTTGGTCTACTTTGTACGGTAGTTGCTTCCAGATATCGTTCAAGTTGCACTTGAAACTCAGAGTTTTCTACTGAAATCACATCAAATAGATGGCTTACTAAATTTGAGATTCCAACTTGAAAAGTTAGAGTCCCCCAGCTGCCTTTAGTTGAATTGCAGTGCGAATCCCATGTGCATAAAACGACAGTGAAAGTTGCAGGAACAAACTGTTTCTTTTCACTTTAGATGCAGAGATGGAGATTAAAATGTTACAAAAGAAAAAATATTTAATAATTAATTATTAATGTATAATACGACCGTAGTGAGATATTTGATAACTGCTCATGTTGTGACGTTTTTGTTTATTTATCCAGCCATTGGCTTCCACTAATCCACGACTGGGTCATGGGAGCGACAAGTCCAGGATGAAAACCCAAACATCTCTACCCAGTGACATCGTCCAGCTCATTCTGGAGGACCTTAAGGGTTCCCAGACCAGACCAAACCTGGTCCCTCCACCAGGTTCTGGATCTTCTTCTCCCACTGGGTTATGCTTTGAAAACCTCCAAAGCGAGGCTCTCAGAGGGCATCCTGATCGAATGCTTGGACCACCTCATCTGATAAGCAGTGGTTCTCCCACTCAGCCCATCTAACCGCCCTCCTGAGGGAGCTCATTTCTGGCGCTTTTATGTGGGATCTCGTTCTTTCGGTCATCATCCACGTGTCACGACCGTAGGTGAAAAGGAAGACGGACCGGTAAATGGAGAGTCTTGCTTTTTGGCTCGACTCTTTCTTCACCACAAAATGGTAAATGGCTTGTACTTGTACTTTATTAAGTTCAGAGAACCCCAAATTCGCTTCACACTACGGTCAGTCATTCACGCACACACTCGCACGCTGATGGTGGCAAGCTACTCGATAGTAGCCACAGTCGCCCTGTGTGACCGATAATAGACCGAAGCAGCGCCCCCAGTCGGTTTGTCCATCTCCGGTTCCATTCCAAAGTTTAGAGATCGATCAGGATGTGTTTGTCTGTTTGGGATGTCGTCTCTCAGGATATGAGGCCTCTGAGTTTTCCGTCTTCTACAGCACAGATTGACTTAACTCTCCTGCACTGGGTTACCTGCGCCAGCTGCAGGGTTCAGGAACATGCAGAGGGCTTTGCAGGCGGGGTTCTTCAGGTTGAGTGTTTGCTGTGTGAGGGTACATTTAAGGATGAGGGCGCTGCCCCAGCATGTGAGGGTAAGGGGGGAATGCCTCGCTGCATTGGCTGCTAAGGTGTGAGCTGTCATAGGGGGTGTCATGTGCACCTTCTCGCTCACGTTGCAGGGGCAGCCCTGTGAGGGGTGCCCTTCTAGCTACCACCCCCTCCACCGCCGGTGTCCAAACAAGAACAGGCCATCCAAACATACACACACACACACACACATCTAATGGTTGGCTGGTAGGGAGGGTGCTGCAGGAGCAACAAGTTCTGTGTGTGTGTGTGTGTGTGTGTGTGTTATTAGGTGTCTGCAGTTCTAATAAAGGAAAGCGCTGTGTCCCTCTCTGCCTCATCAGATGGCTTTGCTCTGCTTTGTCTGTCCGTCTCATTTCTGTCCGTCAGTCCTGAAGTGGAGCCGGGCCGCTCACAGCCTCTGGACCATCAGGAGAGGAGCGCCTTCACCAGTCGTCTCATCCGCTTAGAGTTTTGCTCTCCTCAGCCAGGAGACCGAGAAGCACAAGATGTTTGTGTGTTTATTTGACCTGGTGTGAAGAGTGTACATATAAGACTGCGCGGTGCATGGTGTTTGCCAACGCCGTTGGAAATGCTGGGGTGTCCAGCGGGGTTATTTTTGGATCAGTGACAGCGCGTCAATGGCTGCAGATGCGTCGCAAAGGAAGGCTCTGAGATACCAGCAGACCCTGGTAGGTGTTTCTACCTTTACCTCCTCTCTCTCATCCCCACATCCTCATGGTCCGCCTCTGCACCCGCTTTCTCTACTCGCCAGTCTTTCCTTTTCTGGTTACTTTCGTGTGAAGTTTGTTGCTTTTGCTCAATTTCTTTCAATTGTCCTCCGTGTTTTGATCACAATAGCTACTTTTCATGGCCTCTTGTCCAATCAGTATTCCCCATCTGCTGTCTTTGTGCTTCTTTTCTAAGCAGGACTTGGTATCAAACACATTAACAGACCCGCAGTTTTATAACGCCCACAACGCCAGAGTGAAAGCAGTAAATGGAAAGTCATCTCAACAATAAACAGGAGTTATATTACCATTATTTATTTTATTTTATTTTTTTTTACACGTTGAGTCACTACTTGAACTCTTACCTTTCCCTGTTTATATCCTGGAAAAAAATGATTTCTCTGTGGCACCTGTACTCCCACTCATCCTGCAGCCTTTTAAGTATTGGTGGTTATAAATACTATATACAGGAAACCTGAGCAGACAGGTTAGCTATACATGCTGAGATGTGGCCATGTCACGATGTCATCTGTTAAAACGCTCATCCGGGGTTATTCTGTGAGGGCACTGCAGACTTTCTTATTTTCATCCAGCGTGTTGCTGCTGCAGACGTAATGGACTCACAGCTTCAAACTGTCCCTTCCTGCAGCTTTGATTGTGAATTATAAGACAAGATAATGAGCAGTCACGGCCCCGGAGCAGCTGGGTGGAGAGCGAACAAATTTGTAAATGACAAAGTAAGCAGAGACACGGTTCTTCTTATTTTCCTGGCCTGTCGCCCGAAGAGAGTCTCTAACCCCCCGACCCGTCTCCATGAACCCCTCCAAGACCCGCAAGTCAGATATAAATAAGAAATCTCAATTTGTCACGCTGTTTACAAGCCGGACGTTTCAGCGATGTGACACTCCTCTCTTTCTCAGGTGCAAACTCTGCTGTGGCGACCGGAAGGAATTAAAAGCCTCGGAGGGTTTGATGTGTGGAGCTGTTAATGGGTTGTCATAATATGACTCATTTATTGATCTGGAGCAGAATGCGGTGCTGTGTGTTTTCGGGTCGACGCGCAGATTTGTTTTTGCAGCTCAGGGAAAGAGAATAAGATAAACTGTTTAAAAAAAAAAGTGCGTTTCAGCTGCTAAAAGCAGTATTCATACTGAGATTTGGTCTAAAAGGGTTTCATTGGGACTTTATGTGACACACCAGCATAAAGTGGTGAATAAATGTAAAGGAAGAAAAAGGGGAACTAACGAAAGTCTCTAGATCAGCGGGTCAAACTCAGTTTTGTTTTGGGCCAAATTAAGATCCTGAATGCTCTTAAAGGGCCGGTTGTGCTGAATGTATTGATGAAACCTGTTCACAAACTGTTAATATATCAATGAATTCTTAACATTAAATAATATCATTGAACATCTTTTCAGTCCCTCCAGGATTTTGTGATTCTTTTTTTGCACCAAATAGTGTTTGCGGTACTAATTTGGAAATATTTTCGATATTTGCACTTATTTATGACGGTAACTGCGACTTTTTATTACTCGCTGTAACAGGTCATGGACTATAACCAAACATCAATTAGAGCTGATGTAAGAAGTAGGAAAGTTTTTGACAATTTTTGAGAAAAATCTGCAATAAACTCCAAATTATTCGGGCAAAAAAGTGCAGAAATTTGTTGATTTTGTGTGAATTTCCACAATAATTCTCAAGACACCAGAAGGACTGATTGATATAGTTTGCCAATAAACAGATTAAAAACTGCATTGATTTGATTGATGGCATAATATTTAAGCACTAAGATTTTAGTCTAGAATCTACAAGGCCACATTAAAAGCTACAGTGGGCCGGATTTGGCCCACTGGCCTCGGATTTGGCGCATGTGCTATAGATGTACAAATCTGGTAGAGACAAACACTTGAAGACTTCCTGCTGTTCTTGCAGAGAATATGGGCTTCTTCAAAATACTGATAAAAAACAGAGGGTCTGAAAACAAAATGAGTTTTTAAGATTTTTATATGAGAAAATGTTGAGTATTCTGTATCATTTTCCTCCTACTTCTCAATTCTTTGGTTCTTGTGTTTTTTGTTTTTTTTTCCAATCACATAAATTTGAATCTGAATCAAAAAATTTTGCAGCTGCAGTTGAATCGTGACAAAAAAGAGGTTTAAATGCTGTGAACATTCACCCTCTGGAGTTATTCTAACATAACATTTTGAGGTTGAACTACTGGGATAGATGAGACACATTTATTTTATAAAAATGGAGGACCATGCGTTTAAGTGGTGGCTAACCCTTTTAATATTTGTTGAAGGAATATTTAGAGTTCAGATTTTGTATGTGTGCGGAGCTTCTGCTGCAGAAATAATAAACGTTTTCTAGAGCATCTGCTAAAATGCTAAATTCAAAGCTAAAATTAAGTCATTTATGGAAGTAGGAATGTATTTCCCTCAACAAAATTTAAAATGAGCTGTAATCAATAAATTGGCAGAGCAGCATCCAGTGAAGGTGTGCAATTCTAAATCGGAGAGCCACTAACACTTTCTTTCATTGCAATTGTCGCATTTTTTATTTTTTGTTGGGGAATATTTAGAGAATGGAAAGTAAATCATTTGTAGTCGAGGAATTTCAACTCAAACATAAAAAATGTTGAGTTTTTAGTCTGTTTGGATGTCCTCTGACCTGTAAATCTGCAAATTAAAGCATGCCGGGTTGGGACTGCTGCGTTAACTTCCACCAGGAGACACCGCTGTGGTCGACCCCTGACCTTAACAAAGAGGAAGCTCCCTCTGTGGACCCTCAGGACGCTGACAGATACGCTCGAGCAGGGTGGCGAGAACACAGTGCTGCTTATTGGTGCTCTCCAGACGCACATGAACTGTATTTCTGAGCCCGACTTGATACAGCTGGTTGCGTGTTACGGTTTATGTGAATTGCTCGGTCTAAAACGAGGCTGTATGAGGAGCAGATCAGTGAAACAGATCTCGTAAGTCTCAAGTAATACGGGCCACCAAATGAGGGGGGATATCGCTCACCTGCCAAATGTCTCGCACGCTGGAACGACTGGGATGTGGACGATTAAGCCATTAAACTTCACACGATGTGGCTGTCACTGGATGTTTTTTTCAATTACAGACATGGTTATGATGCTATAATGACATCGTTACATCAATAGCTTCGAGATCAGACACCACATTATGAAATAGTGTCAATAACCTGCCATTGTTTGGTGCAAAGGTTAAAACGCACCACCTGTCCGGAGGAAAAGCCTCCTGGGAGAGACGGGTGGGAGAAAAAAAAAAAAAACCCCACGACAAACCGTTAGAGAGAGTGAAACAGAAGTGTGTCAGTGAACATTGGGTCACACGCCTGCTAAAATTATCAGCGAGTAAGGTTTCAGCTCGGGGGTGGGGCTGGATGGATGGATGAAGACACAGGGTGGTGAGAGGGAAAGTTTGACCGGGGGGAGCAGAAGGGCAGAAAGGTGAAAGGTTGCTGGGAGAGTTCAGACGCAGGTGAGGCGGTTTGGACGGAGAGCATTTGTGGCATTTCAAAAATCAGGTTTCAAATGAGGGAAACCTGTAGAGAAGTGTGGTGGGTGGAAAAACAAGCGAAATGCTTCCTGTAAACTGAGCCTGCAGGTTGATTTATGATGCTACTGAGGCTTAAGGGTGGAATAAAACGAAAGTGTGGTAGAGAAAACAAATCAGACCGAGCAGCTAATGTGGCGTCAAATAAAGTTAAATCTTTAAGTTACTGATTAGAGAAAAAAACAAAAATGCTCTATAAAATTCACTTTTCAATTCAAACATCAAAGTTGTATAAATGCATCTGTAACATATTTTAAAAGTGTTCATATTGGGGATAAGATTAGAAGGTGAGACAAACATCAAAGTTGTATAAATGCATCTGTAACATATTTTAAAAGTGTTCATATTGGGGATAAGATGAGAAGGTGAGACAAACATTAAAGTTGCACTCAGGATGTATTCTACATGTTATCTTTTCCTGAACTATTTAAATAAGACATGCTCCAATCTGAATGTTTTGCCCTCAGTTTGTTTATGTAATGATAATAATTCAAAATAATTTTCATCTCGACAAAATTCAAACAATCGCATCCGATTTAGGTCAATAATTTCAATAAAGATTTAAATTCAAATCCAATTTGAATGAAGTAATTTGTATAAATTAGTTTTGTTATTAATTTCAGTTCACTCTACCAATTGACTAAAACTTTTCTGCCTATGCTGAACATCTTTTCCTGCTGCTAACTATTGTTTGGCGCTGTCTCTTGTTTATAAGGTACTAAATATGGCTTGGCCCCAGAATATGTATTTCAGAGCTTCTTGGTCCACAGTCTATTTGTGGATTTCTTAGATCATCTGCTTTTTTCTTCCTGAAGGTCTTTCATTAAAGATTGATCACTAATGAAGATGCTTAAGAACAGTCTGCAACTTTAAAGCAAAACTAAAGACAGATTTAAAGATGCAGTATGTAACTTATAAAAAGTATTTAAAATGTCACCGTGTGTGTGCCGCTCCCTCGCCTTGGCTATGAAACACCTTCTCCCTGTTAGCAGAATAGTTAGCATGGCCACTGATAAACAGTTTTCCTGTAACATAAATTGTTTCTCCACCATTAGCACGCTTAGCGGCACGTTCACAAGAATGATTGACAGCGCTAAGACCTTCCTCCTGACTCCGATTGGTTGATACTTGGATGGTGGAGGAGCTCGATCTTTTCACAGATTATCTGTTTCATAACAGATTGTAATGACATAGCTTTAACAAACAAGTAAAAAAAAAACAAAAAAACATATTGGTTTGGTAATGTTGCACCGTTTTAATGTGATTTCTCATTTTTCTTCCAGATTTTTTATAAATCTTTTGTTTGTTGTTTTTCTTGTACAGCGATTGTCTTTAATTGTGCTTTATAAGTAAAGTTGGCATATACATAACATATGGGCTATTTGCCGATTTGCTAGTGGGGGTGGCTGTGACTTATTGGGAAGAGTAGTTGTCTGATGAGTTGTGATCTGAAAGTTAACCCTCTTAACTTGCCTACAGATCTACGTATCCTGTATCGCAGTCCTGATTCAGGAGTTCTTTCTATTGTTGACAGACAACAGGTAGCGCATTTATCTTGCAATCCAAAAGTTGTGAGCTTAGATCTCTCAATGTGTCCCAAGTTGCCTACCAACCACAATCAATTGGTATGAATGTGAGCATGTTTGTAGGTGTGATTGGGTGAATGTGGCTCTGGTGTAAAGTGATTTGATTGGTTAATTTGATTAGAAAACAAACCGCTATAAAACATTTTGTCTTAGCAATGAGTGTGAGAATCGTACAAGCAGCCTGACACCTCTACCTTTGGTCACACTGCGTTTTCTTCAAAAAGCTTTTGTTGCGAGTCGGTCAGTGTGGCTGTGTGGTTCACTCTGACAGGAACAGCATGCCTAAGGCTAATAATCTATGTTCTCCGCCGTCAGATAAACCTCTCGCAACTCAGCTGCTGAACCTACACATGCATTTCCTTTGCAAATGTGGCAAATGTGTCCCCCAAAAAGAGGAAATAAGCAGACTTTGCAACGTAACAGGATTTATTGCCAAAGAAAAATTGGTACGGCAAAGAAATAATTGACCAAATATAAATGTCCTTACTTTTGAGCTGAGTTATCAAGGTCAAAGCAACCTGTCATCAGGCAAGCTTAAAGAAACTTGTGGCTCAGTTTTTTGTAAGTGTTAGAAGTTACAATCAGAGGTTGTTTTTTTGTTTTTTTTTTTGTTTTTTTGGGAATAACAAACTTGTTATTCACTATTTCATGCTTGTGGAGATCAAAATACTTTTGGAAGAGATTCTGCTCAATAGACAGTATAAACCGAGGTGAAGTGAGCTGGGTCAAGCTGGAGTCCTTAGAAACACTAAGTGTTTTTGTTTCAGGTCTTTTATAGAGTAATTGGAGCCCACCAGTATTTGCTGGATAAAAAGCAGCCAGTACCAGTGTGCTCCAAGGTTTGGCTCCCACTTTGCCCTGTGAACCCTCACTTAACTGACTCACAGAGCCTTGCACAGAGTGTATTTAGAGTCCGCTGGAGAAAAATGTTTTCATTCAGACAGACGTTGCTGGCAGGTGACAGTTTTGGTATTGCAAAAAATACTAGCAGTTCCCTCAAAGTAAGACTTGAATAAAATTTCAATCCTCGTACCTCAATAAAGTCACATAGATTGAACCTCAGTTACATAAATTCCAGTTTTTGTGACCATAACGCAAAACAATTGAAACCATAACGTAAAATCTACCTTGACAACATGCCTTCGTGGAGGATCCAGATGTTGTTGATACAAAGCACTTATTTATCTGATCATCAGCAATTGTGATTTACCTCAACAAAAGCAGGAATTTTTCCATTTTGCTGATAAAGACAAGAGAATACAACTTTCCAGTCTCAGTAATAGTGGACATGTGAGCAACTTCACTCCAAGGTCTGACCACTTAATGTTCAGAAAAACCGTCAAACCAGAAGACATCCTCATATTCTACTGCAAAGTTTATGACAAAACAGCCGAAGGAAGAGTAAGCAGAAGCATAAAGCATCTTCTCTCAAAGTTGCATTTGTATAAACAAGATTTCTGGATGTTTGATTGAAGCCAAACCCAGAACGTCAGCGCAAACTCATCATAGCAATGATTTCATTGACATGCATAAAGGTGGCTTACCGAGCTTTTAGCTGTGGAATATACTCAGTTACATTTAAATAATTATAAGCCTGGTAATGATTACATAACTTCATTACGTCCTGGTCAATAAGGCTGTATAAGTGGAAGAGGAACTGCTTTCATTTTGCTCTATAAACTCCAGTTTCTTTTGCTTTACAAAAATCCCTCAAATAAACACATTTAGTTATGTTACCATATGAGAAAAGTTTTATCTAAAAAAATAAAAGAAAACGCTTGACCAAACAGCAAGTTTGTAACGCCACATTTTTTCGAGAAGCTCAATATTCTGTCATTTTGCATGTTTTCAGTCTGATAAAACAGAAATCAGTGCCAGAGGAGTTTTAGGGAAACAAAATAAAGATCGGATGTTTATCACAGCGGAGATGAATCAAGCTTTAGGGAAGCATTTCATCAATGCTGAAGGTGCTTACAGTAAAATGCAGCCTACAGTAAAATGCAGCCAGCCCCGTGCAAACTGGACACGACTGTGGCCTCCTCTCAGTCAGCAGGTATTATCTTCATACCTGCTGCAGCTCAGGTCCTGGTAACATTTATAATCTCGCTGCAGGACGCCGCTGGACCGGCCGCCTGACTCAGAGACTTCCCCTCTGAATTAAGAGCTGCTGACACTTTATTGTCAACCCTCAAGTGGACGTATTAACCTCTGCTGCCTCCTCATTCAGTGTGTGTGTGCAGCTCTCACCATACCCGTCATTCACTGTGGTTACAGTGCAGAGGCAGATTCGGTGTGTGTCCTCCACATGGTCAAAGACAGCAAAGGACAGATGTAAGACACAGATACCCAGGCTGCTTGCTGCAAGTTGGAGAGACGCTGGAGACCGAGCAGCAGGAGCAGCTTAGAGGAAAAACGACAGGAAAGATGAGAGAGCGTATCAACACGTTTGAGACGGTTCTGAATATAGATCAGTTTCTGGTAAGTCTCGCTTTGTAATTTAACTGGTTTCCCTCTTAGAGCGAGGGTCTCCAAAGACCCACTGAGGCCCCTGGAAGCAACTCAAGAATGGTACATATGGTACCTCATCCAGCAGCACAGCACAGATGAGGTTGGAAACTTTTCATTTCATTAAATATTAGTGACAACACAAATGTATGTCTGTTAAAAATCAAAACTTGCTTTCTGTTTAATTTCATAGTAAATAGGATGAGGAAATGCCCATCAGGTTTTACTCAGAAGCAGACCTGGGTGGACCCAAATCTGCACTCGATTCATTTCTTAAACCTGGTTTAATATGACAAACATTTTAAAGGAAAGACTTCGCTTGTCTTTCAGAATAAACAAGATGATAAAAATCAGCCGAACCCCTGCAGAAAACTAAATGATTTCTTCTTTTTTTATTATCATTTAATGAAGCAAGCCTACAAAATCCTTTTGATATTTTGGATTTACAAATCCTTTTCCCCTGAAAAATGAGTTTCAGAAATCATATTTTTGTGTGGCCCTCAACCATTTACAACTTGATGATTTGTGTCCATGTGGCAGATTGTTTGGACCTCCGTCTCTTAGAGTATAAACTTTTTACCACAAACACTTTGATTTTTGAACGAATCATCAAGTTTTATTTACATTTCTAGTGTTTAAAATTCCTCTCATATTCCTATCTATCTATCTATCTATCTATCTATCTATC
>NW_006799973.1:1474655-1541108 GCF_000485575.1 Poecilia formosa
ACCAATCTGGACTTCTCCAAACACACAGTAGAGCCTCACGGTTACTGCTCTTATGAAGCAATCTAGTTTTTATAAGAACTTGAAATCTGTAATGCATCTGTAGACGAGTTTCTGTAATTAAATCAATTAATTAAATGAACCTTTCAGTGATGGGAACTGAGGACCATCGATTACCATCGAATTGATCTGATCTGGACAGATTCGTGTTCAGAGGGGAACACGGCTCTGAACATTATCAGACTTCTTGTTCTCTCTACGTGTTGCTGCCATGAGGGGCATAACCACCTTATTTTTATGTCCATCAATTTCCTAATTTTTCCTTTAAAATAAGAAAACTCCTGTTTTGTTTTGTTGTATTCTCTCAGATATACAAGTAAGTGAGATAAGGACATATTTGATTGAAAAATTGGTTGTCGAACTGAAGGCTGATTTATCTGTGCAACATCTTTGCAAAATTTCTTCTTCTTCGTCTTCTTCTTCTTCTTCTTCTTCTTCTTCTTCTTCTTCTTCTTCTTCTTCTTCTTCTTCTTCTTCATTGCTTGGTTTGTGTTTTCACCCTGCTGGTGACTTTTCTCATGTTTTAAGTTCACACTGCACCATATTCTGTCATGATCAGATGCAAAAATTGACTGGAAAATCAGTGAGAAAAACCTATAAAGATGTTAGGAAAAATCTGATTGCTTGGCAGCAAAACAAACACTCCGAGATTGTTTCAAACTTTGTCTTTATTTATAAGTAAGCCTAAGGGGAATAGTGCATGATATTTCATTTTCTATCACTAATTAGACTTGCCAAAAACACAACCAAAGCAGTTCATTTCCTGTAAAAGTTTTTTTCTTTTTTTCACCTTATGCTTCTAATGAGAGGTCCAAATGTCTGAGGTGAGCAGATACGACTGGCTGCCTTCATGTTTCCTCAGAGAAATTCAAGGGAGAAATTATTAAAACCACAAGGAGATATGAGGGAATCTTGTAGTGAAACAAATACATGAAGGAAGATGACTGAGAAGAGAGACTTTATTTTGGGGCTGCGAGAGCCAAACTGTTGCAACATCGCTGTGACGTGGGAGAACATTTAGACAAAATGGTTACTGAATCACTGATATCAACTCGGTCCTGTGTTTTTCACTGTGCAATGAGCCTACAAGGTCAAACGCTGACACAACGAACACACAAGGCTGAGAGAAAAGCAAAGTGACCAGACGGGAATAAATCCTGACTGCGGCGGCCTTCTCACGCTGTCACCGGCTCATTTGTTCAACGTCTTACACTGCCTGGTAAAAGTATTCACATTCAGTGAACTCTTTTTTTTTTTTTACGCTTTGCCTTGTAACAAGCACAAACTTCGGTGTATTTGAACAGGATTTTATGAGATAGCTGAACACAGACGGGGCTTTTAGTGTGAAAAGGAAGGAAAATAGCAGGGTTTTGCCAGCAGGTCAGTTTTGCTCGATGAAAAGCTGAAAGTTTTCTCCGAGCCGAGTCAGGTTGAACGGAGAGCACGTCAATGTGAACGCAAGTTTTGACGTTTGGTCGCAGATTCTCAATTGTATTTAGTTCTGAGCTTTGACTACGCCACTCCAACACATGATTATGCTGTCCTCTAAAGAAGGGCTGAAAACTTGAAACATGTACAAGGGATCAGAAAGAGATCAGTAAACAGGAACAAGCATGGTGTTGCATAAAGATTTGAGGAAAAAAAAAGAGCACAACTAAACTGAATTATATGAGAGCTCTCCATAATTCATCAAAAGGCTCAACTACCATGAAAAACAAACTGATTTGCAGTCGTTTATGTATGAAATGCCAACCCTGTACCTTCACGGTACAAGAGGAAGTGTGAATTGATGAAGAGCTCAATGAGCCTTTATCGGATTTTTAGAGAACAACAAACTTCTTTAAAAAGGACCCAAATCTGTCGAGTAGATTCAAAACCAGCTGGCTGTGAAGCTCCACCATAAACTACTTCCCCAACGAAAACCCAACATAATGCAAGAGCATTCTGCAGCCTGCTTTCCATTGTTTCAGAGCAGAAGGTAAAATGTTCAGCCGGTAGTTCTTCGTCCTGCAGGTTCCTGTTGTCGCTGTCCCTGGTTTCGGTGGCGCCTGGTGCCAGCAGCTGTTTGATGATGTTGATGGATTAGCGTTCCCATGTTAATGTGTAGCATATCAGTGTTGGTGGTGGTGAGCTCGTCTGCAGAGTGTGATGAGAGACAGGACAGCACCAGAGCTGCTGCCACATCATGCTGAAGACAACTGATGAAGAACAGGTAAAACCAGCCATGACCAAAGGCTCCATGCAGACGGAGGCTGACTTTATTTAATTACTTTTATTCACCCTGAAAGGGGCTAAATGGTCTTTTTCTGACTCTTTTTTTTATTTCAATAAGGTGTAGAAATAGCTCAATACGTTTCAGTTTTCATTCAACTATTTTTTATCTCCGAAAAGCTTCACTGCTCAGAGATGTTTCTAATTTGCTTGCATAAATGTAAAAACGTAAAAACAGTCATTTTTACATTTATCTAATGACTTTTATGTCAAAATAAAAAATTCTCCATCGTTAAATTAGGTGTTAAATGTACTTTATTATTTCTCAATGCTAACTCCTTCTTGAGAAAAGATTGTTTTTCAACTATTATAAAATTTTTTATCTTAGATTTGATTTTCTTTGCTCTGCGTAAAATCTGACATTCATGTTTTTCCATTTTGGACATTATAGTCGGACACTTTGGGGCAGGACACGTCCAGCAACAGAGTGAATTCAGAAACTAGCTTGTCTTTTCCTTGTTGCTATTTCCTCTAAGTTCATGTTGGTGTGACACATATTTCACTTATTTCACTGTGGAGAATCACTCACTTAGTCTGACCGGCTTCAGCTTAGCATCTTCACAAGGTCTTTTGATTTTGTTCTGGGACTGATGCTCACATTTTCTACTAAAACACTTTCATTTCTGTGAGACAGCTGGACATTCCCATGGTGTTTATACTGCATTTAAACTGCTGAATGCATCTGGAAATTGTACCCCAGGACATTCACTGCTGATATCTTGTCTGATTTCTGTAGATTTTATACCAGGGAACAACATAGACTTACAATACATCCGCATAGGGCCTTCAGTTTACCCAAATGAAGAGAATTAATCATTAACTAATCAGAAATTACAGAGCTCATCATCTGGGTTTCCCAGATTGTTTAAAGATTGTTTTGATATTTGTTCCAGAATGTCTCCTGATATTTCTGGCATCTTGCAAACAGAAACAACTTTTGTTAATCCTAACTAATCTAAAATGAAGACATTTAGTCTGATTTAAAACAAGACCAAAAAAAAAAAAAAAAACCAGAAATAAAATAGAGCCCAGATCCAAAATAATGAACGACGTTCAATGTTTCATTTTCTGTCCTCTGAACAAACTCCTGAGCTCATTTTAAATGCATCCTTGTGAAATGTTTACCGCTTTCACTCCGACGGCATCCGGACTTCAAAACGATTGAAAACATCCAAAATAAAACTGAGATTTCTAGTTTCGGGTCTTGTGTAAGTAATCTTTTACGAGGACGAGTCTACTATCCTGTCAGCTGATGTTCCGAATTACAGTTTGTGATTTGTGGTGTTTAACGAGATTTAAAATAACTCGCTAGACGATTTAGAGGCTTCAAAAGCCTGCGGCAGTAACTGCATGGCCACCTGCTATGTGGTGCATTCATGTATTAATTATAAACTTCTATATTAGTCACTTTGTCATGTGGTTGCAGTGAGTCAGTTATCACAGTGGGGCTGTTTGTTAAAGGACGAAAATCAGAAGAAAGTCTTTCCTAAAGAAAAAACTAAACAACTTGTCCCCGTCAGGCTGAAACTTCTCTCAGCAGATGAGCTCCCAGATTGTCCGTCTACCTTCATATTGCGACTTCATCGGGAAATTATGTGCTTGGAAGCTTAGAGTGCATCCTGCAGGGCCTCGTGCTTGGATGTGTCAGCTCTCCTTTCCTGTGTGAACATGAGACAGAAATGCGTGGCAGCCAGCCCTCCTTATGATTTTTTAGCTTGAGTGGTGGGATGCATGTGATCTGCAGGGGTTTGGTTGCAGCTCGGAGCCTCTGCAGTGTTTTTACGGCTCCTACGATTTTAACGAGTGCTCTGCAAACCGATCGCAAGTGTCGTGTTTTCTGGCCCCGGCGTGTGTGCCAGGCCGTAGGCATTAAAGCAGGAGCGCAGTCGGAAGAAGGAGATGTGGCATGTGTTTTCTCCTCCAGGATCTCCTCCTCGGGCTCTTGTTCAGCCTCTTCCTCCACTCAGGGAGGGGTTTTTCCACTCTCCATGCCATATTTGTCTATTTTTGTCTGTCAAGGTATTCAGGCTGATGTGTATCCCTTTACACACAAGGCACAAAATCCACATCTCTTTCTTGTAATCCCAGGATTCACACTAGCAGATCTCCTTTTATTCCTCTCCAAAACCGTTTCCCCTTGGCTTGTGGATTTCGCCCAACTTTTTTTTTTACTGCTGTGTCCTGTTTTCTGCAAACAGAAGGTTTTCTTGGCAGTGCTTTTTGTTTCTCAGTGACCCTCGGTCTTGCCCCTGCGTTGCAGCTGTACGGGGAGTACAGGGAGCAGCTTGGAAACTTCGCCCGACGGGAGGCCGCCCGCCTGCTGACAGAGAGACAATGGAGAAGACAAGCCGGGGAAAACACCTCAGCCACGGGCCGCAGAGGCCTCGGCCGGCGGCATCACCTCCATCAGAACCCTGCCATCTTGGAGTCACATCAAAGCCACAACTCCTCCACCAAGAAGCCTCAGCCCTACTCCAAATGCCAGGGTGAGCAACGCCGGCGGCTTTTCCCGAACCTGCAGCCTCGTTGTCGTCGCTTTCGCTTTGCAGTTTTGCCGTCTGTTTTTGGTGAAAGCAAAGTTCTTTAATCGCACAGCTCTGCCGTGACAGAGAGATTATTGTACAGCATCGGTTTCTGAATGCTTTGCACATTATGATTTTACATGCCACACGATAAGCTCATAAAATGTGATACAGAACTTTAATACCAGCAGGACTTAAGGTAGAATTTTAAGCCACCGAGATCAGGATGACCGCGAGGAGCCGACGCCGTCAGGAGGATGGAAAACAAAATGCACGGCTGTACATCACTCGATGTACAGTTTGAATCAGTGAATTAAAATGTGCTTTTGAATTCATTTCAGTTCAAATAAAATAAATAGTACTGCACAGTCAATTAAATATAATCGTTACTCGTATTACCCAAGGTTCTTCAAAGAGTTGTAGATGTTGATGGTTTCAGGAAGGAAGGATGGCCTGGAAAATTATGACCACACATCCCCATGAACACACCGTCTCCAGGGTGAAACATGGTGGTGGCAGCATCATGCTGTGTTGATACTCTTCTTCAGAAAAGACAGAGAAGCTGGTCAGAGATGGTGAGAAGATGGATGGAGCTAAAAACAGGGAGAACAAGTTAGATTTTCATTTGGAGTTTCTCAGTTTTTTTTTTAACTAAAGCTGAGCAGAAAGTTTTGTTTTAGGTTCAACAAAATGAAATTTGACGCCTTAATATTTACTCTTTCTCGTTCTTTAGTTTGCATTTTATGCTTTCTTTAAGATTTCCTAAGCTTGCAAACAACTCAAATCATTTCAGGTTCGATGTTAAAATAATCCTGGTGTCCCGTTTTAGATCCAGTTACCAAAATTGTAATTTAATCAGTTTATGCTTGCGGTAGATTTGAATGTGACTCAATAATTTCATGTCTCTGACCCAGACTGCTTGGCTCGAGTGAGGCGGTATATTGTGACGAAGATGGGGGAGGACTGGATATTTTTGATCCTTCTGGGCTTGACTATGGCTCTGGTCAGCTGGAGCATGGACTACGCCAGTGCCAAGAGTCTACAAGGTATCCCTGGTCACATTTACTCTCATGATTATTATTGTTATTCAATCTGTATTTTCATAATGGTTTCATCATGCCGCAGCACATATTTACCGTGTTTATTCTCACATGTCGTTGTTGCTTTTCTTTTGTGTTAAAGCCTACAAATGGATACATGGAGAACTTAAGGGCAATGTGCCACTGCAGTACCTCGCCTGGATTACGTATCCCATAATCCTCGTCGTTTTTGCCTCGCTCTTCTGTCATCTGGTTTCCCCTCAGGCCATCGGTTAGCTCTCGCCGTCTCTCTCTACCTCTTCTCTGTCTCCGTTTGTCTCGCCGTTTGAAGTTAGCAAAAACGTAACTTTGCTTTTACAGACGTAGCTGCAGTACTCTGTTCACCGTTTGGCGTTTTCTGTGTTTCGTTGACAGGTTCTGGCATCCCAGAGCTCAAAACCATCCTGAGAGGCGTAGTCCTGAAAGAGTACCTGACCCTCAAAGCCTTCGTAGCTAAAGTCATCGGCCTGACTGCTGCTCTCGGCAGCGGGATGCCAGTGGGCAAAGAGGTTAACAGACCCACTTCTTAACCTCTTTACCTTCAAGATTGCTCTGTCACCACACATCTATTATAGATCATCCTGTAGTTGTGTCTTTCTCTACCGCTCTTTCTGCTCTTTCTCTCCAGCCTGTGAGTAATAAATCAACTTCTGTCATTTTTCCCCTCACTCCCTCGCCTCACGGGACCGAGGCAAATTATTCAACGGAGTACATTCATTTTCTCCATTACAGTAGCGGGACAGCTGTCACATCCAGCAATTACTCACTGATTTATCTGCTCTGATACCCGTCCCAGTCTGGATCCTCTTGTTTCACTGAAACTGGTCTGTGTGAAAGTCCGTCCAGTAACTCTGATCTGCTTGCTGTCTTCACCTCCAGGGTCCGTTTGTCCACATCGCCAGCATCTGTGCAGCGGTGCTGAGTCGATTCATGTCCATCTTCTCTGGCGTGTATGAGGTAAGCTGAAGCCCTGGCCAAGAAACTGCACTTTGATCAGCGAGTTTATTGAGAAACAGTCAAAATACCAAATTAGATGAGGAACGCCGGGTTTGTACGGTGCTTTGCAAAAGCATTCATACTTCTTGAACTTTTTTCCATTTTGTCATGTTACCGCCACAGACTGATTTTTGGTTTATGTGGATTTCATGTGACGGACTAAAGTCTGAAGCAGAAGGAATACGAGAAACGTGTTTTTTTAATTTGAAAATTGTGGCATGTATGTTTGCTTGCTTATGTTCAAATTTTTTGACCCAAAAGCAAGAAGCTACGAGTGGAAAGCTTGAGCCAACCATTCCTAAACACGATTGTGCACACTTCATATTCTTTCCGCTTCACATTTATGTGCTGCTTTGTGTTGATTTACCACCAAAAATGCTAATAAGATACCATAAAGTTAAATCTTAATCTTAAATTTAATGTGACAAAATGTGCAGAGTCAAGGGTTTTCAATGCTTTTGCTAGGCACTGTAGTTTTCTGTATTGTTTGTGTTTTTATCGTCATTAAAGTTACAGGGTTCCCACTGAAGAGTCTGTTCTTGAATCTGTAAAAAAAAAAAAAAAACTGTTTGTGAACACAACAAGTATACAGTTACACATAAGGGTTCAGTAAGGATGAAGCAACTGGCACAAAGACACTAACTTTCTCCTGTGGCCTGATGACATTAACCTGAAAGATTAGTCCTAATGATCATCTTTAAATTCGGGGAAAACAAGAACATCCAAATGTGAATTACATGGGTAGGAGCATCATGTTGTTTGAGTTTTTGCTGCGGGAAGAGCTGGTGCACTTCACAAAATAGATGTCATCACAAGGAAAGGACATATGTAAAAAAAATATATATATATTACAGCAATATTCCAACATATTAGCCTAAGCATCCCACTAACTACTTAGTAAAAGTCAACAAAGACAATGTTTTCAAGTGACCAAAGTTGTGAACTTATTCCTGCATAAACTTGACCATAAATCTGACTCGGTTCCACCAGTTCTGTCAAGAAGAATGGGGGAAAATTACTAGCAAGTTCTTGTGAGAAGCTATTGCGGAAGGAAACCCAAAATGTTTGACCCAGGTCATACAGTTTAGAGTTTAAAGGCAATGCTACCAAATATTAATTCGATGTGTGTAAAGTTTTGAATTGAACTCATAAAGTTTTCTAGAAATAATGGAACAGGAATAATTGCATCTTTCAACCAAGGTTTATTTCAAGAGATTAAGAGATTGTTGCTGCTCTTTGTTGCTGCTTTGAGTTTCCTTCAGACTGACCAGCTAGCTTAAAATGGGAAACCTGTAATTGATTTTCCGTGTTTGTGTGTGTGTTTTGTCCCGCCCAGCTCCTGCTTTCCCCTTCCAGTTTGCCTTTGTTTTGATTGTCTCTCTCACACTTCGCCTGTGTTTGTGTCTGTATTAATAGTGTGACCATAATGTCTGGCATGTGTATTAACAGTGATCTCCCGTGTCCCCGTCTCCCTCTCTCCCCACTCTCCTGGTTCTGGCTCGCCCCTGCTTGTTTGTGTTACGCCTAACCCCAGAGTGACATCCATAACAAGGACCTGCTGGTGTGTGCCTGTGCGGTGGGAGTGGCCACCTGTTTTGCTGCTCCTATTGGAGGCAAGTCTGACCAGCCAATCAGATACGAGTCTGCGGACAGCTTTGCTCTCCTGAAGAAACATCTGAAGCTCAGATAAGATATTTGACCTCTGTCTTCCTCTGTAAACATGGCACAGAACAAATAAAAACTTTAACCTCTTTAATCAGTAATAGCTCTGAACATTTCACTGTAACACTTTTGGAAGTATATGACTCTGGTTTTCTCTAAATAAATTACTCTAAATGCATCTCACCCCGTTCATAATTTGTAAACTCATGTATACAAACAGCTGCCAACTTAAACCCAAACTACAATCAATAGCCAGGTGTATTGATTATCATATACACTGGTTACCTCCGAATTTTATGAGTTTATTACTAATAACTGTAATAATAAGTAATTAATAAGGGAAATATATTTGTATGGCCAACAAAACTTTAATGGAAAAATCTCAGCTTGTGCCAGCAATAATGTTTTCATGTTAGAGAAAAAAAAAACTTTACTTTCCTAAATGATTCTTACCTGTCAGTATTTTTTTTTAATCCTTACCAGGAAGCGTTTTGTATTTAGATGTTAAATGAGGCATGTAGCTTTCAGTTTCTGAGCCTTTCTGACTGTTGAATGATAAATTTCAAGTCGTCTAGAAACAGATGCTCTCAGTTACTCAGGCAGTAACACTTGCTTCATTAAGTCATTGTTGATATCTTCCTGGCCTGGTATTGTGTAAACACCCAGCTGAACCCTACAGACTAGCAAACTGCCAAAACTTCTGCTCTGATGAGAAGCTGGCAGCTGCTGGTGATCATTTAGCTCCACCTGTCTGATACTTCCTCTCTTAAGGAAGCAGCAACAGTGTGTGTGGTTTTTCTCATGACTGTTTTTCATGTCTAAACAATGAAAATATGAGTTTTTGTTCAATCCAATGTTGATCACGATGATTTGAAGTGTTTCAAGTCTGCTGTTTGTTGCATGGACCCAAATCTGAAGGCGATGTTGTCATTTGACGCAGTTTTTCTAAACACTGCGCATCCTTTTCTTTATATCTTCTCTTGCTGCTTTGTTTCCTCTCCCTGTCAGTTTTTATCACACTATAGTGAGCATTATTTATTCACTTTCTTCCATTTTGCTCCCTCACTGTCATTGTTCTCCTCCCACCCCACCCCTGTGGTTCTCCATCCTGTTCTCTCCACCTTGATCTTTTATTCCTTTTTCCCTCCAACTTACTGTCCTGTCTTACTTCCAACTGTCATCCTAATTTTCTCCCCGTATCATCTCTGGGCTTTCATCCCTGTCTCACCTCTTTACCTCCCTCCTCTCCCTCTGTTTTCTGTGTCAGTAGAACCCATATGGTTACACAGATATACTGACTGTCGGCTGTGCCGTGGGGGTGGGATGCTGTTTCGGCACTCCACTAGGAGGTACTGTACAAACTTCACTCTGTCTCTCGTTCTGAACCGTCTCGCCAATCTTGTTTTTTTGTGCTGCCATAAAAACCATAAAAAAGCCATAAAAACAATAAAAAAAACTCCTTTAGATTCGGAACAGAAAGCTCATATGGTAAAATATAAAAAAAATATTTATGTAGTTTAAAGGAAGTTAATGTAATTGTTTGGAAGTTCATTAAATAGCCCCTACTTTTGTCCTACACTTTGAACCATGCGGCTTGTATCCCGGTGCGGCTTTTCTGTTGATTTTTCTTCAACCACCAGGGGGCGCTTTAGCAGGAAGTGAATCATTGGGAGTCAAAATTGGAAATCAAAGAAGAAAGTGCTAATTTTCATTTAGAACAAGCACATGCTAGCTGCAGGCATGACGGAGAAATTTCTTCAAACTCATATGATGCAGCTTTTAAGTTCAGGATTATCGATCTGGCAGTACAGGGGGGAAATAGAGCCGCTGCTCGGCGTGAACGAAACAATGGTTCGGCTTTGGAGACGGAGAACTGCGTCCTTAGTAAATCCAGCATATTTATTAGGACGCAGCCCTCTGCTGCCCTCTGCTGGGTCCTCATGGAAAACCGAGAGCGCGGAGATACCAGCGGCCTGGCGCGGCTTATATATGTACGTTTCCTTTTTTTTTTATTTGTAGCTGCGGCTTATAGTATGGCACGCTCTTTAGTCCGGAAAATACGATATGTTTTTGCTTTAAAATATATCTTCTTATATAGTCATCAAAAACAGTAAGAATATCTGTGTTTGGTTGGTGTGTTGCTGAAACATTGCGTCTTGGCAATAAATCCAACACAGGGGAGAAAATTTACTTTATATAAAAATATAAATACACATATACATGTAAGGAAATCTGATTTAAAATAAGACACATAGATCTATTTAAATGAAAATAAACAAAATCACACAGATGCATCCTGCTTGGTGCATGTCATTGTCATTTTGAAAAATATTCGTCCAATTTAAACCTCAGGCATTTAGTTTGGTTGTTGAAGTGAGAAAAAAATCAAACTTTGAGCTCTACAGAGCCGCATCAGGCTTTCAGAAACATAATTCCAGCAGCTTTTGAATCTGGTAATGATCTCAATAGCCCCTGAAATGTTATAATATTTGAACATTTTAAAATAAAGAATTAAATATTTAATCAGGTGCGCTAATTTCCTCTCATCACTGCACTATTGGCAAAATTCCAATAGTTAGATCAGTCATGTTTTATCTGTAATCACTTGCATTTAACGAGTGTTAAATGCAATTTGTTTTCCAATTATTTTATTGTGAAAATTTACTGCAACTTTGTGAAAATTTACTGGAACTAACTTGGGTAATTTGGACTCTTAAGCTTTCTTGAAATCCACAATTACAAAAGATTTACTCACTTAATTAGTAAAACACAAAACCTTTAGCAGAAATCCTCAGTTTTTAATAGTTTGCTCAAGTATAAATAAACGTCTCCTATTATTCAGTAGTTTGCAAAAGTCTTGTGCAGAGCTCTGCCTCGAACGTCTTGAAGGTTGTTGGATGTGACTGCAGCTGCATATTTAAGCTCAGCGTCAGGCTGCAGGATGAATTTGGGACTGATTACATGCCTCCCTGATGGTGGATGGCAGATAAAAGTCTGTTTATCCAAAATGTATGAAACTTCTGGACACGTTCTAAGGCATAAAAAATTCAAAACCTGGCGTACTCTGGTCTTTAAATATATTTTCGTCCCTGTACAATGTTCAGTTGTTTTTGGTTAATTCACTGTGTTTCATGTCTCATTTTGCTTTTCTTTTGTGTTTGTGTGCTGCTCAGTGTAATTACTTTTATATGTGTGTTTGTTAACTCGCCACTGTACTCTTATTGAGTGTAATTACTAGTTTCTGGACTCATTCTGCTACTTTAAACTAATCTGTGTCTTTTCTCACCTTCTCTTTCCCCTCTCCCAATTACCTCTCCATCCATCCTCATTTTCTTCCTCTCTGTAATCCCTCCTTCCCTCCTCCCTCACCAGGGGTGCTGTTCAGTATTGAGGTCACGTCTACCTACTTTGCTGTGAGGAATTACTGGCGGGGATACTTTGCTGCTACATTCAGTGCCTTCATATTCAGGGTGCTTTCTGTGTGGAACAAGGATGCTGGTGAGAAGCTAACTCCACACAAACACACAATCTGCTGCGGAAAGACCGCTGAGGTTGCATTTCACACACACAAAAAAATGTTGAGCATGGCAGCTAAGTATAATTTGCTTCTTTAGATAAAGCTTAAACTTTTGAAGTCATCGCTCATCCTATAAAAGCACTTCAGCAGCACCATCCAGTATTTAAATCATGCTGTTTGTTTCTCTGAGAAACAAAATGCCAACATTTAAAAAAGGTTAAGTACGTTTAACATTTCACAGACTTTAAGTCCGTACTTTGTAGACTTTGCTTTTACAAAGATGCACATATTTGAACCTCATTAAATGCAGTTTGATCATTAAAGCTAATCTTGTTCATAAACTTGGACATGTTTGGGTATTTTTTTCTAAAACATTACACAGACAAAACATCGACCTGCTTTATTATTGGCACTCTTAGAAGAAGCTGCATTCGAAATCCTTAAAGTTGTTTTGGAGACTTATTGGCCCTCAGGCACCATTTTCTCTTCAGCTATTTAGCAATAAACCTTTTATCTGCAGCTCTGGAAAAAAAATCAAGAGGCCACTTAAAATGATCAGTTTCTCTGATCTCACTTTTTATAGGTTTATGTTTGAGTAAAATTCTTTTTTGTTCTATGAACTACTGACGACATGTCTCTGAAAGTCGAAGCAAAAAATTTGGTATTTATTTGCAGAAAATGAGAAGTGGTCAAAATAAAAAATATGCAGTGCTTTCAGACTTCAAATAATGCAAAGAAAACGAGTTCATATTAATTTAGAAACAATAAAGCTAATGTTTTAACTCAGGAAGAGTTCAGAAATCAACATTTGGTTGAAAAACCAGGAGGCTGTCAATGGGCTTCAGTGCGGTCGGCTCTTAATTCTTTCCAGAGCTGAATATTCACTAGACTATCACTCTTGAATTTCAGAAGCTGCTGCGTTGCCATGTCTATTTTAACCCTGCTTGCTGCCCTATAATCAAAACTTCACTTCAAACTTCATTGTGTAAATTGTCCTCTAAATAGCAATGAGTAGAGAAGTAGCTGCTTGCTGTAATTGTCTCTATTGTTTAACTCTTTTTTGTTATGCAATTATTTTTGTTCCACTTTTCTCAGTCACAATCACAGCTCTATTCAAAACCAACTTCAGGATGGACTTCCCCTTTGACCTGCAGGAGTTACCGGCATTTGCAATCATAGGGTGAGGATGCTTTTAATACCTGTACGTGTGTGTTTTGTTGCAAACACTATATTTTTGAGTATTTAACCTTAATATGTTGTTATAAAATGGACTTTGGACTCTTGGTGAACTCGTCCATGACGTTTAAACTCGAAGTTTTCTTCATGTTTTAGGATCTCTTGCGGCTTTTTGGGAGCGTTCTTTGTTTACTTAAACAGACAGGTGGTTCTCTTCATGAGAAGACCAACAGCTCTCACACGCTTTCTAACCAAACAGTAAGATCCCAACACACACACACACACACACACACACACACACGCACACACACACACACACACACACACACACACACACACACACACACATAGTGTACAGATGTTGCTCTCCCTGGCGCTGCAAATGACTGCGGCGCTCGGCTCTAAAACTGCAGTGATTCTTGCAGAAATGGTTTCCCTAAAACGGAAACCATTTGTGCATTTAGATCCATTTTCTCGTAATGTGTCTCAGCTCTGCTCTCTAAACTCATCAGTCTCACAAAACTGGCCAGGAGAGAAGCAAAGCCTTAACAACCTTACACTCAGTTATTCACTCAATGGGGAGATTCACTTATCCTCTGAGACTATGCAGTCAGGGAACATGAGGCTTCACCATTAGGGAGAAGTGAGCTGCAGCGCCAGGAGACTCATGCAGTCGGCACTGGTTACAAACAGACGCTAATTTAAATGACGTGCAGTGCAGTTGGTATCTGAGAATACGATGTTCCTCCTAATGAGTCTGTGTTTGTGTACGCGTTGCAGTCGTTTGATCTACCCAGGAGCGGTGACGCTGATCATCGCCACCTTCACGTTTCCTCCTGGGTTTGGGCAGTTCATGGCTGGAGAGGTGAGATGCAAACTCACTTTTTTTCATTCTAATTTTTAACTATGTTTCTATCTAAAACAGAGACACAAAGGTAGAGTGTTGGGCTGATTAGGTGCGTATTAGAAACACAGATTGAAATGCTGAAAATGTTGGTATCCATCCATCCATCCACTCCTTTTTCCTCTCTCCCTCCCTCCTGGGAGGGCATCCATATCTGAAACAACTCCACAGGAATGTGTTCAGGGGGCAGCCAGACACTGAAACCACATCACTTTCTCTAGGCTTCATAGCGTTTTAACCACTTGAAAGACTTTAAAGGGGATCTATGATGCAAAATTCACTTTTTGCATGTTTCTCTTCTTCCATTGGATTTCTACTTCTAAAAAAAAAACTACCTAGCCGCATTTTTTTTAGCAATAAGTTAACGTTTACTCTTGTCTGGAAACTGAGCTGTTTCAAAAATCTCCCGTTTGATGATTTACCATTGACCGGCACTGCGCCGCTACCTAGCAATCACAATTGAGCTCAACCCAAGTGGAGCTCAAGCACATTTAGTGAGCTGGTTTTACTGCTGTATGCGCTGTACAATGGCTGCTGGAAAAGACAAGTGTTTTGCTGTTGACTTACAATTTAGAAACCACTTGCTGCATTCTTGTTGGTTGTGCAGGAGGCTCCACTTCTGCTTTTTAAAGATGTTTTAAAGGCAAGCGTAAATGTTGATTTGGGGGCGTGGCCAGCAGCAACTTATTTGGATTTGAAGTGACAAGAGTCTTTAAAACAGCTCATTCTGAAAGTAGCTCAGTAAAATCTCATGAGGATTTTCTGCAGAAACTGTAATGAACATGTTTTGTATACCCCTACCAATCCTAACCTGTTCAAGGAAACATAATAGGTCATCTTTAATGTAATAAAAGGCTTTTATTACTGACCATTTGTCCTGTCTTCATATCTCCGCTCTGACAGCTGATGCCCAGAGAGTGCATCAACTCTCTTTTTGATAATTTCACCTGGACCAAAATCTCCGACCCGGTTGCTGCCCCCGGCCTCGGCCGCTCCGCCGCTTGGCTGCATCCTCATGTCAGTGTCTTCCTCATCCTTCTCCTCTTCTTCGTCATGAAGGTATCTTCTCCTTCCTTTTCACTGCGCGTGTGAGGTGTTGCATTCAAAGAAACGACATAAATTAAAACCAGCAAACCTGCTGGGACTGACTGGGCTTTATCCCACCTTTATCCTGCCTTTGTCCTGTAGTTCTGGATGTCAGCAGTTTCCACCACAATGCCTATCCCCTCTGGCGCCTTCATGCCGGTCTTCATTTTGGGTAAGAGGATTTCGTAACGCGAGTGCAGTATCTGACGCTGAGCTTCTGTTCAGTTTGTCTTTACCAGCGTGCCTTATCTCTCTCCTCAAGGAGCTGCTTTCGGCCGCCTCGTCGGGGAGATCATGGCCACTCTTTTCCCGAACGGGATACTGTTCGATGGAATAGTTTACCGCATCCTGCCAGGAGGCTACGCTGTGATCGGTTAGCCTCTTGCTCCTCACATTTACGCACTGAGATTTGCAGGTCTCAAGAGGTTTAGTGGCAAAGTTAGAGTTTTCTTTAAATAACCTGGAATTTATACACTTTATTTGGATAATATTTATATTTAGTGATATGAACCATTTGCCATTAAGACAGTCAGATTTCACTTCGACTAATAAATATCATAACTTTTTGATCATCAGATAAATTTGCTGAAATGTGCTACACAAATACTCTTCACTTGACATAAAACAAGGTTTGGCTAGGATATTTTTCCCCTTAATAAATTAATGTATTTAATGACCTGAACTATTTAAAATGTGCAAAGATGCAAAAATCTACTAAAGTGAACAAACTTGTTCATGACGGTGAATTTATTTGTATTTGTACCACTAAAAAATGCTTCAGATTTCTATTTTGTCAAATCTGTATTTTTTACTAAAATCTTCAAAAGTTCGCACCGTTTAACTATCTCTGGTGCACCTTGTTAAAAAATTTGAGATAAAAATGTGACGCTCTGAATAAATGCTTTTAAATAGTTTGAACAAATGTTACCGATGTGTAATTCCTTCACAATCTAAATGCCGCTTTTCCATGTCAAGTTTATCACGGTTTGCTCTGGTTTGCGATAGGAGCGGCGGCCATGACGGGCGCCGTCACTCACACGGTCTCCACGGCGGTAATCTGCTTCGAGCTGACTGGTCAAATCTCCCACATCTTACCCATGATGGTGGCGGTCATCCTGGCCAACATGGTGGCCCAGGGTCTGCAGCCGTCTCTGTACGACTCCATCATCCAGGTCAAGAAGCTGCCCTACCTGCCTGAGCTGGCTCTCGGGCACATCAGGTGACGTCTGGGGCTTTTATGTCAGCGTAGTCAGGCTTTGAAAGAAGCACGGCGTTTACTGTAGTGTGGCTGCTTTTCTTTTCACAGCAAGTATAACATCTTCGTGGAGGACATCATGGTGCGCAAAGTGAAATTCCTGTCCTCCCAATCCACTTTTCGGGAATTAAACCACCTGTTGGAAAGCACAACGTTGAAAACGATCCCGCTGGTTGACTCTAAAGGTAAGGCGACCCACACTTTCCTTTTAAAGGCTTAGTGTTAAAGTATTAGACAAGCCATAATCCGTGCTCTCTCCATAAAGCTCAGTCTGATTCACCTTTAGTCAATTTCCAGGCTTTATGCTCCGCCAAGGTAACTTTCCTCTCACAGCCATGAGAGTAAAGTCAATACTTTTATAAAAAAAATGTTTTGCTTTCCTGCAGAATCCATGATCCTTCTTGGCTCGATTGAGAGGACGGAGCTTCAGGCTGTCTTAGACTGGTGGCTCTCTCCAGAAAGACGAGTCTTTGAAAGAGGTTCCAGTTCACCAGGCCAAGGCTCCAAACTCAGCTGGGAGTCCTTCAGTTTCGTGGATGAGGAGGGAGAAGAAAGCAGTGACAAGGTTTAAGGAATACATTGCTTGTGCAAAACTTTTAAACCTTAAGTTATTTATATTCTGAGATAAGGAGCCAGAAATTTTTGTAATCTTTTAAAGTGCTCTTGGCTGCCTCTCTGATTAAAGCTCTCCTGTCAGACCTGGCAATTTATGTGAGAGGCCATGTCTTTGTATGGTTGCAGCCTACCTGTCAATCAACGGGTACTGCGCCGTTACCTAGCAACCACAAACTGAGCCCAGCCCATCACCTAGCAACCCAAGTGAAGCTCCAGCACAATTTGGTCAGCTGGTTTTATGGTGCGTTCACACCAAACATGTTACATGTGCAAAAAAACGCGTCAAACCCTTAAAGTTCGACGCGTGTGCACTTTGGATGCAGACGCTCCATATTTTGCTACGCCTAGCATTTCGCACGTCAGGTGCATCTGGTTTACATTCAAAGTCTATGTTGAGGCATGTTGAGGGGGTGTTGAGGGCGCGTCAGACACATCAAAATCACTCTAGTCGTTGTTTTCCATTGCCAGCCTATTTGTCGGATACGTTGGACGCTTCTGACACGTCAAACGCTCCAGACGGTTCAAATTGCGCCACGCTAGACACAAGAAACGCGCCGCAACGGCCCTGAATGCGCCTCCACACAGACTTTGAATGTAAACCAGTCGTGCCTGATGCTCAAAACTCGTTTGGTGTGAACGGACCATTGCTGTTCTAAGTGCTGCACAATGGCTGCTGGAAAAGACAAGTGTTTTGCTGTTGACTTACCATCCTGAAACCACTTAACTGCGTTCTTGTTGGTTGTGCAGAAGGCTCTGCTTCTGCTTTTTAAAGATGCCTCACTGTATAATTGCGCATGTGTTTTCAGCCATTTTGACGCCCAACGTAAACGTTGAGTTGGGGGGCGTGGCCAGGAGCAGCTTGTTTGGATTTAAATGGACAAGATGCTCAAAACAGCTCATTCTGAATAGGCAGAACTGAACTGAGCAGACTAAAATCTCATTATCTAAGAATGATTTTGTTAAAAAAAATGCAATGAACATGCACCTAACACTGATTTAGATGACTTCTTATGGTAATTTTATTCAGGGGTATCAGTGAAAGGGGGTGAATGCAAATATGTGCCAAACCATGCATTGTTTTCCCTCAACTTCACAACTTTGGACTATTTTGAGGCAGTATAATGCTTTAGGAAATACTTTGAAGTCTGTGGTTGTGAGGGGACAAAATGTAAAAAAAAATACATTTACAATGTCTAATTAGAAAATTACACAATGTTGAACACCTAGCATCACCTGATTTGGCCCCTAAATTGACCAAACACAAACTAATCATGTTGCAACCCTCAGGCTGTCTCTCCTGTGCAAGAAGGATGTAACGGACCCATCCCGGCCCCAGGCCCCCAGGAGCCGGCCACCAACCACACAGGATCAGGTGAAACGGCATTTCCACCAGTTCGTCCGTCACACGTCAGTCTGTCCTCTCTGACACGCGTCTCCCTCTTGTGTTCTCAGACAAACGCAAGCTGTCGTCTGTCAGGAGGACCCTTCAGAGACTCTTCTCGTCGTCGTCCTCGTCAGGCCAGACCGAAACTCAGGTTCCTTAAGATCAGCGGATACGCACACACATCACTTTGACGTTGGCAGCTCAAAGCAGCAGGGCATCGGTGATCTGCTGTCAAGCTGGCAGCGGCAGCAAAGATGGGGTTATCAGTCCAGCCTGGCAGCATGAGCCAGCCTCACTAATGTGAGAAGAGCGCAGCATGAAGCATGTAAAACAAGGACTGACATCTCTGCATCAGCTGAAACCTTGAAACCACCAGGGGTATCTCATTATGTGCTCAAACTGCTCACTGGCCAGTCCATCATCTGTTCCTCCTTTCTCTTTCAGGAAGACGTGCCTCCTCCACTCACTGACACCATGTCCCCCGAGGAGGTGCTGTACGACACTGATTCACCGGCCACACAGCTAGCAAAGAGCCAACAAACCAGTGTCCTGATCAATAATCTGTGTGTGTCTCTCTGCTTTGTGATTGGCTGGTTCAGATCAAAGCTTGGGAAGAGGAAGAGCTGGACAAACCAGTCGACATGGAGGAGATACGCATAGACCCCTCCCCGTTTCAGCTGGTGGAAAGGACGTCGTTGCACAAGGCAAGAGCTGCGAAAACCCCATGCACGGTGACATGCATGAAGGAAAGCTGTGCATTTTCACACCAACTTTTAGGACACAAAAGTAAACTTATTTAGGCAACAAAAACCCTCAAAGCTCCTCTTTTGTCAATTGAAACTGTTTAATTGAGAGAAAATTGACACGTTAAAAAAATAAAACATTTCTTAATCACAAACCAGAACACAGAAAAGACGTCGGCGAACTGGACCTGTTCGGAGCTCTTAGGTTAAATAAGTTGCTCTGGATACGATTCACATTACTTCCTGTAAAAGTGAAACATATTTTTAGATTTTGATATAACAGAAGTTCTTGATCTAATCTGAGTGAACTTGAGTTATTTTATTCAAAGTAATGAGCCACACTCAGACTTACTTCACAAGATTTGCAGGTATTATCTTGGAGAAAACTGGGTTTTACCAACTCAGATGTTATGAAAATAAATCTGTCACACTATATATAAACTTTTAAGCTCACTAATTTAGCTGTAGAAAAAAGAAGAAACCAACAAAAACATTGAGAATCAATCATCTGCTTTATAAATATGTGCTGATTTGTGTTGGTCTTTCAGATAAAATTCCAGTAAAACTGGCTGAAAGTTACAATATGTGAAAAATAATATGCATTTGGATTGAACAATTTATTGCCATAAAACGAGTGAAAAAGTGACAAAAGTCTAAATAAAACTAAAGAATGTGGAAACCAACCGATCGCAGCATTTCAATATTACAAAAGTATTTTGTTACTTTTGCACGAAGCTGTGTTTGCTTCAGAGACGTTTAAAGTTTTTGAGTTAAAAATAAAAAAATAATAATAATCAAATGAATCAATCTTTTTTCAAAATCTATAAGAAATATGAAACAAATTGTTAACAAAACCGAAAGTTTGGTACCAAAGGTGGAGATGATATGGGGAGTGCATGCCTCTTTTTTTCCTGACGGTTTTGTGAAGGTGGGGGAAAGTGAAGGAAGGCTTTTTGTACCACAGGCTGTTCACTGAAAACGCTGTCAGGAGAACGCTAAATGAACTTAATGCTGTCATATGATGTGTTTTACCTGTAAACAAATTGTTTAGCAGTTCAGTCACGCAGGGTCAAAACTGTCACTGCGCATCTTATTTATCACTAACTGGGTCGTGTGTGTCCTCCTCCCTGTCGTTACTCAGACACACACTTTGTTCTCCCTGCTGGGTCTCAGTCACGCCTACGTCACCAGCATCGGGAAGCTGGTGGGAGTCGTGGCACTCAAAGAGGTAAAGTCACTCCGTTTTGCTTATCCGCATCGTTCTTTTGTCGCCTTTCGTGGTCGTGTGGCATCGGAGTGAGCTCTGATGATTTGTGGGCAGCTGTGGTGCCTCATGCTTTACAAGTACATTTCAGTGAGTGAGAATATGATCAGAAAGGTAGTTTATTTGAGTAATTTAGTTTAAAGGGGATCTATTGTGCAAAATTCATATTGTGCATGTTTTTATTTTTCCATTTTCACTTCTAATCTCCTGTGTATGACATGTGACTTTCACTTTTTGAATCAAGTTACTGAAATACATAAAAATCTCACCCCTCATCTGTTCAGATGCTCACTTTCCTGATCACATATTTTCACTGTTGCCTCCCGATTCTTCTCCGTGGGGATTCAAACTCTTTTACTTTTCCCTCATCTTACAGCTGCAGAAGGCCATAGAGGGCTCGACTCGCAGCGGCGTGCGGCTTCGTCCCCCTCTGGCCAGCTTCAGAGACGCCAGCAGGAAAACCAAGAAGCATCAGCCTCCCTCGTCCTCCGCCGCTTCCTCACCCACGCGGGACAGAGACCTGTGGGGAGAGGGGAGCCGAAGAGAGAGCGAGATGCTGAGGAGGGAGTCCAGGGACAATTCCCGGGGAAAGACTCCATCTCTTAGAGGAGCTCCCGGGTCTGAAGCGGTCCCCTCGCCTCCCGGCAGCGCGGGGAGCAGCAGCGGGAGCAGCAGCGGGAGCTCCGCCAAGGCGAGAGGAGCAGAAGGAGTGTCTCAGGAGGCTGCGTCCCCTTCAACTTCCTCCTCCTCATCCTCCCCGTCGCCTCCCGTGTCCCCCGTGTCGCATACGAGCCCAGTCCTCACACTGTCCTCCCTGCAGGAGGAGAGGGAGAGCGAGGAGTCGGATGAACAATTGTAAGAGAGCCAGGGAGGAAATGTGGAGAAGGAACTTTACTTTTTTTTTGTGTGATTTCACTCCTTCTCGTCAGAGACAGAACAGTCTGAACAGAGGAGTCGAGCTTCCTGTAGCCCTTAACGACTCTCAGCCACCGGGACGAACTGGTTTACACGAACCCGTCTTGAAACGTTTAGTCCTGGATAGTTTTTATTTTGTTCTATTTTCACAGAAATCTCACTTTTTCACTTCTGAGTCTCAGGTGTCTTCCTGTTTCCTTTGAACTGCAAACAGCTACAAATCACAGATGTTTCGCCTCCGTCCAAATCCGAGGTGGATGGAGATGAATCTGTTCGGTTCATTATGTACATGTGAGCTATACTGACAGCTATGAACTGTGCAATAATGAATTGATTAAAAACTGATTTAATTTGGCCAAATGGTCAAAGAGATCATGCATTTAAAGTTAATTGATTTTTGTAAAAGCACATTTAAAACGCTAAAATAAATTCACCTTATATGTTAAATATTCAAATCATTGTTACAAGTTTCTAATTTGTAAAAAAAATGAATAAATTCTTATATTGTCTATTAACTAATTTGAGTTATTTAGAGCTGAGTTGGTGCGCTGCAAATTGCAAATATTTAGTGACATTTCTTCTGCTGTCCACCGTTGTTTATTACCTACTTTTCTAAAAAGAAAAAAAAAAATCTACTCCTGAAAATAACATGAAGATTTCTAAGCCATGATGGTTGCTGCTGTGGATGGAGAAGAAGACGCAAATGACGTTGGTTCTCTGAATTCAAATTGCCGCATTTTGTCACCCCCGAGAGAGCCTGTGTGCGCTCTCAGAGCATGCAGATGGGATTGTGGAGCCAAATGGGGCGTGGCTTATTAACCGTCCTCAGGCAAAATAATTATTCTCCAACCTCCTCGTATCATTATCTGAATCTGCAATGGCGTCTCACTCTTACAGCTCACTCTGCGTCTGTGACTGATGACCTCCTGACGAGGATCCAGGGGTGTAAAATATGTGGGCTGACCTCAACACCCTCAATCTGTGGCAGGAGCTTTCAGTTTGCCATTAGATGTAAAGAACATATGCAGACAAAAAGAGAATTATCTTAACGGGGTCACATTCATGTTTCACCCTTCCAGCTCATAGAGGTTAAACTTTTTCTAACTTCCTCTTGAGGCGGGTCAAGTTGGTGGGTAAACTTCAACCCTCGATTCACTGCCCCCTACTGGAATATTTCAGAACAAATCATACAAATGAAATGAGGCTTTAGCCGTCTGAACGGTTTCTGTTCATAAGTGCCATCTTGCCACCTCAGTTCGTTACAGGAAATGTGCGGTTAGCATTAGGGAAACATGACATTACTAAATATCACAAAACCGATTATGATTAACCCAAACTACACTCTCTTTACAACTGTCCTTCAGCTTTAGATGCACAAGAGCTTGGACAGGAAACCTTCACCTCTATTAAGTTTTCAACAACAAAAAAAGCAAAACAAACAAAAAGTGAGTCTGAAAAGTTCTACCTCTGGTAGCCTAGAGCTAAAGCGAGCTTGGTTACATTTTATGTAACTCTATGTAAACTCATTAACCAACTTGATGGACCTCCAGCAGTCAATGAGGTAAGTAAATACCACCACATCACTTCCAGCTTTCGAGTGTATAAACAGTTCTGTGTTGTGAAGGTCAACAATGTGTTTCAGGCGCCGAGTCCTCTGTGAGCTTCAGCAAATAAGCAGTTTATCCCAACGGAGGGCATTTGTTGTTTATATTCTCCTGGCACACAATTCCTGATAAGGACCGGGAGAGGAGGGCTTTTGGAGAAGCACAGATTACACTGCTGCCTATTGCTTGTCGGCTTCTCTTCTGGTGTGTCTGTCAGTCACAAATAAGACGCGGAGAGACAGAAAACAGATAAACAACAGAAATGTGTTAAAGCTCAAGAGGATACAGGAAACCCCTGAGATTGTAATTATTTACAGCCTGTGAAAAGAGACCCACACATATCCACAAAGAAAAAAGACAATTTGTTTGGTCTGTTTATTTGCTCTTTCTCCACCAGGAGGAAAATAAAAGGAGACGGGTAGAAGAGCCGGAGAAGGTGAAGGAGGCTGCGTCGTGCAGGGGGAGAGAAAGAGAGAGCCGTGGACAGAAGAGAGGGGGGAAACCACATGGAAGAGCCAACCTGTGAGAACCGTCCTACAAGCATGCATAGGTGTGTTACCAGTCACACTGCCTCGTTTAAGACAAATCCAGTTTTATGCAGACGTTTTACAGAAGCCATCAGATTTTATACAGCGTGTTTTTTTTTTGCTTGTTTGTTTTTTTTAATACAGCCGTTCTCGCCACACAACTCCAAATTTTATGCATCGAGGGCTTCGAAACCCTCTTGGACTGATGTGAAAAGTTTATTGTTCCAGGCAGTGAATTTTTCCGGAAAGACAGCGGACATTTTTTTTTTCTTTTTAACTGTACACATACAGACATACACACGGATACAAGTATACAGAACGGACAGAGAGGAAGAGAGGGAGAAAGGCAGAGGGTCGGAGGCAATATTTGACCATCCTGCCTGCAGAAAAGTTACTGAAACTCCTCGGAGACGGCAGTGGCAATTACACGAAAACAGGAGGAAACCAAATGAAGTTAAAGACATGATTGGTAAACCTTTAACATCCACAGAAGAATATTTGGTTTCATATTATCTCTTCATTCATTCATCGAGATCAACAAAGGTTTTTTTTTTTTTTTAAAAAAAAGGGGAAAAAAACAAGAAAACTCAAAGAGAATCAGTGTCTTCCTCTATGAAATATCTGTTTTTAAAAGCAAACAGTCGAGCCCAAATACGCTGTGAGGCTTTCGTCTCAAACAAAAGCATCAACCTTTCAACTTTATTATGTCTTAAACTAAAAGAAAAAAAGATACTGCTCCTAAATGAGTTATCTACATGAAGTAACAGCCTCTGTACAGCATCAAGGTGTTTCTCCCTACCAAGTAATTGTTCAATAAATAAATTAATGTGCGTCACAGCGTAAAAGACGTTCTGTTAATGGGTTTGAGTTCTCTAAAGACGTTCTTGCAGCTTTTCAAACTAGGTTTCAGTCTACGAGGCCTTGCAAAAGTATTCGGAACCCATGTCAGTGTGGGTTTTCTTTTTATTTTATGGGATAAATAAACTCAAACTAGTGCATGGTTGAACATGATGCACTTAAAAGCGTGGCATGCAATGCTTTGTAGAACCATTTTTTGCTTCAATTGCAGCACCAAATTTTTCAGGATTTGTCTCTACCAGCTTTGCGAATCTAAAGACAGAACGTAAGTGTAGCAGCTGCTTGCTACGCCTTTCAGCTTCCAGTATGTTCAAAGTTTGTGAAATTCATTTTCTGTTTTTGTTCCACATCACTAATTGTGCACTAATTAGTGTTGATCTTTGACAAAAGACCCCACTAACACACACGAAAGTGGTGTAAACTGTGAAAAACGTCAAGGGTCATAAATAGTTTTGCAAGGCAGTGTTCAGTTATTTCACGTTAGGAGCTGCCAACCTATCGGTCTCAAAACCAGAACAAAACACGTCTGTGTTACAGCCCTGACACCTATCCTAACTTATACTGGAAGGGATCTCAACAAGGCAGTAGAAAAATAAATATTGTCCCTCGACATTGCATAAAGAAGCACTCAATAAATAAATTCATTCAAGTCAATAAACTCCAGATTTTGTCGTCAAAGTGTCTTGCACAGTCCTCAAAGTGAGAGACGGTGTTCCCCAGACGGTAAAAAGACGCGAGCAGAGAGTTCGCCGCCGCAGTTCGGCTCCCACTCCTGCTGGGAAAACATACACTCTTTCTTAATTGCAAAACAAAAAAAAAACAAAATAGATAGAAGATAAAATAATAAAAAAAACAAAAATTCTCCTCACACATCACTACCACACTCCCAGGCAGCTGCTTCACAGTAGTAACGATGAGCAGGAAGACACCAGTCTCGTTTCACCTCCAGTCTTCAGTCCTGTTACCTGATTGAGCTCAACCAACTGGTTTCCAGTCTGATCGATTGCTCGGTCCATTTCATGTTTAATTGTGCAGCAGTAAACAAAACCAACAAAACAAAAACAGAGCAAGCTTTCAGCGCAGTCCCCCCCAAAAAATAAATTGGGACCCGAGAGGCGTAGAAAAATAAAGAAATCATACTGCAAAAGAACAGCCGTGACTGTGACTGAGAGGCAATTACTACATACTGTATTTACATCTTAACGACAGAGCTGGACTGGTCTTTTCTGTGTCTTTTTTTTTCTTTTCATTTGGAAGGCAAGTGTTTCCTCTGCCTATTGCTGGTTACAATTTAGATATTCCCGTGTCCGTGTGTACGGAGTGGCTCTGAGTGACCAGGAGGCGACCCTCTCACCCCCCACAGTCGTCCAGTACATTCAGAATAGTGGTCAACATCCTCTGTGTGTCAGGATCTGTGTGAAAAACAAAGCAGCTGAGTGTTCCTGCATCGTGAAGCGGCTCGGGTGGTTTTGGTTTGTCAGAGCGGGGAACGAGCCAACAGTCCAAAGGCAAACTCTGATCTGCTGGATTGCTTTAGTGCAAAAAAAAAAAAACATATTTCACAACAACGAAAAACCCAACTAAAGTCGCGTACGCAGCCGTCTCCGTCGGGGAACTCCCACCTTGGGATTGGAACGGTTCAGTGCAAAGTCTTTTACAGTGCTGTAGAGTTACAGGTACTCTGTGGTACTCTGAAGGACATGCATACAGAGAGACAGAGTAGGAAGCTCGCTATCTTACAGTACAATCCTTATCTGTGCAGGGTTGGGTGTGTGCAGTCAGCAGAGCAGGCTCGCCCCCGGGTTGTGCCACAAAGTCGCAGGAGAATGGATTTCAGACGAGTTAAACTGCATTTCACCGAAATGCTGAGACTCCTCTGTGAAATTGCTCGGGTTGCTTTTTGTTGTATTAGGGTGCACGTGTTTGATCCAAGAGAAAGAAATGAAGTCAGGGCTGTAAACAGAGCAGCTCTCCCTCAGGAAACCTGTGAGATCTCATCACACATCGCTTGCTGTTTTTTTTTTTTTTGCTTTATTACAAAAATTGTTCCTCTTATTATGCTAATGTAAGTTAGATTTTTATTTTCATTATAAGACAAAGACAGGTTTGAGTTGTTGGTCTTCAAAGAAAAAGCATGCATGTTTCCATTCCCCTCCTCTTCATCACAGTCTGGTTTCTTTCCCCCCTTTGGAAATGTTCTTCCCCCTCCTCCTCCTCCTCCTCCTCCTCCTCTTCTGCTCTGTTTTAACTCTATTTTTCAAACCTTCGGGGTGTAAGGCTTACAAAGACAGAGGTGTCCTTTGTTGCATGAGCTCCTGTCTGGTTGTGAGTCATTTTAAGGAATTCACCTTTAAAACGAAAAGTTTTTGATACCTGAAAAGGAACGGATTAATAGATATATATTGTTGTATGTTGCTCGTCCCTCGCCGACTCCCAGGTTAGTTTGTGTTCAGGAGTCTAAACCATCAGGAGCTCAGTTGGCGGCCATGGAGGCAGGTGGCCCAGCCTCCTCTTCCTCCTCTTCCTCTTCCTTTTCCTCCAGCGTCTGGATGAGACCAGCGGTGACATCGGAGGCCTTCCGCTCTGTGATTGGCTCAGTTGGCGGTTGCCCCGGACTACTGCCTCCAGAGGCATCTCCCTGCTGCGTGGGCGGAGTCAACATGGCCGACTCCTGGTCCAGGGCCAGCATTATGTCTTCTTCCTGATCAGGACAGAGGCGAAGGAGTCAGTGTGCTCAGACCCAAACCAGCAGCTGTTGTGCCACAGATTATTTGAACAGGTGCAGAGAGAAACCTCACGGTTATTTATTTATTTATTTATTTATTACTTATTTTAAACAATAGAATAAACAAAGTTGAGCTTAACTGTGGAGAGAAAAAAGTAGATTCTTAATTGGATTTTATCTGTACTTTGACTAGGTCATTCTGTCTCTTGAATATGCTTAAACCTAAACCATTTAATTGTCTTTTAAAGCCTCTAATTGATTTTCTTTTAGGATTGTTCTGTATTTAGCTCCAAACATATTCCTATAAACTCTGACCAGTTTCATCTTCCCCGTTGATGACGAGCACTCCCACAGCATGATGCTCCCACCACCGTGTTTCACAATGATAACGTTTTAGCATGAGAATCAAAAGGTTGCATCTTGGTCACATGAACTGGACATATGAAGCATTCTGAGTGAGATGTTGTTTTATAACTCAGCCATGGTTTAACAATGTTTTTAGTCTCCATGATGCTGTTTGTTCACTATAGTTCTTGAAGAAGCATCCAAAGCCTTCACAGAACGGATTGAAGGCAATTTTCTTTGTGATTAAATTAGCTCAAACTTTCATTTTTAACATTTTCAGTCTGAGATTGCAGTAGCGTGATCAAAATAATATCATTTTAAGTAGTTTTTAATGAAATTGGCTGGTATTACGTCTAATAAAAACCATATTGCAACAATTCACAATCTATTCAAACAATGTACTGAACTGATCATCCTAAAAAAAATTATTCTAGGAAGCTATTTTTTAAGTACATCGTTTTAAAACCCCCTGCTGGGACAGGAGAAACAAATGTTACTGGAAATGAAATTATCTAGAGAAAAATTTTAACCATTTTGTCAAATTAATAAAAATAAAAACAGCATGACTAAGAATGATATTGGAGTGGGTTAATCTTTAAAAGAAGAATTGGGCAGCAGCAGTTCAGTGCACCCCAGATTAAAACAGTGAAATTAAAAATTTATAAATATGATTTATGGATGTAAAATACAAAAAAATGCTATGAACTTGAGGCCTGTGGGTGAAAACAGAAAACCCCTGCAAGTTGTGAACAAACTAATCAACCTTCTCACCCTCAGCATTCAAATTTGCTCTTTCTGCAGTTGTTACATCTAAGCGCATAAAATAATAGGTGAGCAATTAGTGCTTAACCTTGATCACTGGCAAATATTTCAACTGCGAATTCCTAGAATATTGTAATGAAGTGATTAGATTAACTAATTAAGCTGAACTCAGAGTTAATTGGATAAACCCTCCGTGTGGTCGCTCCCAGCCTCGGCTCAGACAAAGTCAGCCTTTGATTCCTGAGGAGAAAATCGTGCAGAAAAGCCACATTTTGTCCTCACCTTGAACTGCTCCTCCTCCTGCTGCTCCAGCAGCGGGGAGTGCTCGGTTCCCACCACCTCCTCCCCCGCCGGCACACACAGGCCCGCCTCCACCACAGCCGCTACGCCCATGTAGCCTCCGGCCTCCGCCTGATAGGCCTCCATCTGCCCCGTGTTCCACAGATCAACCAGCGGCGGGTGGACCTGGTGAACCAGGCTGTGGATGGTGCTGTTGGGTGTTGCCTGCAGAGAGTGGTTGGCACTGTGCAACCGGTGCTCCAGAGCCTGGAAACACACAAGATGTGATGATGACCAGAAAATTTAATTTAATGTGAGGGAAAGCAAAGGGAATTGGATTAGCTGCTTATTGTCACCTAAAAGAGGAATAAATTCATCAAACTTAGTAAAACGTTTCCATTTACCCGCCTTAAGTTTTTATGTGGCCCTGTAGACTGTGGAAATAGAAACTTCAACATTATAGTTGTGGGCTTAAATATTATTTTTGTCAATCAAATCAACAGTTTTACTTGTATATTCATATGTTAGAGTTGAGACTAATACAGCTCTGGAGAAACAATGAAGAGAGCACTTTACTGAACCTCATTGAAAACCTCCTACTTATCCCACCAAATATTGATTTCTGAACTCTTCCTGAGTTAAAACATTAATATTGTTGTCTCTAAACAAATATGAACTTGTTTTCTTTGCATTTCTTTGCTGCATCTTTTTCATTATTTTGACCATTTCTCATTTTCTGCAAATAAATCCTACATTTTTGCTTGGAATTTCAGAGACATGTCGTCAGTAGTTCATAAAATAAAAGAATGATGTTCAATTTACTCAAAGATGAAGAGTAAAAGCAGGGAAGTGGTCATTTTTGCAGTGCTCTGTTAATTTTTTCCAGAGCTGTATCTAACTGATGATCGTCAAATCTTCTCATCCAACCCGACTGAGGTTGAATTTTAAAAGAAGAGCACAGCTAAAGGAGATAAACCTGAAAATACCGACAGCAAAAGGTGGCTCTGTGAAGTTTTATCTCAGGAGGGCCAAACATAAAAGCACAAATTATTTTTGTTTTAAAACCATTTTTTTTTCCCACTCTTCAACTATGTATCACTTTGTGTCAGATAATCGGATAAAAGTTTATATCCTATGGTTGCAACATCACAAGTTGTGCAAAAGTTCATTGGATTTGAATACATTTGCAATGTACTGAATCTGTTCAAAATAACTCCCAGTGTCCTTGAAAAATGTCCCTATTTTGAAGACTGCAGCTCAGCTCTGCAGACATCCTAGTGTCTCCTTCTATTTTCCTAACTGACTCAACTTGAACATTTTTTAAGATGCGGTCAGATCGGATCATAAAACTGCTAAACTATTTGCACCACTCCTTCAATCAGGGCCTGATGCACTCCTTTCATGCGTCATAACCGTGACTTGGACTAAACCCAAGCCACATATAGTCTCTCCCCGGTAAATGTTCCTCCTGGCAGCGCCGTGCGCTCACCGCTGAGAGTCCACCTGCTCTGCATTAATCACCTGTTGTTGTTGATACTGCAGGAGCTGCTGATGCTGGTACTGCTGGATCTGTTGGAGCTGCTGCAGCTGCTGGAGGTTGTACTGCTGCTGCTGCTGCTGCTGCTGCTGGGACAGGAAGTGAGCCGCCGCCTGCCCGTCGTAGCCGTCCGTCCCCATGATGTAGGAACCAGCAGGGGGAGACGCCACGCCCGAAGGGTCGCTGTTGGTCGGTTCCCAGGCGTCGGAGGACGAGAGGCAGTAGTGGCCCTGGGAGACGTACGTGTGAGGCCACACCTCTGCTGAGGACTGGTGTAATATCTGATCTGGAAAGATTTAAAAATGCAGCAGCTGCTACTGGAGCTCCAAGAACAGATGTGAGAAGGAACAAGAACCACATCGTGAGAAGGATGTCTTTAAGTCATGCTGCAGGTTTCTAGTTCCAGCAAAGACTCCTAATTATTGAGATTTACAAACAAGGGTTTGTAAAGAATGAGCAGAAATGCTTCCAAGTGGAGTGATATGACAAAAGCTCCCAGTTGCTACTGAAGCAGTCAGTCAAACTGCAGAATTTGACATAAAACACTTTTTTTGCTCTCATTCTCTCAGGAGAAGATACGTGTTAACGCTGAGGAGTTAAAACAGCAACAGACATGTTTTACAAAAAAAAAAAAAAAACTCCTGAATATGATCTGAGGCAAATGCAATAATCCCTCAAGCCTTGGGATGGTTTAAAAACTTTAATCTCAAATTTCACTCATAAATGCATGGCCACAGGGAGAGAAATTTTCAGATAAACACACTTGGAAGCATTGAAGACTCCACAACCTTATCAGTGATCCAGGGAGACGTTTAAAATTTGAAGTTTCAAGCAAAATTGTTCTTTTTTTATGTAAATGTAAAGAAAGTTCTTCTTTCAGCTGCACATTTGAAGATGAATGTCACAGAAAGCTTTGCTGAGAAAGTAAACAACTAAAACCAAACGAAGAATTAACCGAAAGAAAATTTATAGACGTTAAAATACTAATGTTAGTTTAGAAATCACTGAAATACATTAAAGATCTGTTGTTGTTGTTGTTGTTGTATCAACCTTCCAGACCTCTCAGGTTCTGGTTCTGATCTGAAGAACCAGAACCAGAACCAAACATGGTGAAGCAGCATCCAGCTTCCACAAATTAGGAACAAACTTCCTTAAAACTTCAAAACAGCTGAAACCCTGAGTTCCTTTAAATAAAGCCTAAAAACTCACCTCCTTTGATTAGTAAAGTCATTGATCAATTTATTTGACATGTATTTGCTTGATGATTTTGATGATGTCATTATTGCTTCTTTCATAATTAGTGACTGCATGATGCTTTTCTGATGTAAATCACTTTGAACTCTTGTTGCTACAAACTTTATTAGATCAGTTTATTTTCCACACAACAACAACAAAAAAACACATCATGCAGATATTCACTGCGGTATTTTTATTTTCATTTTTCCGACAGCAGCAGGTCTGAACGTGGTTTTGTGTATCCTGGCAGTTTTACCTCGACCTGCCTGTCCTACCAGCTGCTTTCTGCTGAGTTTTACCTCGACTGGTGATGCTCTCCTGGTTGACCTCGCTCAGGTGAGCCACGCTGCCCTGGTTTGAACCCGACCGCGGGCTCTCCCCGTCCATCGACGACCACGCCAAGAGCGTCGCCTCCGAGATTGCAAACTGTTGCAGGATGCCTGAGGTCAGAGGTCAAAAGAACAGACACAGGTCAAAATTGAGACATGCATCACATTTAATTGGCTAAATGTTTGCCTAATGAGCGCATAATGCTGCTGATGACAGCTAACAAGCCCGGGACTCTGTCTGCCCTCTGGCTGTGTGCTTGCACCTCACCTGCAGCGAACCGAGCCTCCTTTTCTCCGTCGCTGAGGTCGCTGTAGGCGTCGTTCTCCGCTCGCCGCTCCTTTTCCCGCTCTTGGGTGCTGATGCGGGACTGGGGCAGCCCTCCTGCGCCAACCGTCTGCATGCCCCAGTTCTGCCATTCGATCATGTGAGCAACACGGCCCTGGGCCATCGCTGTGGGCTTGGTTACTCTTTCCTTCATGGTGCGTGTGACTCCTGATGGAGTAGGAAAAAAAAAAAAACATGCAACACAGGAGGAAGAAGCACAGAGAAGGATGATGGTTTGAAGGAAGACAGGAGAGAACATGATGAAGAGATTGGAGGAGATGTAGAGGTGAAAAGATGGATAGACAAAACAACAGGGAAGAAGAGGGAGGAGACAAATAATAGTTAAGTTATTATCATGTTTATATTTCTGCTGAGAGATGGAAACTGTGATGATGAGTGAAAGTATCGATGTGCTGCAGGATTGGACTGATAAGCTGCTTTGAAAACGAGACAGATGGCAAGTGGCGAGATTTTTTAATATTACCAGAAGATGAAGTCCAGTGGAAAAATCTTTTGACACCCTGAATTTATTTTCTTTCTAAGAAGTCAGACTTCCTGCCACAGTCTCTATCAGTTTTTTTTTGTTTGTTTTTGTTTTTATGAAGGTCTTTTGAAGATGCTCTTTAGTCTTATTTGGGCATTATTCACTCATTTTCAATCAAGCACATGACAGTTTTCAAAAATAAATGTTTTCTGGATTTTTTTAGCTATTTATGTCACTATCCTTAGGTGTTACAACTTTTGCTTTCATTTAGGTTCATGTTTTGATCTTTCTTCTTTATTTGTTTAGATCTTGTTTGCTCCTTGTGTTTCTTCATTTATTCTCAGCATTTATGAGATTTATTCCTTAGATTAATGTTTCGTTCTGTTGCTGTTTATACCTTTTTCCTGCTTTGCTTATTTCCCCCCTCTCTGCACAGCTGTTGCACATCTCCTAATTTTCCTCTTCCTTTCCTCTTCCCCAGCTGTCCCTACTCACCTGTGATTAGCTCTTTCACTTCTCCACTCCCTAATCAGTGTATTTATAGCTTCCTGTCTGCATTGTTCTCCACTGGTCCTCCCTCTATTTTCCAGTCATATCTCTGCCTGAGCCTCATTACTTTTTTAAATTAAATATCTGGAACTTCACCTGATCCCATGAATTGCCAGCGTTTGCATCCTTCCCATTTAAACGCATTATGACAATTTAACTTTGACCTACGAATCCTTGGGGCATAAAAAGACTATTAAAGCCAAGCAATGAAACTTCAGTCAGTCTTAAAAAGTAGAACTGATTTTAAGTCAAAACTTTAGCCATGTTTTATGAAGTCTCTCACAAATACAGTGAAAGAGAGACTATATTGGCTGCTGCTGCTGCTGCAAAATATGAGATGCTTTCAGAATAAAACAGACTGCAGCGTCCGGGAAATGAGTTATTCGCAATATTAATTCAGAACATGTAATTTAACTCAGCAGGATGTTTTACTTCATAGGCATAACATTTAGTTTAATGATATGCATAGGAACTTGGTATCTGCAAATATCTTATTCTTAAAGAATTTGCATTTGCATAAAATCCAGATCAGGTTAGGGATCGGGATTCCCAAAGAACTGAAGGATGAAACTTCTCGTAGGATTTTCCTAGTTATGTCTTATTTTTCAAAGATATGAGTTTCATCTGGTGTTAATCTGCTGTAGTTTAGCTGGTCAGGTAAACTGACAGAAAATAGCTGCAAAGAGCAGTAAGAAGGACTGCAAAATATTTTCAAAAAGTCAGGAGCACTGAAAGAAAAAACATCACAAAGACTTACACGTTATCTGTCCACTTGGAAGAGAAAATTACTGATGGTTTCAAACTTTTACATGTTGTTCTAATTAATTGGTTTGTTATTATGGTAATTATACTCTGATCCCAGCACCAAACAAATACAGAACAACTGAACACCTTCAGGCATGAAAATGAATAGATGAGTAAATAAATGGTAGCAGCCTAAGCTGAACTATACCAGAGTACAATAAAAATAAAAAAATAAAATAAATCAGTCCAATCCTGCTGATCAGATGTGTGCGGGTAAATGAGGGTGGTCATTAGCATGGATTTTGAGAACCGCTGAATATTGGTCGCCGTGGCGGCGACAGCTTAATGAGACTTCACCCGGTCACGGTGCATGGAGGAGAGGAGGTAGTGCATGAATCTTTCCTGACACAGGTGCGTCTTGGGATGGAACGGGTTAATTGGGGTGAGGCGTCTGCGTGGCGTGAATGATGAGAGGTTGGCTTGTTGACATACACCTCTGCTATGCTGCGCTGGGTAAGCAGAAAATTGCTCCCTGTTCTCTCTGCTGTTTGTATCAGAACTCGACTCGACGCTGCTGAACGCACATTAATTTCCCGCTGCCGCGCTCCAACTGGCTCCGACTTGCTTTGCTCCACGTTTCATGTGACCAACATATGACGACATGAACTGTAGCTCCCTCTGATGCCGGTGCGTGCGGGAGAGGGTGACTTTTATGAATACATTATTGAACAAATCAGCGCCGCAACGCACGATGCGACAGCTGCACTCCACTACGCTGAACTGCAACTTCCAAATGATTCGCGCACGAAGACAACCAGAAACACTGCAATGAAAGAAAACACTGCACTGAACTGCGTTACCGCCACAGCACTTCACACGGGGGGAAACATCCAAAGTAAAACTTGACTGGAGCACCACAACCACCACTTTACAAAGGAAAACAGAAGTTGGTCCCCACGACCCTCTCGAGTGTTTTCTTCAGGAACCCTGAAAATATCCTTGAAGTTTAGTTTTAAACGAGCATAAAAACAAAACCTCCTGTGCAGTAGCATCCCTGAATCCTGCATGATGTTATGACCCGGAAGAGTCATAACATCAGAAAAGAAAATTAGTCTTTTTCTGAATTTCTAAGTAGCTGTCCAATGTATGATCTTAATTTATAATAAAAAATAAATAAATAAAAACTTTTTGTTTAAATAATCCATAATTAACCTTAAATATTCATTTAAGAGTTAAACTCACAAGTCCCTACAAGATTTGAAGTAGCCGCCACTACATGGTGGCTCAAGAGGCAGGAGTTTGATGGTCTGATGGTTCTCTGTCATTGTGTCATCGTTCCTGGGGGCAGCCTACCCCTGTCAGGCAGCTGTGGCTACGATGTAGTAGCTCACCACCATGAGTGCGTGAATGGCTGAAAGTAGCGTAAAGAGCTTTGCGGCCCTCTGGACTTGATAAACTACAAAAGTACAGGTCATTTACCATTTAATAAATGCATGAAATGCAACCCTCATCTTTTGCTCAACAAAAAATTACATGTTGGAAGCAGATTTAGGACAGAGATTGTGTTTTATCTACAAAGACACATTGTTTACATTCCTGAAATTTTTCCTGAGTTTAAAGAAATGGGGTAGAAAAAAAACAGATTCTAACGTTGAAACCTGAAATACCACTTGTTTCCCCAAAGTCTGTTTCTGATTGGTTGATCAGCACCTGGCGATGCCTCATTACCCCCAACAAGGACCACAGAGAATGCTTTTACAAACTAAACCTGCTCATCTTGCCAGATTTAGTTACATTTAATATTTTTGTTTGTGCTGGATGACTTTCTGTGGAGTTCCTTTTCTTTGTTTCATTTTGTCTTTTCGACTCTTCTTCTTCAGAAAGCTCCCTGCTCTAAACTCTCGAAGTAGATTGTAATCAAAGACAATTTGTTTGAGCCTTTTTTTAACAAATAACTCATCATGAATTAGACTTCGGTGTGATTAACAATCAGTTTTGTCCTTGATTTAGTATCGTTAAAGCGACTTAATTTTGATAAATGTCCAGAATCTCTTTATTTATCCATCAGGCAAATTTCAGATAATTGAGACCAACGATTTTCATGTATGACTATAAAATAACATAGAAAACAATCCGCTACAAAATGAACACATCCTACCCACCTTACCTTAGAGAAATGCAATGTGTGTGTGTGCTGTGTGTTTTATGCTGGATTTATTCCGTCAATGCCTTTTGAGGAGTCATTGACGGCAGATGCGTCAGTGTGAAGAGGAAGTGATAGAAAGGGAACCCTTTGAAGGGTACCATGCTGACTCCTGAGCCCACTAAGGAGCGGAGCCAACATGGGGTCGTTTACCAGAACCAGCACAGACACACACCTGACACACCTGACAGAGAAGACTTAGCCAAAGCCCCGATGCCATAGGCATTTGAGTTCCTCTTGAGCCGAGGCAGGATTGATGTGGTGTCCTCCATGGACAGCTGGAGGGAGAGAAGAGAGAGGAATGGAAGAGGAGGAAGGGGGGAGGAAGAAGAGAGTGTGGATGGTGTGACGGGAGACACAAAGACATCGACATAGTGTGTGTTATAGAGAAGGTGAGTGGAGAGGAGAAGTGATGGAGATGTTGGGTTAATACAAAAGACAACATCTGTATTACCCAAATCTTCAGTCCAAGTAAACTTAAAAAAAATTGTGCTCACTACTGTGCACCACTACGGTAAAGCATAGGGTCTAATATAAAGCTGAGGAGGTGAGGGGAGATCATGAGGGAGCGAGAGCCTGTAGCTACGGGGTGACGCAAATCAAAAACAAGTGGAGAGAAAAGGCATAGATGGAGAAACGATGCCACAACACTTACATTGATTCCTTCCCATGAAAACTCTGAACGTCCATGCTGAAGAAGAGAAACGGGAGGAGGGAGGGATGGGGGGGAAAGAAGGAGCAGCAAAGAGTAAGAGAGAGTGACAGAACATCAACATGCGTCGAGGAGGAGCGAGACACCGAGTTGGTTCGCAAGTCGGACGTGCGGATGAGGAGGATGAAATTAAAGGAGGCGAGTAGGGAAAGAAATGAGAGACGGATACGTGTGAGTTTCCAAAGGAACAGAATGACAGGGAGAAGGGAGGGGATTAAACAGGGATCAGTTTATATTTGCTTAGTTATGTTTAGCAGAGTGAATACGCCATGGTTAAACGAGCTTCCTCTTCGGGGGGCATGTGCTGCCAAAACCCATGAAAGATGGCAGAATATTGTGTGTGAGTGCTTGAGAGAGATGTCAGTGGTGTACTGATCAGTATCTGATGCTGCAGATAGAAGAGGGGCCGAGGCTAACAGGAAGGTGTGTGTGTGTGTGTGTGTGTGTGTGTGTGTGTGCGTGCGTGCGTGTGTTGTGCAGGGAGAAGGCGGACTCAGATGATGAGGACAATGAAGATAAGCAGCAGTTTCTGCGACACTATTTCCCTCTATCAGCTGAGAGTGGAGCACTTGTGGCCTGCCGGCTTAAATATTTTCACCCCACTGTCGATGTGCACAGACACAGTAAAAACTCAACTGCAGCACGTCTATTTCTTCCTGAATTGCATTTTCATATGGATGAGGGTTTTTTTTTTTTTTTTCTGGACTGGTACACGGATTAAAGCTATTTTTTGCAAATATTTGGACACCCATGCTGTAAACTGCAGCGGTTCTCAGATACTGTAAAACACATTGCTTTGCAAAATATGCTACTCTTGAGCTTTTTCACATTTTGTAACATAGCAATCACAAACCGCAATACATTTAATTTCCATTTTATGTGGCAGATTAACAGAGAATGACACAAATTGCGATGAATCATGCAAATGTTTTGTCCTTAAAACATCGAGCCTTTTCAGGTCACCTTATTAGTAAATGGTGGCTAATTTTATTCTACGTATAAATGTAGCTGTTCTGTGAAGTTTCTTGGAAAAGATGAGAAAGCAAAGAGCACCATAACAACCAAGGAATGCAGCAGCGAGGTGAGGGATGAATCTGTGAAGAAATGTAAAGCAATATTAGGTCTTAAAACAATGTTACAAGCTTTGAACATCTCAGAGTGCCCTGGTTAAGTCATCATCTGAAAATGGAAAGAGTTTGGCAAACCTACCAAAACATGGCCATCCACACAAAATGAACGAGAGGAGAGCCACATGTGGCCAACTTCATCAACCGAGTGAATGAAAATAAGTTCTGGACCCCACTGAAGAACTACAGAATCAACATTTAACAGATTCCAGCACTCGATGTACTGCAAAGGGCGGGGCAACTGCTGCTGTTATTGTGCATTAATATTGCAAAAGGCTGCTACACAAGTAAAAATAAAGTACTTTAGAAAAGAGAGAGGCTCTGTAGAGCAGAACATGCAGCTAAGTTTAACACATTACAGCTAGAGAGCCTGAGCCTGCAGTAGAGGTTCTCACATGACCAAACCCGTCTTTGTGCCGCTTTCAAAACAGTTGAAATGCTGCAAAATTAACCTCATTTTTTAGGTGCGGTGCAGTTCTGCAGAAAGCAGCTTTGTCTCCCTATTATCACCCACTCAGCAGACGGGGTACCACCTCCCTGTTGACCGCATATGCATAAAGGCAATACTTAAATTTTATTATGAGATCCTCATGCAGCCCTCTTCTAATGCCACCCTGGACAAACCACCAACATGCCAAAATTATGGCAAGATGAGAGTTCGATTGGACAAGAGCATATTAGCCAGTAAAGCATCCATTCCAGTTGCAACTCAGCAGAAACAATGAGAGTGTTAAGTAAAGGTACCAGTTCATAAGACCACTGACTTACATGGAGCTTACGGAATGACATATTATTGACTATTATCAAAAATTAGCTAAGAAACATTGCTGCTGCGAAGTTTTGATTGCTTGATAAGAAATCAGAGAACTGTGTTACTGTTGTTAGTGAACGTGTTGCTCACATTGTTTGAATGTGCAAAAATCTTCAAAGAAAATGACATTATACTTATTATTGGCCTGTGACAGTATTTAGCCTGGTCACTGAGCAAACCAGGGAGAAAGCAAACAAAACTGGAACGCATCGTTATGCCGCCACCGCTGCATTTCAGAAAGTGCGTCGTCGCTGATTAGAAACTAAATGAAAGAAAATCAAGAGCAGTATCTCGGTGTGTCATGCTTCTGTATTCATCCCCTTTTATTCTGATACTCCTAATTAAATCCAGTGCAACAACTTGCCTTCAGAAGTCAACTAATTAGTAAATAAAGTCGTCTGTGTGCGGTTTAGTCTCAGCATCAATCCAGAGGATCTGTGAAAGTTTCAGAGGTTTGCTATAGAACATTAGTGGACAGAAACAACATGAAGACCAGAGCAGGAACAAAGCTGGACATACATGCATCTGATAAATGGAGCGGCTTAGACTGGAGCATCCATGTGTCCTGACCTCTATTCAACTGAGAATATGTGGAAATATATTACAAAGGAAGGATGAATACAAATGTACACCAGACTTTTTAATTTTACCAATTAAAAAACATGTAAATCCATGCGCCATTTTTCATAAAACATCCCAGTAACGTACATGGCAGTTTGCGATTGGAGCACGACAAAATGTGGAAAAGCTCACGGGGTGTGAATAGGTCTGCAGGCTCCTGTAGTTGTAGATGTTTAAAAGTGAAAGTAATTGAAATTTTCATGTTGAATCTTGATTACAGTTTTTTGTCAGAATCGCCTGCTGAGTTCACTGACTGGAGTCGGGCACGTCAGCTGGATACAGCAGGTATCCCGACTGTAGTTATGATTCGATATGAGCGCCCTCCTGTCTAATTCATGCTTTTCTTGTAATTCTATTCTTTGCTCCCTTTCCTTTCCTCTCTTTCTCTCTTCCTTTCTCTCCTCCCTCCCTTTCACAGGAGCAGGAGTGATGAGAGATTTAACACACTTGAGTGGTAGAGCTCAGCCCCTTGAAGCAGCTTTGCCATTCTTTTTCCAATAGCTGACCATGCTGCCAATGTGTGTGTGTGTGTGTGTGCGTGTGTGAATGTGTGTGTGCGGGCAGCTGCTTTTTCTTTCCAAAGGGCATTCTGGGACATAACACATAAATAAATGATGCAATCAGTCCACAGTGCATTTGGTGGAAAAGTAGAAGTCTCTACACTTTCGTTCAAAATGGTTTCCTCTCCGGTGTCCTGTCTCATGGGATCAGTGTTAGAGGAGAGAGGAGAGAAAAGGATACAAAGCAATGGGAATGTGTAAAAGTTGGAGAAAGAGGGAAGGTGATGTCTCTGCGGTTCTTATTTTATTTTTTTTTGTTTGTTTTTTTGCAGAGTCAGATGGGTGACAAACATCTGACTTCTTGACATCAAAACCAGTGATCGCTGATTCTTTAAGATACGAGGGAAGAGCGGTGAGCTTTGAAGAACTGATATTTCTAAACTACCAGTGTGAGCACAGTGAGCCGGCGAAGTCATCATGTGGAAGCTAAACAGTTTGTGGCCATGTTGGTTCCTCAGGTGGAGAAGCAACAATCCACAGTGAAAGGAGTCAACAAGACGACCAAATGAGATGGAAAGCTGAAGACTTACTTGCTCCCCATCCTTCTGGACTGGCACCCCATCTGCCGCTGTGAGCGCATTACAGGAAGAGAGAGACGAAAAGAGAAGAAAGTATTATTCATCTGTGACATAACAGATCAGACAGAATGTCAAACAAAATCTTCAGCTTTTAATAAAATGTCACCCGAAAAATCATTTTTGCACATTTTACTTCTTTGGTGATCTCAATTTAATAATAAAAGAAATTTCACAAAGGTCCCATATCGCCATAGCAACAATAAAGACACTTATTTTACAGCCTGATATTGTCCAAGTGCTTACAAGTTACCCTTATTACATTCAACAGATACTTCGCGTGAGTCTCTTCAAGCAGGTCACCAAGTTATGAATTGAAAGTGAAGATTCTCTGGACGTCCCAAAAAACGACAACCAGAAGAAGTCAGTAACACTGAACCGATGTTGGAGCCAAAAATGACTCTCTCCAGCTGAGGGAGTAACGGAGGAGGAAAAACCAAGGAGCAGAAACGCAGCAGGGTTCAAAAAAGTCTAACACACAGCAGAGGCACTTTGTTTTTTTTTTCCTGCTCTGTCTCTGTTGCTTGGTGAAGTTATTTGGATGTCTAAGCAGTTTTTAAACTTTAACTTCCTTCCTTTTTTTTCCTTTTCCAAGCTCACCACTGCGAAATCAAGATTAGATAAACTCACTATCAGGCTGGTAAACCTTTCTCTTTGAACTCCTGTGAGATCGGTATATTTCTGATGGAAGTTAATCCTTTTATCACCTTATGTAAATATGAGCAGTTACGACAAGAAGAGCCTGGAAAATCACTTCCAGACTTAAAAAAAATGCTCAAAGGAGATAACATAAACTGTTCAAAGCTGTCAAATTCCCCAACACTACTGGATGTTATAAGTATTCCTGATTTCCAGAATCTCCTTGCTTCATTAAATGTGTGACGATAATGATTTAATGGGATTAAATAAATAATGAATCCTTTGGACACTTTTTGATAGATTCACAGACTGAGAACAACCATTTATCTACTTAAATAGTTTAATGTAATTCATCAGTCTGCTACAGAACTGATGATTTAATAAAAACACGAGCAAAGCAACAAAACCCACTGGTTCTTGGTAGTAACCCTTCTCACATTTTGTTTACATTGCTGTATATTGATGCATTTCGCCTAACAACTGATTATATAATTTATTGGGAGATTGTTCTCGAATTAATCACTTAGCCGTACATGAGACTCATTTGAAATCCACGCTCTGTGCTGGATAAATGAACGTTATTATCCCTCCTCATTCGGCTGTCCAAATCCTAATTAAAACATTGGTTTAATTAGAGAGTCTCTGCTCCTGATGGAGTTTAAACGCAGCCTCGGTCTCTAGGTGCTCTTCTGTATCAGAGGGTCTGTTCTCCGTGTGCGTGCAACTCTCAGAGGGGCTCCCTCCTCTGCGGGTCTCTCGGTTCGCCACCGAGCCAGTCATGTATTTCAAGGAGCTGCAATTGGCAATCGCGAGCAAATTCTCGCTTGAGCTTTGAGGGCCGCACCGAGTCGCTGGATCTGTGGATGTCCAGCGATGTCTGTGACCCACTGACCCAGTGATTCAGAGACATCAGCTATGCTCTGTCTCCGCTGGGCTCTCGGATATTAGCCTTTCCTCTGAACTCCGTTCAGTCACATCAGATAACTGCAAGGGCAAGTGACGAGGGACGGATTTCATTCCAGAAATCCTGTCCTCGCTTCTGTGAGAAAAGGGCTGTCAAACTCCAAATATGACCGCTGTGTCACAGTCGCACATGTGCTGCAGAGTTGAGGTTTCTAAAGAGGATGCTTTTAGTCAACTCACCGGGAGCAATCAAAGTCTGTGATTCACACTCCATGAAGTTTAATCCCACTTAATTATAAAAGACACTTTAAAAGAATTTCTATTATTTCCAACGTCTATGTCGGTCTCGTTAGGGAAACTGTAGCTTATCACAGTTTTGTCGGTGTAACATCTGCTGCAATAAGTATTAGATCTATAATATTTATTCCTTAAAATGCAGCTTTGAGCTTTTCTGGAGATTGTGTGCAAGTTTTATTTAATGATGATGTGTCACAGTGCCGTAATCCTCTGGCAAACTAGAACAAACATGGTTCCTAAAAGTAAAACCCTTAAAATGAAGACATGTCTTTACATCACAGTTTTTACTGAACACATTTATACTCACGGGCCACAAATAGACGTGAACTTTGTGTGGCCTCAGAGGAATTGCAAACATGTTTGACTGTTGGCCCTGAGAGTTGTAATGTGAGCGGCTCATTTATTGGCTGCTGTTAGTTAAACAGAAAAGCAGCGCAGAGAAAAGTGAAAGGTTTACATATTCCCACCATGAGCAAGACTCTCGTGTTGATTGTGAGCCTTTTTCTAGCCTTTACTCTTGCAGGGTGGAATGATAATAAAACATACAGTGTTAAAGATTTTTTTTATCAAGAGAGTACAGGTTTGAGTTTATTGTAAATATTCTCTAATCCAGAAATGATTACAATTAGAAATACAGACTCAAACATATACACACAGCCACACTCAACTTAGGCTAAGTTTTCTACATGGTTGATGTTTGCGCCATTCACAAAGATTTATCTATTCAAATGTAAATTTTGGTTTGCTTTCAAATTAATAAGTCTTCGGTTTTTATTGTTCTATCCACTTTGCACCAGTATCACTGGTAGCAAAAGCAGCCCCACAGTATCATACTGCCAACACCGTACAAGAGAGTTGGTCAGGTTTTCTGTTGCTTGACTTCTCTAAGCATTCTTCTTCTCAGAATAGCCAAATAGCTCAGTCTTTGCCTTCAACATTAGACTTCTTTGAAAGGCTTTCTTCACTGTGGAAGGCAATAAACAATTTAAAATAGATAAATCAGGCTGAAACCTGAACATTCCTCCTAGTATCTCGACTTCAGTCGTGTTGAAAATTTGTGGATTATGCCTGAAATCCAGATTGGGGGCACTAATTAAAATTAATTTTGGCCACAAAAAAACTCTGAGAATGACATCAGAAGCTTATTTTTGGCAGCAATAAGTTGCAGGAACAACTTGCTTATGAACATTTAACAAAATTGTATGTATGTATTTATGCCTGCATGTACAATTTGGAACCGTTGTTGATCAGAGAAAATAATAAATGTATTTGTTGCATAACCATCCCATCATTGCAAAATAACAATATAAACGCATTCAAATAATAAAAATAAAATGTCGTTCACATCAACGATAAGGGTATGTAAACTTCTGACCACAACTGTATATCATGTACGTTATTTGCAGCCGAGGCAGAGGGAGAGCGTCCTAGATTTTTTACCCATCTGGGTTACAATTCTGCCCTGAAAACACAAACTACCCATCAACATACCCATCCACATGCATGTGGCTGCCAGCCACATATAGTCTAATTATGCACTCACACCGCTTTCTCCCTCCTCCTGCTTCTGTCCTCTTCTCGAGTTTTCACAGCCTCTCTCCTCCCTCCATCCATCAGCCTCATTCGGCCAATTAGCAAATTAGCAATCAGTCTCTGTGCACATAAATCACAACATGGCCCAAGAGTTCTCTGAACTGCAGCAGAACGCACAGCTACTGAGGAGCCGCTCAACCGTGACACCGGATCATCACAGCGTGTCGTATTGACAACGCTCACTTTCTAGCGTTTTTCAGTTTCGACCTTATTGACAATCATGTTAAGGGATTTTTTTTTTTTTTTTTTTTGAAACAAGACGGTGTGCAAAAGTATTCATGCCCCTTGAACTTTTCCCCATTTTCTTGCAACGACTTGAATATATCATAACTGGGGTTTCATGAGATAGACTAATAAATTAGCATTTATTGTAAACAATATTTCATTTATAGATTTTTTAAAAAGGGTGGTGTCCACGTGTTCACCCGACTTTATTCCAAAAGAGAATAAACATAAACAAACAGTAAAGAGTTAAGGAGAAGTATAAAGCAGAGTGAAATCATAAAAATGAAATCTCACAAACATCTCACCTAGCTCAGTATAACCTGAAAATAGAAAATCAAACATGTTTGATTTCAATATATGCCGATCCACCTAAATCACGTCAGCCAAGGAGAGTGTTAATCAGAGAGGCAACCAAGAAGGCAACAGTAGGTCTGCAGGAGCAACAATTAGCTGTGAACTCCATAAATCTGGTCACTGTAGAAAAGTAGTCAAGTTAAGATTATTTGCAGAGCACATGTCATGAACAAGGTGATTCAAAGTCATCTGCATGATAAAAACACAATAAGCAAGCAAAATAAATTACATAGCAGTGGAAAAATAAAGAGAATGAAAAGTTGTAATTCATGTTAAAATTAACTGTGATCCAGTTGCTATTAATCAAAGACAGCTCTAAACAAATGGGATTTCAGTCTCGGTTTAAAATTACTCAGTGTTTCAGCAGCTTTGCAGTTCTCTGGAAGTTTGAAAGACTCCTACAACAACAACAACAACAACAACAGATCTTTAATGTATTTTGGTGCTAAGCAACTTAGTGATTTATAAAAGTACAAAAGTATTTTAAAAGTCTATCCTCTGAGAAACTTGGAGCCAGTGTAAAGACTTTGATCCAAATGGATTTCTGGCCTACATGCAAAATGCAGTGAGTGGCATACATCACCCTGAACGCATCCCAGACAGTGAAATATAGTGTTGGCAGCATAATGATGTGGCGACCAGGTAAGGTGGTCAGAGTTAATGGGAAGGTTGATGCACCTAAATACAGAGCAATCCTGGAGGATAATCTGGTAGAGTTTAAAAAAACATAAGTCTGGGGTGGAGATTCACCTTCCAGCAGGCCAACAGCCATAAACATAGAGCCAGAGACACAATAAAGACGTTTGGATGAAAGCAGGCCTAAATCCCAATGAAAGACTGAGAACAGAACTTGGAAATTAATTTTTATAGATGCTCTCCGTCCGAAGTATTGGATAAAGTTGCACAACTCAATCAGTACAGTTGGAATCTTTTATCTGAAAGCAAAAAAAATAAAAAAAATAAAAAACAGAAACCACTAATTGTTTCCTCTTCCGCTGCACTGCTTGTTTGGTCTGGCACAGAATATCCAAACCTAGGACATCGAAGTTAAAGAATATGAAAAATGCAAAGGTTATGAATCCAACACAGTGCATCTGGTGACCAGCAGTAACTATTACTCATCATTTCAGGAGATTTTTGAAGCCTCCTCTGCCTGTGGACAGGTGATGCTCTCAGCAGCGCAGTAAGTGTTATTCTGCTCCAGAGAAAGCAGGCAGAATCCCTCCTTGAGGAAACAACAAGAGAGCACATGACCGCAGCTCTGAGACAGCTTCCCTTCTCCTGGTGCGTGCTCCTTTCTCTCCCGCACATACAGCAGTGCAGAGCTGGATACCCCCCCCTGCGGTCATGGGGGAGCCGGGCTTAGTTCAGGCGAAGAGAAGGAGCAAGGGAGAGCAAAAAAGAAACGAGGAAGCGATGTGTCGGTCCACAGCGAACAAAGAGATGCTCGGCGTCTGCACTGTCAACTCTGGCTCCAGCTGTAGTGCTGTGACGCCTCCCGCTGAAGTGAGAAACATTTGAGCTTCATCAGTCATTTTTACTCCAAGTGCCCTGCAGCAACAACAGCGAGAAACCCTGGGCGGGGGGGGGGATGTTGGTGCTTGTTTACCGTGACAGCTGCAGCAAGGCTGGTTGCCACGGCGGAGCAGTGGCTTTGGATAGCAGCCCTCTTGCAGCGCCGTGTGCAGATGCCGACTTAGTGAGGCACAGAGTTCAGCGAAAACACAGCTGAGGTCCTCAGCCCAGATGGTCGGAAGAGTTTGGTGGACGAAACTGAGCTAAAAGAGCCTCAAGACACAGGCTGCACAGGAAAAACCACCATGCATTTACTGAGCCACTCAAACACAACATGAGACGACCGTCAAAGCTGAAAGACGTTCTGGAGCAGCAAACTTGATTCTGGTGCTCAGCGCTGCAGCGTGGTGATGGAAAAGCTGCAGCCTGTGCTGCATCACGACGTTCTTTATAAATATATAGAGCCTTGCAAAACCAGCAGAGGCAAGACAGACTAACGACTGTATCCTATGTGCTGTGGTGTTTGTTTAATTAAGGACTAGAATTACAATAAAAGCATTTCAAAAAGCTTCACAGTCTTTTTAGCAGTTCATCTGTCGCTGCATGCAGTCAGAGAAGCCACAGATGCAAACTTTGCTCTAAAAATAAAACTCACATATCTTTTAATGGGTGAGAGACTGCATCACTCTACAGTGAACAATAACTGCATTAAGTCTCTATTTATAAAAATCTGTTAGACATATAAAAATATTATAAATCTATTATAAATAGATATAAATGTTTTTATAAATAAAAATCTTTTATTTATGATGATAATCATTCCTGCTCATTTTGATTAAAAAGTGAAAATAAATAGCTCAAACAGTAACAAACTATGTTGTCAATTGCTGGAGGCTGCAAAGCATCATTTCCGAACTCGGTATCATAGTGATAAATCCCTGCTTCATCATGATCATATGATAACTTATACAGTTTACAGACATCCAACTGAACTGACAGGCAAGACATGGAGAATGTTAATTAGAGAAAAAAGCCAAAGAAAACATGGCTACTCTGGAGGAATTGCAGAGACACGCAGCTCAGGTTGGATAATCTGTTGACAACTATTACTTGTTTACTCTTTAAACCTGGGCTTTCAGAGTGACAATTTCCATTGTTAAAAAAAAATCCTAAGCAATCCAATTTTCAGTTGTATGGAGGACATGAAAGAAGGTTCACCGGCCAGATGAGGCCAACATTTTTGTACTTAGATTAAATGCATACACAACATTAAACATGGTGGTGGCAGTATAATGCTGCAGGATGCAGCAAGGAGCGGGAAGCTGCCTAAAGTTGGAGGGAACTAGGTATAGCTTAGACCTGAGTAACTGTGGATAACATCCACTTCTTAAGATTAAGAGCTGGCGTGTGAAAAAAAACAGAAATCAAACATGTTTTATGTCCCATAACTACAATTTGCCTCTTTTATTTTGAAAACACAGCTTTTATTGTGAAGCTGAGGTCTTTGTTTTGCTATATCAGCATGTATTTATCAACAGAAGTTGAATTTAAGCTGTAAGCTGTAAAACTGTAAGAAAAAAAAACTGCTTCAGGCTTGTTCTTGGTAAAACAGTAACTGGATGATCAGCATATATCAGGCTGTGCTAATTCAACAAGTGTTTTTGTAAAAATTGTTTAACTCAAAATAAAGTTTAGACAGTCAGAAATATGGATCACATTAGATTTTTTTCACATTCAATGTGAGCTGTTACCGAAGAATTTAAGAATTTCATTTACAGCTTGTCATCAAATATATAATTGGGAAATTTTGTTCAGCCACTCGTCTAGACTTCAACAACAGTGACAGTTGCTCGTGTGACCCTCTAGGAAAATTAATTGCATGTCCCTGAAGTGCACAGGAAAAAAATTCTCAGAAGAAGGACTATTATTATCAAAAGACTTAATAATATTCATAAATTTGACTGCAACAGAGATATTTCCCAAAGAAGAAAGACCAAAAGTTTCTGTCTGTAAATGCATAAAAGCTTATATTTTCTCTATGACATTCAGAAAGAGCTTACCCATCACTGACAACACAAGGGTTCTTTTTAATCGGTCGTAAAGTGGTTAGCGGTTGCAGATATTCCAGAAACAATAAGTGCTGGTCTCACACTGAAGGCGCACAAATGCATATAACTACACACACCATGCTTTTACGCACAAATCAGATAGTAGAGATGAAATTTCTACATGACAGCATTATGTTTCAAATTTCATAACTCACTCAGAGCCTGAGTCACAGTGTTTACAGAACGCCTGCCATCGTGCGCCCACACACAGGCCTCTCATTTCTGATCCGAAGCACAAAATGATACATGCAAGGGTGTGTGCAGTCCTCACACAACCACACGCAATTTGCTCCACCCCCCACATGCAGCGGTATCTGGCTTAGAGGACAGCAGATGCATCTCCTGGAGTCCTTGAGCAACGTCCGAACGCACGTACACACACACGCCAACGTGCGATGAGGGCCATCGGGTCCAGCCTTGCTCCTTGGGTACCACATCTCCGAGTCGCTTTTGCCTCGGCGCGTTCCTTCTCACAAGGCTTTTCCAACCTGGAGAGAAGCCTGTCAATTAGCCTACGCCTCCACCACATTTGCCAGTTTACAAGCGGACTCGGAAATGGCAAACGCTGTCCGTCAAGTTGAGCGTGTGAGATGGCAAAGGTGTGTGTTTTGCTTCTTAATTTAATGGCAGGGAATCCCTCTCTGAAATGCTGCGACAAAAAATAAAAAAGCAGAGAGGTAGTAGAAGCTGTTAAGGCAGCAGGGACGCTTTTGCTAGATTCACACCCACACGAAGCATAAATATATCAGCAAGTGGGCTGTCCCAAGAGAGATGTAAAGTAGAGGTCATTCGCTGGTCCATGCATCAACACATGAATACACATGAGCACACAGACTCAGAGTGGATATTGCTAGTTAACATGGAGAAGAAGAATCAAAACTCTGAGAGAAAGAAAATGATTTTCTTGAATCTTTTATGTATTGAAGAACTTTAGCTACGGTATTTCGATGGTGTTTCAATTCTTGAGTCTGTTGTGAGCACCTTGTATTTTCACTTATTTGTACTCTGTCTTCACAGTCTCATTTAAACCTCTGGTGCACAAATAACTGAGGGGCTTTCCTCTGTGATTAACTAGGTTCTCGGTTCTTAATTTCTTTTATAGAACTGGCGCATTTCCAAACAAGCAGGTGAGGCCAGATAATCGTCCACTCAGAGGATCCCACAGACATTAACCCTCGTTTCTATCTACCACATCAACTCCGCAGCCTTAAGCATCGCAGTTACAGTCATTCTACACACAGCAAACCCAAATTAAACAATGATTAATGTTTCAAGCACTCACAGGTGTAGCGCCAATAAGCAGGAACAGAGAAAACGCTTCTGATGTGCAGCTTTTTTTGCACAGCGATTGCTAATAGAATTAGCAGCTCCAGATCTCAGAATTGCAATAATTGCTACGTGGTTGTGACAGTCTGCTGTATTCCCGCGCAGGAGCGTAATCTGACAGATACAAGTAGAATCGATGTAATGCGGTCTTCCTGGTTCACATAGGTGGTAATTATTGTATTGATTCGACAGGTTTATGAAAAACGTTCAGCTCTGTCTGCTGCATCTCAAGGCCTTCCCCTTGTGATGGATTGATGCAGGCTCTTTCATGAACTGGATGACAAAGCAAAAGAAAAAATAAATAAAGAGCTTCATTGCAAACAACATGGATCACGGTTGGATCTGATTATTTTATGTTCTCAACCAGGTTTTATGGAATTTTGACGCAATCCGGTGTCTTAGCTCATGCGAGTCCATGAAAGGTTTAATAAATTTTAAATTAAACAACAAGCTCCAACTTTTCTGTAATATCTTATTTAACAACCTTATATTTTGTTGCCCCTTCTTTGTGGCCTAAATCTTCTAAGCATTCAAGGCACGGTCAAAAAACACCGGAGGGTGAACAGGGACAGTTGTGGCATTTATTCCCTCCTTGTTCTTGGGCACAGTATCCGTGTTTCTCTTCTTCAATAGCCAAGATTTAAGGCTTAATAATAGGCCTTTGTAAGATTTGACTACAGGTGATAGAGGTAACACATTCCTTAAGTGAGGCATGAAAGTGTTCAAATCTTGCAGGCCGTTTTCTGGGCTTTTGCTGTGTCTGCTGTGGTATTGGTGGGTCATACTTCCTGAAGATGTAACCAAATCCCATCAGATTTGGTGTCTGGGGGAGTTTAGAGAACGACTGAGGAAAATTTGACTTTTTTTGGACCTGTCTGAGTCATTCAAGAGTGTTTTTGTTGTTGCTCCGATGCTGCTCTGCCACTGTAGGGGCAGTCATTCTACTAAGCTGGAGAAGTAATTGTCCAGCGGTAAATATAAGTAGTGAAAAGAGGGGGTAATTTCAAGAGCTGCTGAAACAGCTGAAACAAGTGATGTTGGGTTTCATTTGTCTCTGAATAACGTTTCAGTCAGTTTGTTGGAATATGTTCCAAACCCTAAATTTGATAATCAATGGGATGCTAATTGATAAACCGTCTGACCACGCTAACTGTTAGAAACACAAGCTATCCACATCTATTTCCTTATGTTGTACTCATATACTGTTGCAACATGTTTACTGGTGGACGTTGTATATTGTGTGAATGAAAGACTTGATTGACTGCATATTTTAAGAAGCACAAATAAACTTTTGTTTTTTTTTCCTCCACAGCTGGTAATACATGCATGCACGGCAGCCATGTTGGATTTCAAAATTGATTGCCGCTTTGGATTCTGTGGACCTTTCTGGTAAACTTATGTTACTATGTTGTTTTTATAACATAATCAATGGTAAAAGTAGGAGGACTTACATGGAAAGTTAACATGGAGTTATTTTATAGTAGCTGGAAACCGTCACATTCAACCCACCACATGTAGATGGCGACTGGTGTTGCACCATGATTTTAAGATCTCTGTCAGTAAGCATGTAAACAACAAAGCTTTCATAACCACTACCTTAGATATGAATGCCGAAAGAAGAACAGAGTGTCGTAGCAAAATATTCAAAGCTGCAGTTCTGGCCAACTGATGTATCTCATATGTAATCATATAATTTGTTCCCTACTGGTTTGAAACTTCTCATGCTTTATCGGGGTCCCTGTTACTACGACAGGCATTTATTTTACAAATTCTGACCCTGGAAGGTGAACACAGTGTATGTTATGACGGAGCTGGACTGACAGACAGACATGCAGACAGACATCAGGGCTACACGCTCCGGCACAAAGACAGGGCCGGTCCTGCTGCCTGCTGCTGCTCCTGTTGATCTCCACTTGGCAGCGTGGACTGCAGTTGAGAAGGCCGATCAATAGAGCACACCAAAGCCATTCTCACTCAGGATAAACACAGCCACGCCTGCAGACTGGCAGGACTGCTGCTGATTCCGCTGCTTCACAAGGGAATCAGGGACCTAAGCGGCTTGATAACGCCGGATAGTTGTTCTCTTAAGTGCTGTTTGTTTACATACTTGTGCTACGCTGTGGTGCATTACAGTGCTTGGAATATTTATTGAAAGCTGAGGGCTACAAACCAAGCAGACGCTCAGACACAGAGGGATGGTGTTCTGGAACAATGCAGCAGTTGCAAATGATCAATTATGCGGAACCTATAAAACAATTGTCGTTATTTGTGAACATCCTCTGTGCTTTTATAAGAAAAACACAAGAACATCTTAAAAAGCGTCTTTCAGTCACATTATTTCCGTCAGCTGGAGCCACTCTGGTCTGACCTGTGTTTTGATAGAGGATCCCAGCTTCCTCCTGTCCTTTGAAAGGCGCCACATAAAGCTTTCTGGACAACCCAGGCTGCTGTGATGTTTTATTTATTTATTATTTTCTGCTGTTTTTGCTGTATTCAGTTCACACCTGGTTTCCTAACTGTGTCATGTAGTCCTCTCGCCGTTTTCTGAACTTGCAAATCCTGCTTATTTTTAAGATCCTCTTCATCATCACATTTAGTTAGGAATGAATAAATAAACCCAACTATCTATAACCTAGTCCTGATAAAATGCTGAATTGTATTTTTTTATCCTTTTGCTGTAAATACATTAGGAAAAATAAGCATTGATTACTTAAATATTTGTCTTCCTAAATATACACTGCTGAAAAAAATAAAGGGAACACTCAAATAACACATCCTAGATCTGAATGAATGAAATATTCTCATTGAATACTTTGTTCTATACAAAGTTGAATGTGCTGACAACAAAATCACACAAAAATCATCAATGGAAATCAAATTTATTAACCAATGGAGGCCTGGATTTGGAGCCACACACAAAATTAAAGTGAAATGTTCCCTTTATATTTTTGAGCAGTATATTTCTGTTACAGCTACTGACACTAAATACACAGAAGACATTGGTAACTATTCAAGTCCTTCAAACATACAAAGAAATCAAACAAGCTAGTTTGTGAATTAAGTTTTTATGTAAGAGGAATAGAGAGGAAAAAAGCCATTTTATATTATTTTAAGTTTTTAAAGGCTACTTCTCAGTTATTTATTTCTTTTAGATTCAAGTTGGGTGTTACACTGTGATATTTCAGCAGCTTTATTTTCTTTCTTGAGTTGACCCCTTCCTGTGCTGCATGTTTGAGATCATTTTCTTGCCACAATTGTTTCATTTTGCAGAATCTTCACCATTGGTAAGAAGTTTGAAGAGTGATGTGGAGTAACATTTTTCCTTCAAACATGGTGCGTTGAATGACAACCAAATATCTACATGTTGGTCTGATGAGACTAGAGTGTATTTTCCAAGGATTTAATTGATTTGTCTAAAATCGTCTTCCGAAAACTTTAAATGCGCTTCGGCATGGTTTTTCTTCAGCAGTGAAGTCTTGTGCAGTGTATGCTTAAAAGTCATTATGTTTGAATGCATTAGCTGTTATTTTGAAGGAAAAACTCCACTTGGAGCAAAGTCTTTCTAAAGCTTTGAGAAATGGGGAAAACTCTCCTGATTCTTCTATTGACCTCTGTCAGAGATCTTTCAAGGAGAACCTGGTTCTGGCCGGATTGTAAAGAAATATTAAGGCCTCAGTAGAATATTCAGAAGCTTTGAAATGCCATCAGTTTGTTTAACAAAAAAACAAAGATCTTTAGAGAGTTATCTCTTTTTAGCGCCACCTTTTCAACTGTCCCATTGTTTGCAAAACAAGGTTGACATCCTCCGTTTTTTGTCTCCTGAAAGTGCTGACTGAAGCATTAATGTACAACAGTGAAGGGATTTTTGTTTTCTCTTTTAACTGTGATTCAGGTTTTACAGTTACAGTGGATCTGGAAGTGCACCGTACGGGAACCATTTGCATGTAAACAACGACTGTTTACCTGCAACGATAGCTTCACACTTCATCCTCTGTTAGCGGCAACCTTGTTGTTGCTCTGCTGTACTTAACGTGGGTTTGTCCAGGACTGTCCTCACCTGAAAACTCCCATCAGCACCACACGCAATCCCCTGCATGCGTTTGCCCCTCCCTCTTCCACCTCTTCTACATCGCCATCCGCCTGTCTCCTCTCCCCTCCTCCCTGCACGCCTGCCTCTCCTTTCTTTACCTCCTCCTCATCCGTCCCGATTATTTGCATAAATAACAACAAACAGTGCTGTTGCATTGTCCCGTTTCCTCTTTTCTCTCCCTCCAAGCCATGTCTATCTATAAATAAGCACTATCACAGCTGTCCCCTCGCCTTTCTCCGCTTTCCATCCCTCTGCCTCCTACTCACACACATATACATACTGCCAAACAGCATCATAAATCAAGGGTTGAGTGAGGATGGAGGCAGGGAAGAGAGGGGATGCAGGGAGATGCGGGGATGCACCCACACACACGCAACCACACACACGCACGCGCACACACACATACTCCAACACACTCACAGATTTTAATAAATATCGTCAGTGACACCTTTGCCAATATGCTATGTGTACCGCTTCCATGGGCACAGCTTTCCAAAACAAGCAGCTTTCTCTCAAACACACACACACACTCGCGCGCGCACACACACACACCCACACACACACACACCAAGAATTTTAAAAAAAAGCACGCAGAACCCCCTGCATGCTTCTGCAGGAACCCCCTCTGTCTCCACTCTCTACTCCTCCTCCCCCATCATCACCCCGGCCAGCCCCTCTATTCTATCCCGCAGTAAGAGAGAGGAAAGAAGAGCTGCTTACTCAGTCTCCTGGAGCCGATGCATCCCATGGTGTATTCACAAAGGCCCTGGACACAAGCGTGGAAGTGTTGCCCAGACGCCGAGCATTCTCCTCCTCCTTCCTCCTGCGACTCTCTCTTTCTCTCTGCTTCTTCTTCTTCTTCCTCCTCCTCCTCCTCTGTTTTTTCCTCTTTTTACTCTGCTGTGCTCCCTCTGTTCCTCTCCCCTCCTCTTGCGCTTGCTCGATCGCCCTCTCCCTCACTCGTGCTCTCCGTCTCCAGTGCGGTGTCTTAGAAGAGATCCGGTTAGTAAGTCAGTGTGCCTGCGGGGAGCAGATTAAGACTAAATTAAGGATGCAAGACATCACCACGACGATTTAAAACACACACGTCACGTGAGATTTTTACAGATTTCTGCCGTCATGATCACCAACAGTTTCTTACCTGCACCACTGAGCGTGTTCAGTGAGAATTTCTGCAGTTTTTCTCCCCCCCCCCATCAATTTCATCTGAGAACTACATGCAAAATAATGACTAAAATAAAATAAAAATCAGAGAGCGTGTGCATGTGTTGGGTTTCCACTGCTTGGATCGATAGCACTATGCTGAGAGTGCCAGACTGCCATTGTTGTAGATATCGCTGCACTGCTGTAATATTGTTGAGCTAAAATGGGGGATTCTCTCTCTGTCTCCCTCTCCTGCGTGCGCTCAGCCTGACAATGCACCGCAGCGGCTGTCTCCACACACTACACCCCCCTCCACCTCTCTTTCCCTGCCTCCCACATCCCCACTCCAAAAAACTGCACGTATACCCACAAGGAAAAAAAAAAAGCAGCATAGGATTCTCCTTTACAGTCAGACTGATGCAGAGTCTCTTTTCTTATCATCTGAGTCATCTCTGCACCTATCTCTCACTTTGGAGTATCTCTTCATCATTCGCGCCTCCCTTCCCTCTTTATTTGACCTATCTCAAGGCAACCACGCCTAACATCGCCCATTATTACCCCTCTCGTCTCTTTCTGGTCATTTCCCTTCTCTCTTGCTGATTACAAATTAGCACTAGCTGTCTATGAGCCTTCTGCAGCCTGAAAGCTGCAGGCACAGTCTGGACAGTGAGAAAGGGGCAGAAGACACTGTGGCTCTCAAAAGTGTATCCATCCCTTGTTAAAATGTAATGTGTTTACAATGGGAGAAAAACTAAAAAACATTAAGCTCATCTGGTAATCTACTGGATGTTATTAAGGATTCAGCTTCAGTGCCTGATTGTCCACTTTAATTGCAAGTTGGTCTTGTTATGTTTCGACTCGTTGGGTCTCTGTGAGCTCCTCAGCTGTTCTGGGAATCACCTTACATCCAGCTGAACTTCTTCCCTGGAAACATGCCCACACCATATGACTTATCTGGTAAGTGATTTTTGAAGGAAGAGCTGCTGGATTCCCCTGTCTGTCTGCAGAAATATTTTCTCCATTTCTGTCCGAGGGTGAGTCGGGAGCTCTCTGTTCATCCATCTTTAAAGAATAAAAGCGAGAACCATTCCCAGATCTACCCACTATCCCACCAATCCGCACTCAGTTTGTTCCTTCTCCTCCCCGCCTAGTGAATATCTGGACGGGTAGTCTTATATTTTTCAAATGATCCTACTCAGTTGGACATTCCTTTGGATTGGAGTATGCTATTTTTAATAACTGCATGGTATTCTGTTGTAATTTTGCCCTGATTGCACACAGTACAGTATGTCGTTCATATATGTGTTTTTATATATTTAATGTTTTATCTTTGTGTGAACCAGCTTCCTTTCATTGCCAGGCATTTTGCTGCTGTTACATCTTCATTCCCACACTGTGGAACAATAACAGATTTTTCTATTCTATTCTATTCTATTCTGTTCTGTTCTCTATAAGTATGAATTAAAGAGCACAGTTTTTTTTCACAAAGAAAACATCCAGGCCTTGCAGTAATTTCAAAAATCCTGAAAACATGTTATCATCTGAAGAATATAATGGACTAAAACTTTTAGTCTGTTTGGCAATTTAAAAAAAAAACAACACTGCACAAATTATTAAGAGAAAAACATACAGCAAAATATGGTGATGGCAGCATCATGCTCTGGGGTTATTTTCCTTCAGATGGAACAAAGGTTTGAAAAGGTTGAACAAGAGAAACACCAAGCATCATTTATGTTCGGTCCTAAATCTTCTGTTTAATACTTTAAAGTTTGAGATGAAAATTGATTTTATTTTTCCGTGTTACAGTGAAACCATGCATACATCCAAATATGAAAAAAAACAAAAAAAAAAAAAAACATGTATTCATGTGAGTAAAATGAGTGTTTTGGATTAAGAGAGCAAGGGCTCAGCAGTGAATCTGACAGATAATGTTTGTTTGGATGGGGTCACCTGAATCAATCACAATCTTTTACTGTGAAACATGAGCAAATATTTTCAAATCAAACTGATGAAACTCAAACCAAAGAAATCTGAATGTTGTTTTTATTTTCTCTCTCTCTCTCTCTGTTTTTTACGTCACACTAACCTGGCCTTTCTTTTAACAGGGTGTGTTCGCTTAGGTAGGATGTGGGTGCTGCATGTGTGGTCAAGTCAGTCATGTTTTGTTGATTAATGTCGGCAGAGACGAGGGAGAGGAGAAAGATCGGGACAGATGGGAGGAAGAGCAGAAGACGTTGGCAGATTGGGGGTGGGGAGTGAGCGGGGGGACTGATCTGAAGGGAAGGAATGCAGAGGACAGTGAAGTCATGTGGCGGTAGAGGTGTGTGACACAAATTAGCACTCCAGAATGGACGGAGGCATCTGACAGAAAAAGGGAGAGTCACTTTGGGGAGACTGAGATAGAAATGAGATGAAAGGGGGCATCTCTCTCTCTTTTTTTTTTTTTTTTTTTGCCTTCAGTTGAATGTGTGACTTGCCACATATAACAAGTCATCCAAATCTAGCTTCTCTGCGCATGAGCACATTGGGTTTTTATACCATCCATCATTTCTGTTTAAAAAAAATAAAATTGCAGATTCTTCATTGATAGGTGTAGTTGCTGCTGTCAAACTGACGATTGTTATTAACCTCCACTTCACTCTTTACCTCTGTTCTCCGTCCATCTGCCCGTCATTCTGAGTCAGTCAGTGTCCGATGGGCTCTAAGTCATTTAAGTGAGTCACCGTCTTTCCACTCAGATGTGGTTACCGATGCTTCATGCTGGCATTCTGGTGTTTTCATCCTGATCCTCATATTTTCTGCTTGTGAAGAAAAGTGAACTTACAGAGACTTCAACTTTTTTTTTTTATTTATATTTTAGCAAGTAATTGAATACAATTTACTGAGGTGTTATTATGTGTTAGACAATCACATTGAAGTCTAAAAATCCCCCAATTTCTTTTCGTAAAGTTATTCAGACTGAATCAGATCGAATGGAGAACATCTATAAATCAATCAACAGACTTTCAAGAGGATTTAGGTCTGGCCTTTGACTGGGCCATTCTAACATTTAAATGTGTTTTGATCAATCAATAAATAAATAAATCAATTTTATTTTTAAAGCACCCTTCATGCTGAAAGCAGCTCAAAGTTCTGTGCAGATCAACAAAAACAAACCCACAAAAACAAACAATTACCCACCCCACGTGGAAAATCACATCCTTTTGCAGCTACGCCAAAGTTTAAAGTTTTTTTGCAGCTTCCAATAGTTTTTTTCAACTCTGGCCGGCTTTAATAAAAGCATATCAGTGTCTTAAAATTGCCACCGCCATGTTTTACAATTGGGAAGATTTATTCAGCTTGATTTGCATTATTAGTGTTTTCTGCCACACACAAAGTTTTTTCACGAATGTCAAGTTTACTGGCGTTCTCGTGTGACTGCAGTACCGCCTAGATTATTACGGATATCTAAACAAGAACAATAATTTATTTAATCAATTATTATTTAAAAGCATGAAATACTTTAAGGAACTTAATTTATAAGAACGCACTTAATGCCTTAAAATGAGTAAAATATGTATCCAAGTCCTGAACTTTGTAAATGCGTCTCTAATATAAAAACTATGAATTTATCCTTAAACATTAAAAGCAGGAAATAAATAACTTAAATAAAAAGCAAATAAACTAACAAGGAGTATACACCTTGGGGTACAGCTTAACTTCAAACTCTTTTCAAGCAAAACAAAATCAGTTCAAATAGGTTTTCTTTTTGCTCTTTGTTTTTTTTCTTTTTAATAAAAACGGAGAAAGATTAACACAAATTTTCCATCAAATTCATAGCACTGCTTAAAATGCCAGTTGTCCAAAGCTGATAATATCATTAAAGATCCCCGCTGCCTCACCGCAGACTGCTCTCTCTGCTGGCTTCTGGAAAGAGGAATCGAAGCATCCAAAGCAGAACAGCGATAGATTCTGCAACAGATTTCCCCCTCTGGCTGTCAGGCTGCTGTGTGATTTATTCACATCAATCAGTGAATGCAAAATGACTCAATAAAATTCAGTTTGTGCCTATTTATTTATGCAGTCACATCTCCACAGAAATTGGGAATGACGAGCTGGTTATATTTTTTTTCTTAATTAAACAATGAATAGTTGATCTGTGACTGTTTTATAAACTTTATTCCAGTTCTACTTCTGGTTTCAGTTTTGTTTGGTTTGGTAACCTGTCAAGTGGCTTAGTTCAGTATATGCAGCAACGGATCTGCAAGCTTCTGTCACCATCTTATTTTAATGTTTTTGTTCCATTTTGTTCATTTATTTTAATTAATTTTAGTGGCACTTGAAGAGCCTAACGACAGACCTCAACGTAATCTATGTAGATCATATGTAATGAACTGATAAAGTTGTGAACTGAAAGGAAATTAATGCATGATTTCCTGTTCTTTTTTACAAATAAAAATCTGTGGTGTGGATTTGTATTGACACCCTTTACTCTGTTTTTTGTTCGACCGCTTTATTTTACTTTCATATAAAATCTAATTTATGTGACATCAGCAATTGCATTAATTAGCAAACACCAGTTCACCAGCTGTTCTGTGAAGGGATCAGAGGTTTGTTAGAGAATATTAGTGAAGAAACGGCATCAAAAATACCAAAGAAAAATCTCAACACACCACCCCCACATACAGACATGTTGATGGTAGCATTATGCTGTGGGAATGCTTTTCTTCTTTCTGCTGAAATTAATGGGAAGATGGAGTAATCTAAATACAGTGCAATAATGGAAGAATTATACTGGAAATTGACCTCCAGTAGGACAACAAATTCACAAACAATAAAAGCTAGAAATCAGTGGTTTAGTTCAAAGAATATCCAAAGTCCAAACCCGAGTTTGAGACATCTATTTGAAAAGCATCATATTTCTTCCTTTAACAACAACAAAGGTATATATTTTTTAATTTCAAAATGAACTCTTTTACAGATGTCTGTCATGAAATTCACCCCAGCAGTTCCCTCCCCTCCTAATCCCACTGACTAAAACAGCGAGCGACCCAGAGTGCTGAAAACATACCTTCACAGATGATCTCTGCCTTAGCGGAGGAATAATGACAACAGCGGTCAGCTGCAGCCCTGTCAAACACACACACTCACATGCATGCAACACAACCCGTGTGTGACAACATGTTTGATTTATGACACGGCCTGCCAACGCGAGACAAGGTCAAATACAAAAAGGAAGAGATTCTTGACACTAATCTGTCTCTTGATACATCGACCGCTCGCAGAGGCGGCCGCCCCTCACCGTCTTTGTCATCTGCTTCCTAAAACTCACACTCACACACTCACACACGCAAACAAAGCAAAATCAGTAGCATGAAGCAGCCTTTCAACACATGACAGACAACTTCTATCATGTTCCCGTCAGCACGTCTGTTGCTTTCCTATCTGCAGTAATGATGCTGAACTGAATTAAAATGCAGCAGCTTCTGTTTAATGTTATCTTGGAGACAGACATCATTTCTGCTATCAGCCACTTTTCTTGTACCTGTCGCTATCTGTGCATCAGCTCCTGGGTTCTGTGTAAACTGCAGAATAACAGCGTTAAGGCAGTCGCTTTTCAAGCAATTTAAAAGGGGCTTTTAAATTGTAATATTTCCCTTCAGTATTCAATTTGAGTTCATAATATAAAGATATATTTGAGTGCAGTAGCTTAGAGATTTAGCAAGCAGCACACAAGCGCTCTGTCTTAAGGTAAGTCTATCTGCAAATTATGGAATTTGGGTGACAAATGACTGCTTTTCAGATTTCAGGCAACATTCAGAGACACCTAGTCATTTTTGGTCCATTCTAAGCCAACGATGTTACTCCCGTTCCCATTTCTCCCAACAACTGTGTCATCAGAGTGGCCAACAATATGTCTGTATTAGCTAACTGTGCAGCTGTTGTGTGAATCTCACTTTTCTCCACATAAGAAGTCTGTGCTTTACTCTAAGGTGTAACACTGCTCTGCAAGTCAAAACATTATCCGAGGACTGGAATGTACGTGAAGTTAAAACACTGATTTAATCAGATCACAGCTGCAGCCAAACACTCCTTCATTTTATTCAGACTCAAAAAAAATAATAAAAGCATCCGAAGCTAAAACTAATGAAGGTGAAATAAACTGGAAGATTGTTTGTAGAAAGTGCTTTCTGATTTAATGGGCTCTGCAGACATCGGCTGATTTCCATATTCACAGAAAAAAAAGAAACATCTTCAGTAAAATAAGCAATTATCTGACCTGAATAACTTTAGGTTCACCAACCGAAGGCCTCCTGTTGACTGCCTTCTCGAGCCACCGGTCCAGCTGTGGTATACACTCTGCTTAGTCCTTTAGTTTCAGGTTTGGGTCGTTCCTTCCATTAAATATAAAACTCCAATTGCTTCATGACTCTGATGCAAAAGTGTTTACAACAGAAAGCCTGTGATTCAAACCCTTCAATTTGAAGAGGACCTTTAACTGCAATTAGCCCAGAATGGTGTGGGCTGTCTTTTAACTACATTTAAGAGGCATTATAATGTAACTCCTGCCCTATCATTTCTACTGTTTGTTTTCAGATTTAGTTTAAAATCTTATTACTCAGTCTTAAGGTTTCTACACAGCCCTGATGGAGCACTAAGGTCGAGTCACCAGACGGTGTGAGAATGCCCAAGAACTGATTAAAGTGGAGCGCTGTCCTGGCTAATACACTTTTAAAATGGCTTTTTAAGACTCATTTACTTTCTATGGCACCTGATTTTATTTTTTAATGCCTTCAATTTATTTCTTGCTTTGTTTTTAATAGTTGATGCACATTGCAATATTTTTTTAGTTTACATTAAATATCTTGCACCACTTTGGTCAAAGTATTTTTGTTTTAAACAAATTTGACCTTGACCTTTGCAACAAAATTACTCACTCACTTTTTTATGTTGTTTTATGTCGCTAAAAGCAGCCACAAATCTAATCAACGCATTTCCTTTAAAAAAAAACATCGTTCTCTTTTTTAAGAAAACAATCCATTCTCTGTTTACAGCTTTGGACAGTGACAAGTTGCATATCCTGTCTCAAAAACATGACTATAAAGAAAAATGCCTTTTTAAATTTCTTCACTTTGTAAAACAACGAAAATTTATTTCGGTTGTGGCTATAAATGGTTTTTAATCTCTGAAAGCCTCCAAAATGACATTTGGCTTATTTCAAAGAGCAGTTCAAGCACAGATGCAGATAACTGCTTTAAAAGGGGGGATTTTCCTCTTCAGTTCGTCACAGTCCATTGCTTGTTTTAAATCGTTGTCTTCATTTTGTGCTCTGCTGAAGCCAACGGCTGCTGGAGTGTGTTTCTGTCTGTGGTAATTGAAACCACATGTTACAAAACTGCCCGTTAGAGCGAGGGAGAAAGAAAGAATGAAAGAACAAAAAAGAGTAATGGTTCATCATACAGCTGACTTGATGAGGGACTGGAAGTGTGAAGAAGAAGTCAGGGAAATGAAAGAGAGAGAGAGAGAAAAAATGGGCGGGGACGGGCGAGGGGGGAGTGCTGGAGTGGAGAGGGGGATTCTATGCAAGGTTTGTTTTTTGAGGGAAAAGTTGTAGGTGGTGGGTGGAAACGAGGGAGAAAGATAAATGCTGTCAAGACAAAATGCTGTCCCTCATTCTCATGTGACGAGCATTTTATATCCAGCAGCAGTGGGAAATCATGCATGCAATTAGCTGCTGTGTTGGACTAGCGTCTGCTCCAGCATATTTGTTTTCTTGGGAGCTTTACGTTTACGTGTGAGGGACATCCAGCCTGTGTGTTTATCTGTATTTTTTACGCACTGCAGTTACTCAAGGAAAAACCCGGCGCACAAGGAGTTCCTGAATGTCGTCTATTATTTACAATTCTCTTTCCTCCTCTCCTGCAATTACCCCAGTTTCTCACTCTCCATCTGCCCTCCACCGCCACTGATGATGCCTCAGAGTCAGGGCTGCTTCTCAGATGTCCACTTTCCTCCACTAGCCCTGTTTTGTCCTTTTTTTAGTAGAGTGTCAAAATCAATAGGTTTCCACTTTCTGGCTGACGCTTGTTCGCTTGCTGTCAGAGAATGTGGGGGGAATCTTACCCTGAAGGTTTATTTTCGCTCTGGTCGTGTGCAGCAATGTGATGCGTGTCAGCCTGACACCTCCTGGAGGCGCAGGAGCATTGCAGGGTTAACACATGACTTACAGTAGAAGCAGTTGTAAGGCAACAAGAAGAACTAAACTCTGGATTTAAAAGAACTGGCTGAGAGCCATTGAGTCAGCTGGTAACCCACACAGGCAGGGATTTGGTCGTATCTGGTACGCGCATGTTCCAAACAAATGTGTTTTACACCTGAACACTTGCAGAATATTCTCAATGCAACATTCTATAACGCAACGTGGAGAAGTGACACCAAAACAAAACCAAGAGGACTCCCAGCTAACGCTAAGGTCTGATGTTTGGGAACCAAAAGGTTCCTCGTATTAATCAGTGCAAAAGCAAAGGTGGACCAAATAAAGCTTTATTTCAGCGAACACATATTCTTTCATCAGCAAAAGGGAGCATGACTCGCTCTGCTCTCCACAGAATTACTTACTTGAAACAATGTCGAGCTAAATGGAAACATCACTGCATGAGGAAAACAAGCTGGAGTCCAAATCCAGCTGTCTGCAGGATTCAACAAGTCCAAAACACTTCACTGTGGTACTTTGATCAGAGGGGATTTCCCAGTAGGAAGTACTTTGAGGTACTTCATTTACAGTGGACTGTCTAAATATCAAACAGGTGACTTAAACTTTTTTTAAATTCTCAAATATCTGCAGTGTATTGTTAAAAGAAGAATTCTAAACAACCTTTCATCTAGTCAGTAGCTGTACCTGCTTATCTTTAATAAGCAAATGTCCACTCGGTTTTACGTTGGCTAATTTGTATCTGTTTCTCTTGATTGAAACAAACTAAAAGTCATACTGAGCCACGATTTGTGTGTAGCGTCACTCAAGACAAGGATGCTGGATCTCTGCACCTGATTTTAGGACTTCATGACTATTTGGGTGCCAAACTGAGAATGTCTTCAATTTATGAACAAATTAAATTAATCTGGAGCAGCAGGCAGCCATCTTTTTTTTTTTTTTTTGCATATATATTTCAGTGGTTCATGTTTACAATGCAAATCGAACAGCTGAGATTGTAGGCAAACCCTATTTTCTATTTGAGCCACTTTTGAAGACAGTTAGTTGTGTTGGGTTTTATTTAGGAGGATCAAAGTATTGGGGACTTGAAAATAACTGCATGCCACACTTTTCAGATTTTTTTTTTTTTTTTTTTACAAAAACCATGTATTCTTTTTCTGACTTCTCATAATTATAGGTGTTTGTCTACAGCTGGCATGTTATCATTGGTTGTTAATATATTTCACTCCTCTGTACAACTGGTCACGCATCAGCTGGCTGTTCAGGAATGCAAACACACACTTTCAGCTTGAATTCCTCCCGGGATTTCAGATCTAGATGTGCAGATTTTCATGTGTCGTGATTTCCCTTCATAACTCCACAGTCGTTTATGCTTAATTTCGTAGATCTGATAAATCCTGCAAAACCTCTGCATTAGATGCCTGATGGTGAACAAAATAGTCAGTATTGAGCAACACAACTGATGTTCCTAAAAGATCTAAACATTAGTCTCATAAAATAAGCATTTATTGCAGGATTACATTAGAGTGTCTATCTTTTCTTGCTCAGTCGAGTCTCACACAGTTGTTCTATTTTCATGTTTTTCTGTATTAAATGTGAACCTTCTTTTTCTGAAATAAATCTTTACTGGAACTTGTTTTTTTTTTCTCTCTCTCTCCTGGCACCTGACTCTTCAGATCTCCAATGCATCTAATATCCATCGAGATATTTTGTATGGTTTAGATGCAAAGCCGAACACATTGCTGCAGGGACAGTTCTTATTTGAAAACAAGTTGTGAAGAAAGAATAATCACGAGGGTGCAGTAAATCCCATTTGCAGCTGACTGTCAGAGGAACAATTCTGAGCCACCGAGTTAAAACTAACAATGGTAAGAAAATAAATGGCAATCACTGTTTAGAAGAATGCAATATGATTCAGATGGTTAAGTATCTGGTAGTTGTGTCTAAAAATTAAAACATGTTCATGTGCGTTGATGTAAACTGTTCCAAGTCTGAAGTATTTGGCAGTCTCTCATAAGGCAGAGTCATATTCCCATTCACAAAGTTTTGCATGTAGGCCAAAAAGTTAATTTTTAGCCTAATGTGGCCAGAGTACCTCCCCATATTTGTTCTCTCCCAATAGTGTGTGCCAAACTCTTATTGCTCCAAGGCTTTCGTCAAGCAACGCTTCAATGGTTTGTCCGCAGTAATATGTATCCTGTCAACGGACACCATGAATCTCTTGGCTGCATGTCTGACTCATGGTCCACCAGCACAGACTGTCAGTTTAGTTGGACAATCAAGACTTGGAAAGTTTTCAGCTGTGCGATGCTCTTTCCGGGTTTTGGTAAAACATTCTTTCACAGTTTTGTTCTTTGGTCTTCATGATGCTGTTTGTCCACTATAACGTCCTCTGAGGCCTTCATGGAGCAGCTGCGCTTATAGTACCTATATCTGGTACAAACCATATAATTTACCACTTTAGCTTATACAAGTAATAAAGTTAGAGAGCATCACAGAGTGTGCAGATGAAGACTTCAATTATAAGAAACTGACTTAGTGAACTAGGTTTGATATATATATATGTATAAGATACTTGAATCAACATATGCAGTTTTAAACAACTGTTTTGCATTAAATTCTCAGTTTTCTTGTTTTCCTCGGACAAGACAACAAATGTGTCTTTTGAAAGACAAACATAGCGAGATCTAGACTACGTGTCTGGACTGAATGGAAATAATTTGCTTGTTCATAATAAGAGCTGAGGTTATGTGAGAAGGCAATAATTTATGCCAAGGAGCTGGAAATAATAGCACAGTCTGGAACACAAACTCGGAAACCGAGGAGAGAAACTGTGAAAAATGTGCAGCGATTTTAAAGGGAAGGAGACAAAAATTTGGCACATTACTGAGGGAGGGGTGAGGGAACTGTTCATTCCAAGGCCTGGCTGCATTCCAGCCTGTCTGGCTCTGAAACTGATGGCCTCCTGCTTTTTCTTTACCTTTACAGAGCCTAAGAAGTGCTTTCTCACTGCACGATCCCAACTTCAATCACAGCGCACCACACAGAGCTTCAAACTGGAAACCCAAGGAGCAGAATGCTTGCTTCCCTCACCTGTGAATCAGAAAACAACCTTGTAAAATGAGGGGAAAAATCCAGAACAACAAACAAAGGCCTATTCTTCTATATCACTGGCTGGAGAAACCGCAGACAAGATAAGGGCAGTCACGCTTGGCTGCAAGCTCACTACGTTTTCCGTGGAAAGCACGGACTGGAAATGGAAACGGCAAGAAACTGGAAACATTCCTGTCGTGGCACAATAGGCTATCAAAGACCCCCGGTGACCACTCCCTGCAGCTCACAGACGTGACCCCACGCAGCAGCAGGTTACACAACAGAGGCTTGCTGCAGCTCAGCCCAGAGTTTATGCACACTTTCACAACCTGAGCAGAGCGCAGCTCTGCTGTGCCTCAACATGAATCTCAAGTGATGACGTGGGCTTAGAGTGTGGATTTATTTTCTCATTCGCAGTCCTTTATTCCCACAGTTATATTTTATTCAGATTTTACGTTGAACGCAAAATGGAACAAGACTGTGACATGGGAGAGAAAGGAAGGCGTGGTCTTCTATATTATTTATAATTATTAAAAATCTGAAAAGTGTGGCATGTGTCTGTAGTTGGTCACTTTACACTGATACTTCTTCTTCTTCTTCTTCTTCTTCTTCTTCTT
>NW_006799973.1:1541678-1621493 GCF_000485575.1 Poecilia formosa
GTGTGTGTGTGTGTGTGTGTGAGTAGGACATACAGTCAGACATAGGGCTGGCTTACAGGATGGGCGGTGTCTCACATTAACACCAGGCTAAAGGTGACAACATCCTAATTATGAGGAGGAGCTTACAAACAGTTTTATATAATTCATTTGTCATCATTTATCACATGAAGGAGGGGTTTGGAGTAAAATCCAAAAAATGCTGAAGAACTCTTTGAGAGTAAATAAAAGCAAAAAAATAAAAATAAAAAATAGTTTCCACAGTCCAGGCTGAGTGGAACTTATTTTCTTCAGCCACTGTACCTCCTTTTGTTTAAAGCCCTGACCGCTTTCTGAGTCTGTATCTAATCAAGTCCCCATTATCTCCCCCTCTCCGGGCTCCCTCATTCCCCCAGCCTGACCTTACATGGAGAGGTAAGGGGGTTGATGTCATTGAATGAAGAATGCTGTAAGAATCCAGAGAGAAAGGAGAGAGCTGGAGGAGAAGAACAAGGAAGGGGAGGAGGAGGATGAGGAGGAGGAGGAGGAGAAAGAGGAAGAGAAGGAGGTGGTTCTGACTGGACCGTTTATGAGCACATATACAGAAACAGGGAAAGACGGAGAGAGAGATAGAGGGGTGCTGTTTACACAGAAATACACAAGTCCTGAGCCAAAGTCAGACGAGAAAGAACTTGTTTGGGAGGATGGTGTCATTCCTTTTCCATGCTGAAAAACTCAGGGGGAGGGTCTAGTAACCAGAGAGAGGAAGAGAGAAAGAGAAGTTGGTGTTACAGATACAAGCTCCGACCTCTTACTCATTCTGGACCGAGAAGAGGAATAAGAACAAAAGGAAGAGAGAGGGGAAGTTAAAGGGAGATCCATACCGCAGCTGTAATAACAGGGTAAGCTTTTTTCTAGCGAATCATTCAGCAACTTAGGAACTGTTGTCTTATGAATCAGATTGCAACAGGTTACCTAATAAGGTAAAGTCTTTTGACTGCATAGAGATGGTGCAGATTTTCAGGTTCTGATACGTGAAATGAAATGTCATCTTTGTGGAAATAGGCGCTTTGGATCTACCTCCAAGCAACATTTTCTAATAGAGAGTACAGTAAGCTTATAGTGGGTGGTGTTCCCATCTTTTCAGTGGATAAGAATAAGTCTTCCTGAATATGCTGTGTAGTCTCATGGCTACGGTAAGCCATATGTGTAAATATTCAAGAACTAGTTCGTGACTACCCTCCACTAGCTATACATTTGCTCATAAATTAAAAATCATGGTCTTTTTCACTTGTTACTGTTTGCAGCTTGATAAACTACTGAGAGCACATGTCTTGGGACACTAAAGTCCCAACTAGTAGGCTTCTTTTTGTGCAATAGTTGACCATTAGACCAATCTAGTCACTGACTGCCATGAAAAGTTGACCACATGTTCAAAATCCTAACATGTGAACTTTTCAACACCATCTCTGCTCACTCATTTACATATGATCCTTAAATGTGCAAGAGTTAACTAATTCAATCTAAATAGTCAATTAGTGCAGCTTAAACATGCACTTACTGACAGAAGCTTTTTAGTCATGTTTGTGAAATACTGGAACTACACAAATGTCAACTAATTAACCAGTGTATATTTCAGATGTACTCTCTCTAGTGAACTTGTAAGCTGCACTTTGTCGATTTGTGTGATTTCTAGGTTCTACAAGTCAGTTTTCTGGATTTCTAGGTTGTGCTAGTTGACTGTGTACATATATGGGGACATTTAGCAAAATGTCCTCATACAAAGCATGCTATTTGTTCACTATTTGATGGTCAACTGGTGCATCAGAAAGCATAAAAGTTGGCATTTTCTGAAACTAGAGTGGTCTAACCAGTTAAACCTTTTAGTGCATAAATGGTACCTTGGGCGACAATCTTCCTCTCTGCCTGATGTATTTTGTTTTTTTACAATCAAAGTTATTTCACAAGTCAAAACTGTGTGTAAATAAAGTGTAATTCTTGACTGGATGATTAATTCAGTCCTGGTTTGACTTGTCTGTATTTTGTGGATTTCATGCTTGGCACAATTTTATGTACACTTTAAACTAGTGCAGCAGGTGACCAACCAATCATTAGCATGAGCAAATTACTGTTTGTGGAACCATGTAGTAAAACTAGCAGGCGACCGCTATCAAGAGTATCAGAGTATATACACAAACAGCCTGCCATACAACACGGTGATGGACACCGACGATAAAGGCATGGCTATGCGGAAGCTCCGACAGGAAGGCCAGCTTAAAAGAAAAAGAAGTTATAGATGCTAAGCAGCTAGTCATGCAGCTGGATTTAATAATTGAGAGCTTACACCACTAAACCAGTGACTTTTCCATATGAGGTAAAAGGGGAAAAAATGGGGCGGCGTTAACCACCGAAACCGACTGACCCACAGCGTGAAACGAGTGGAAACGTGGTGGGGTGTGTGCAGACTCGGAGTGCTCCGACCTGCTAACGTTATTATAGGTGGAAATCGGTGGTTTCATTGATCGGTCCGAGCCGGAAGGCAGAGGTGAGTGTCTGTTATTCTTCAGACCTCGGTTAAAATGTAGCTTTGTGAAAGAGCACAGATGCCGTTGTCACGGTAACGGTTTTCAAAGGTAGATTTAACACTAACGATTCATTTTAGTCATTAAAAAAAAAAAGAACGCACCGTTAGCTTTGCTAGCCAGTCTGCTTCAGCTAATGAAACGTTTGCTTTGAATCACCTCTGCGTTTAATGGTGGTATCTGCTCCTGTTTATCTGCAGTGTTTTCCACCACCGAGCTTTTGCTGACAGGCGTTGATTACTGTCAGATTAATCCGGGGGTTGTTGGAATGCTACGTCCATAATATAATGAGACGTTTTAAAATGCTAAACAAGCTTTTGCTGTGTCCATTGGCTGTTCTAGACTGTCACAAATAACCAAATAGTATTAAATACAACCTCATTTACAATGTATGTGCATTTTCTGCCAGTGTTAACAGTAGAATCGTAATAATAGAGGTTTGTATAATTTCAGTAAATTCACTTCCTGTCATTGCACCATACTTTTTTTTTTTTTTTTAAAGGGATGTTTGGTTGTCAGCCAATGAAGACCAGGTATATGAACATTATTTTGCTTCTGCCCCCTCCTTTGGAGGGTTTGATAGCAGAAACTCTAAATCCCATCTCAATCTATCTCTGGCATCTTTCCCTGTCGCAGTACTACATCCACAAACCTCCTCTGTGCTTTTCTCATTCTCCTCCCTCCCTGGCAACTTTGTATTCAAAATCTTTTTCCTAATATATCCTCCATCTCTCCTCCGGACATGCTCAAACATTGGTTGCCTGAATTTGTCTCCAAATGAATGATAAACTAATTTATAATCTTTTCTATTGTATGTCACTTCTAATAAAAAAAACAGTATATATGCAGTGTCAATATTTTACTTGCAGTAGATAACTCTCATTCCTAGAGGCTTATCCTGACAGGAGGACCAAAGTCCAAAACAGACTATTGTCTTTAAACAACTCTGACCTCAAAAACATTGCAGTATTTCATGCAAATACTATTTTATGAACTTTTTATGTTTCCATTAGGTGATTACAAACACAGAAGGCAGTGATTATTTGTGCAAGACAGATGGGCAAGACATGGTGCACCACCAGTGATCGTTCTGTGTGAAATATGTTGTGAGAATAGAACATGTAAAGCATTTTGTATTATCCGATTTAAATCTAAAGTAGCTAAAAAGCATAAATCATTTGCTTAATGCAATTTTATTTTTTTTAAGATGCATATCCTCCAACCTCCATCTCCCTTGTTCACATAATGATCCCTTGTTCACATAATGCTCAGTCAAATGTTTAAAGGTTCATAAAGTAGCATTTCATCAAACCACTATGGTTTTCCTTCTTTATTTTTTTAAGAATGTTGAAGTCCAGTTTGCTCCTCTCTGCTTAGCTTCAGTCTCAAAGACCAAACCATTTTTATTTATAGCAAATTAATATGAAAGAAATCGCAACCTCCTGAAACGGCAAATCCTGAAATGGCTCCAGTTTCAGTTCTTTTTTTTGTGTGTGTGTGTGTGTCGACATCTTGTAAGCGTTCCCATTTCACCCTCGCAGAGACATTTATTGTCCTTGACGTTTGTCTCCACCCGCTCCACCATAACTCTCCTCTTGTCTTCACCTCCTGTGCACTCCACATTTCTTTGGATGATTAACCCCAGGTGCTCAAGTTCAAACACTATCAGTACCGGTACATCTAGCATGTTTGCTCTTCCGTCTGTCTCCGTCTCATTCACACACTTGTAATCTGTCTCGCTTCTCTTGTCTTTCATTCTTACCATTAATGGGTAGACTGTAAGGTATTTAACTGTGCAGAGTCTGACTTCAAGTGAACTTGAACGTATTTAGTAAATGTCAGTTGTGGTTGACACGAGTTGGCAAATGGTGCAAACTGAAGTAAACCGTCTAGAAAACGCAGAGTTCAGGGATACCTCATTAGTTTTACTAATCTCCCCATTAACTGGCTGATTGCTGTGTTGAGATTATAGGTAATTTGTTATGAATAATTAGAATATTTCAGGAAAAAACAACTGACCTGTCACTCAACTGCAGACTAGGCAACTGTATTGGAGGAATAATTGTGAAGTTGTTCATTAAACTCGGATATTTATTTGGCTTTTTTACTTATCTAGTTCATATGATGGGTATAGTAAATCTGGTTTTGTTATCTGCTGATAATATGGTGTGTTTGTGATGACTGTTTAATATCAAGAAATGCTGTTTCTGCATTTTGTACATTTCTCCCAGTCAGAGTTGCCTTATAAAATGATTGAGTGCCCACGTTGGTGTAGTAAATGGATGCTTTAACCTCTGTGGTTAAAAACTACCATTGTAGGAAGAGCTTGAGGTTTGTCTTTTGTTTAATGAGTTATCAGGGCTGACTCCAGGTTGTAAATACAGATCAATTTTCTTGCAGCTCTTAGACCCACAGATTGTTTTTCACTCTTACCCTGACCCTAGTAAACAGACGTCTATGTAGGTTGATGGTTTCATGTCTTTGTAAATACTACTCAGTTTTTGTGTACTTCCACCTAAACCAAAATGGCTAAAGCACTGGATGTTGTGTATTCTGATTGGCTAATCACTTCATCATAGCTGCAGACAATCATTTTTGGTCTGATTCACCAGTTTCACACATTTTTCTCCCATTTTTATTAAATAATTTATCTAGTCTGATGTTGGGGTGGGGGGGAGTGAATAAAGCGTTTGCAGGATTTTGCAGTAAGAACCGGAAGATTACGGGGAATTTAAGCTTTCAGAGATGCAGTATTTTAGGAAAGGATTTCTCCAGCTTTGGCATTGTCAAATTCTTTTAAGACTCAATCCAGGGCTGCCGTAAACAAACTGTGTTCAAGGACACCTTACTTTGAGAAGCTTCTGATATGAGGTGCTGGATCCGTTGTTGCACATCCATTATCCCGGTACTCAGGGTACCTCAGTACTCTCGTGCTTTATTTGGTGGGGAGTCACATAAAACATGTTGACACAAACGGTGAGTAGCTCTGCTGATGGCTAGGGTAATGAGGAATTCTCCTTAATTGTAGCTTTCATGAGTCAAAACACACAAGTTATTTCAGAGCATCTCCCTGGCTGAAAGCGCTTCTTGTCTGCTGCTTGGATTTCGTCTGTTGGAATCTTGTGACTCTGCGTTGGCCTTCATTACGCTCTGTGTTGGTGTAAGCACACAGAGGGGAGGAGCTGTGGGATACAGGATCCAGTAGCTGATGTTACAAGGTTTGAGATGTCCGCTTTAATGAATGTGAATAGAAATACCGCGTAGCAACACAATACATAGCCAGTGACCTGTAAGACTGGGCTCAAAAGGGCCGTTTGTCCCGGCAGCAGTGACCCCCGGCCTAGACAGGCTTTCCCAGAAACCGTGTGTGTTATTAACATTAGAACAATGGGGAGTTTCAGTAGCCGCACACTGGCCACCAATACTGGAAGAAATGACTGAAAATACTGTCACAAATTGAAATTTGATATAACTAGGTATTTATAAATGATTGATTGGAAATATTATAACTTCAAGATAACCTCATTGTTAAACCTGTTTTTGTTTTGTTCTCTTATACTTCATAATTTATTTGCAGTATTTAGCTATTTTTTTGACTCATATAGTCACCAGATTCTTTCCGTCAATCAGTTTTATTCTAGCAAATTTTGCAAGCATCCTAAAGACTGCAGTGATGCTCTTTAGTCATCTTCGGTCACACAGCTGAAACCACATCTTTAAATATCTCTGGTTTTAGGACACTTGGGTTAACCAAAATTATTTCTACTTACTTGACATATTTTTGTAACATTCTCCAAATACATGTCCTTGTTTAGTAGATTTGTTTTTTTCAATGGAGTCAAACATTTCAGGTATACTTCCAAACAAATTCTTATAAATGTTTACTGGAATTTTGGCCCATTCCTCTGGACAGAACTGGTGTAAAATGGTTAGATTTCTGAAAATTTGGGGTCATTGTCCCCGAATTACTTTACATACTTTACTGACTTCTTCCTATCAGAGTGGCCTTTTAGGCTGTAATGGTTTCACTGTGGATAATAACACTCTGTCTAAAGGACAGCCAGCATTATCACAAGGTCTTTTGCTTTTATTCTGGCGTTAGAATACACATTTCATACCAGAACGCGTTCATCTCTTTGATGTAAAACATACGTCACTGACAAAGTCATCCTGGTTTTCATGAAAGCATAGTGATCTCGGGGTATATAAATTTGTGAATTTAAACTAGGTACTAAAAAAAATTCTTACTCCATAATTATTCTGGAATTTAGTAAATGGAAGTAATTTTGATAATCCTAAATGACCTGGAACAGGACGGTTTTGTCTGATTTATTGTTAGACATTGAGGGAGGAAAAGGATGTACAAGTTATACAATTTATGAAACGGATGGTGTTTGTGTTCAAACCCTGTTGAGGCACAGTTTTCTAGTTTGTGAAAACTGACTGCTCTGCCTCTGTGGTTTCAGTTTGGGGGCCCTTCAGAAAGCCTCTTGAATCCATCCCCCATTACAGCTGTAGGGTAGCTATGATTGAATGCAGTCTCGAGTGATGTCATTCAGTTCAAGTAGTGGGTGAGACTTGAATTAGAGGCTGAGGAAGGAGATTAGAGAAAAAAAAAAAAAAGTTATGCTCTGCCACAGAACGTTAATCTGCATCTCCAGTTGTAAAAGGAAACCACAATGTCAGACATTTTCTGTTCTTTATAGGAATAAAAATAACAGAGTGGAGCTGCAAAGGGACTGGGAGAGTTGATTACATGGGAGCGGAAAAGACAAAAACAGTGATGTCATCGAGCCGTTGTGCCAGAAATGTTCTTCAGCAGAGGGTCTCCTCTGAGGCATCAGGTTTCAGGATACATTTGTAAGACCGTCTGAGGTTGAGAGTGTAGCTGATCTCACCAGACTGAATCCCTTTGGACTGCGTCGTGGGGGAAGATGAAACCTTGCCACAAGTTATCGTTCTTGTTGAATAATTAAAAGGACTTTTGTCTCTCGGAGACAAAGAGGCTTCAGTACTCTGATTACAGGACCAAATCACAGTCGGTACTATCCCTGTTAAGCACTCGCCTATAATAGATTTAAGTGTTCTTGCTGGAGTGCTCTGTTGATAGAAGTCCTCTTCATTTTAAATCAAGTAGGTCTTGATACAGAACACATTGACAGCAGCTTTACAAGTTGGTGCTCAGCACCTGTCCTCTATTCCGTTTTGCTAATTTCACCTTTTTGCATTTATTTTCCGGCAATTCTACAGATGCATAGTCAATTAAAACATCAGGGAAAACTTAATTTATTGCATTCATCTTCATTTTTGATGGCTTGCAGCTTATGAAACCCCAAGATTCCTTTTGATCGCAATTAACCAACATTTTCCTCACTGTTTCTTAATTGCCACAGTGAACTTTACAATCTTGATGGCTAAAACCTTACAAATTAGTTGTGGTTAGACACTGAAAGTCTTTTCAGGTGACCAAATGTATTACTGGAAAGAAAAACCTTTTAATGCACAGCCATTGAAATATAACTTTTTGCATTGCAATCAGTCAGTTCTTTCAATTGTGATTTTATTGATATTGTTAGAATTCTGATTAGTTATGAAGCTATAATTTTTGGTATATGGAAATGTTGAGCCACTAAAAAGTGTGTCCATTTTCCGGGGTTTCTTTTGCGTAAGTTAAAGAAACGGTGTGGTATGTAGGTGATCATCTTGTGGTTCTGCTGAGGTTTTAAGAAAACCAGGGTTATTTTAATGGTGATCTTCAGGTCATCCACATTGTTGGGTATGGTGTCTCTCAGCATCTTCTTGACCCCATAGACTCTTTATAGGGTTCAGGTCAGACAATTTTGCTGTCCACCCATCTACAGAGATACCACGCCAAATCCTGCTAGAAATGAAATCAGCAGCTCCAAAAAGCTCGTCAGCAGAAGAAGACATTAGTTTGTTCAAGGAGATTTCAGAGAATGGTGATTCAGCAGACTCCCACAAATTTCTCAAAGGTTACAGCAATTCCAACAATAAGGACACACGTGGAAACAGTTAAAAGGTAGCTGCATTTTAAAAAAGGATTTCAAGTTCAAGGATTATAGAAAAGGCCTGCTTCTCATAAAGGTACCCAAAACCAGGTGAAAGTTTTAAATGCTTTAGTGTTTGAGGAAGTATGGAGCATATTTGCGCACGTTATCGCCTTGGAAGTTCCTCATCATCATTTACAATGACATAAGGCTTTTGTCCATTCCAGTGTTTAGACTGGAGCAGAAGGAAAGATTAAAACAAGTCTTCTTCCCCCAAAGTTGATTTGAACTGCCCTGTTTCCAGATGTTTAACCTGAAACATGTTTCCAGATGTTAAAGTCTCGAGTTAAAGTACTGCAATTAATTCCTTGTATTGTTGTAGTTGTAGCAAGTTGGTGCCGCGAGTTGCCAAGTGGTGGACATTTGAGCAGCCAATGTTTCTGAAATTCCATGATTCATTGTAGGAAGTCTTACCCAATGTCCTGTGCATCAGCTGACACACCTGTGAAACAACTTGGCTTTAGCTCGGACATATAAGGTTAAAACTGTTTTTTGATGAATGCTGACACAGAAAACAAACTCTCCTCTGAACTGTACGGTTTTATTTCGCTCTGAGAACTTTGAAGAGTTGAGTGTGTCCCATCAAAAAGCAACAAGGATAGAAAACATTTTTAATATTGAGAAAGAATGCTCCCAAGGTCCTAACTCTTCTGCCATTAAGAAAACCCCGATGAGTAATTTATTTTCTTCTGACACCCTCTAAAGCGCTGTGTTGAAACTCCTCACTTGTAAAGCATCTTGGGATGACTTATGTTGTGGTGCAACATGAATAAACCTAATTGGCTACACCAGAAGAGGACAGTTTTCTCGTAACAAAAAATATGTTCTCTTACAGTTATTGAAGTTTTCAGAGATTTTTTATTTTTTTTTTACTTTTATTTTTTTCTTACATTTGCTATACATCCAATATTCACACATTAATGGTACCACTTCTAGCATTCTTTTACATTAATATTTAGTTGGTTAAACAATTCACTCCAAGCCCCATGCAGGACAATGACAGGCCTTTTTGCCTATAAGGTGTTTCGAATTGATTTTATAAGGGACTTGGACCAGAAAGGCAGACTTCATGCACTAAATATGTATATAACTATGTCATGTCTGTTATGTAATAGCCATTCAATAGTGACTCTCTGAAAGCCTGTGTCTGGTTACCAAATAATGCTACTCTGGTCTCACACTCATATAAAATGCTTTGGGCTGTTGTTTGCAATTATGAATGACTGAAAATGGCCCCTTTCTTTTCTTTAGTGAGTCACATTTAAGGGAACATTGGCGTTGATTTGCTTGAGCTAAGACAGAAAATAAATATGATGATTATGTTGACCTCACTTTGACTAATTGTTTCCTTGTGTTCACTCGTTCCTTCTCCGGTCGTGACCGTGGCGTTCATCAGATATGATCTGTCAAAGGCTTCATTGAAAGTCAAGATCCTGTTTCTTGAACCCATCGATGGCTGTTCTAGTTTACCTCCTGTGTGATGTTGTGTTGCAATCTGTTGCTATGTGGAAGTGCAGGCAGTTTCCTGAACGGATGTCGGTGTCCACATGTGGGTTTTGGTGGTACTGAAGGGTCACATGGGGCAACCGTACAAACAACCCCGCTTCTGGGGAAAGTTCATGCAGGCGTTCTTCACAGCGGCGTATTCAAACTCCCCAAGAACTCTTGAAAGCGTCACTGAAATGATGTCAACAACTTGTTTAGCCACCAGAGTGTTTGGTACAACTTTTTTTCTCTCTCTGTTTGTGATGCGACTCGCGTGAAAATGCCTTGGTGATTTGGTGATGATCATTACTTATGGAAAGTGGCTGTTCTCAGAAACGTTACTTTTGCTGAGCTTTATGACTCTGTAAATGGCCGGGTGCTACACATTGTAAATTACCTCCAGCATCTGGGAGTTTATAAGCCAATTAAAGACCATCACACACTTTGTTTTTTCTCACTTCATTGGAAACTGTCTGCACAGTTCTTGTATTTAGGTAACTCTAACCTGAGAGATGGTTCATACTTCCTTTTTATTATGCTCTTTTAATTAAAGTAGAACATTTTAAGACATGGGAAGACTTATTACTTTTATGTTGGGTATCGAGACACTTTTAACCAAGATAATAAATTAAAATCTCAAACAAACTTTATAGGTATGATGATATGAGTATTTCATTTCAAAATGCAACAAATAGAAAAACCTTGTCACTTTGAATGCATTCCCGACATCTTTTCGTAACATCTGAGTTGTGCTGGTGATGCAGCCTCTAAAGCTGGTATGCATTAGTGTGCAGTTTGCATGCCAAATGTTTCACTGATGCGTCATCCCCACTGTTCTCACAGCTCGACGCCTGACGTGTATATTCTCCAGAGGAATGCGAACCCTGTGGCATTTGTCAGCTGATAAATATTGGTTTAATCTTCGGGTGTGGGGATGGTGAAGCAGTCTGAGCTCACCTCCAGCCTGCCGCTGTGAGATGAATTAAAACAATCCTGTGTGTTTATCGGTTGCTTATTTTGCTTCTCGCCGTTTGTCCTCAGATAAATCCACAAAATGGACGACTCCAACGGCAGCAAGCCGCTTGTGGTGACATCATCTCTGAACTTCAAAGTCACCACTCCGTCTTTCTACAACCAGCCCAAGAAGTTTGCTTCTGTGGCTCCGCCAAGGCCCAAAAGTCAGACCCCTCCCTCGGCCCCATCACCGACACCCGTAGGGACGGCTGTGATTGGTCGTGTTGGAGACATGCCTCCGCCGCCCTCGTCGCTCTCTGATGGTATTTGCATTATTTAATCTCTCTCTTCCCCGTGGCAGCAGCTTTTTTTTTCAGTACTTCTTGTGTGCGGTTGGTGTAATTGACGCAGCATGTAAACATAACTTTTGAAAATATACAAGAAAATTACACAGGCTTGAGATTGGGATAAATACAAGTAGGTCGTTTCCATTCTGTAAATGTTGGGCATTGCTTTAGTTTTCTTTTGTTATGTTTGTGTTTGTTTTTCCTGTGTTTTGCTAGCAACGGTTGTTTTTATGGAGAATTTTACAAATGCATGCAGCTTGTGGTGGAAACTTTGGGGCTCCTGTGCACTGTTGATGTCATCAACCAATCGGCATACACGATGTCCCCCAGTCTTTCATTGTACACTTATATTGTCTGGCCCAACCCAGTAACTTGAGTTCCCTACGAACGTGTGAGCTACAGGTTCAAAAGTGAGACCAGAAGGAGGAAGAAACTCTTCCAGCATTTACACTTCTAGTTATCTAGACTATACAAAGCATCTTCTGTTTTTAAAGTATTTGTATTTTTTTTATTATTATTATTTTAAGCTTCCAGTAAGCGGATTGAAAAGTTGAATTGCTTTGAATAAATCAGATTTTTGAGATCAATATATTTTGATTTTATTGTTTTTGAATTAAAATATGTCAATCACTCTGATGTAGAACTAGATGACCATGCATTAAAAAAATACTGTGTGGTATGGCCCCTGATGCCTTGTTTTACTCAACCCCTTCTCACTTTTATCAGACTTCCCTCCTCCTCCTCCTCCTCCATTGGATGACGATCTGCCAGCCCCTCCCCCTGAATGTAACATCCCACCTCCTGCCTCCGATGCCCCCGCTTTTCCTGCTCCGCCTCCGGTGGCCGATGACCTCCCCCTCCCGGCTCCCCCTGAGGAGGCGGCCTGTCCACCCAGCTGTCCCTCTCCCCCTCCTCCCCCACCACCTCCACCTCTTCCTGCTTCCAGTTCAAGTTTTCCAAATGCTGCTGGGAACTCACAGGTGAGTCACTTTGCTTCAGTCTGGTGCTTTGTCAGTCTGTAGACTGGAAAGCATTTGGTTTATGTTATTTAGTCTGTAGATGACCTGGAGATTTTCTGTCTTGATTATTTTTTTTTTTTAAACCCCACAACTTACGTTAGGTCATTTACGAAGTAGGCAGTCGGTCACATCAGTTTGTTGCACTGGATCTAAAGTGCTATCAGATTAAGGGAGATTCAACACAAATTCACACCACACTTTTCAGATAAAGACAAAGTATCCTTTTTATTTTCATTTTAAATAAAGGATGGTTGTTCTCAAAACACATTTTAATGACCAAGTAGTAAATTTTTGATGCAAATTAAAATCCAGACAGGAATTATTCTACTTTATTGGATGAATTTTGTTTATATGGTGGCTTGAATTTACAAACAGTTTTCTTTTTAATAAATTGAAAAAAATCTAAAGTCTGAGTGTGTGCTCAGGCTGTAATCTGACAAGATGTTCTGTTTGCTTGTGCGTTTTCTCGCTTACTTTTGCAGGGGTGAACAAGTACTTCATATTTTACATCACTGTTGTCAATGTGAGCCAAAAATATTGTAATGAGTAACTATTTTACTGACAAATACTGAAGACAAACTTTACTCTATGGAAGTCTGCCCCTGTTTTATGCCTAATTTATTTTCTTGGCCATTTGCAGAGCAGCTCGTATCATGTCTAGTGATGATTTTTTTCTTCTCCGATCAACCTGTTCTCATTTAGCCAGGTTTCTTCTTGCCACTCAGTGGCCGTAAACTCTGTGTGAAACGCATGCATTCATCTAACCCAGTGGTGTCGAGCTACATTCCTCAAAAGTGGATGATGTCATGCAGATTTTAGTTAAGTCTCTGCTCTGATTAAATGTTTGAATTGCCTACTCAGAATTTCATTCAATTCTGCAGAGGCCTCGTAATTAAACGTTGCTTTATTGAAACTGTGTTTAAATATCGTAAACATACAACATATTCCACCTTTGAGGACTGATGGACTGACTGAATTTTTTTTTTTTTTTTTTTAGGAACCACTATGGTTCCTAAAATCCTAATTTTGTCTGTAAATTGAAATTGGAGTCAATAAATGTACTTTTTGTAATTTTTCACCTCTTTCTTTCCTTCATCAGAGACAAATGGAGAAACAGACGAACTTTGACAAGAAACTTGGTTCTCTGACTGAGATGTTGGAAACTAGAGCATCTTTCAGTCCCAAGGTACATTGCACAGACAATGGGTGGGGGCGAGGGTCTCTAAAACACTTGAGAAACAGCAGGAATTGATGTTTAAGCTCCAGCAAAATAAAGAGAAACAAAGAAGTAAAAGGGCAGCAGGCTCAAGAGGAATAACAATGGGGGGAAAAAACTGAGTTTCACAGTGAAAAGTTAAACCAAGTTTGGTCAGTGGCAATTGTTTGGAGATTTTCAAAAGTCACTCATCTGCTCAGCTTGAAAAGCTCATGAAGGGAAATGCACACATGACTCACAAGATTGAAAGAGAAAAACCCAAAAAAAAAAAAGTAAAGTTACTGGTGATTCATACTGAGAGAGGAGCTTCATGCGGAAAGGAAGAGTGATGCACAGTGAGGCGAACTGAGAGCGTTAGGGTGTGATTGAGCCAGAGTGTGCTGCCAGAGTCTCTGTAAGAGGGCCATAAATGGAGTGTTTCATCTGACTGGGAGGTACTGAATCACAGTAGAATAACATTGGCCCCAAACCACAAAATAAATGTCAGAAAGATAAAGTACTTCTGATAAGCTCAAACTGTGAGGCTCTTTTAGGTTTTTAGTTTAATCAGTGTATCAGATTTGGTGTAATAAAGGTGTCTGCCTGAAGTGTGTTAGTCTGGGGGGCTTATACAGCAGATATTAACTTCCCTGTGCTGAATTTTAAATATGGTAAATAGAAATTTAACTCCAATAGCTTTAATATGAATGGGGACCTATTATGCAAACTTGACATTCTGTGTATTTTTGTACTTCCATTTGGGTTTCTACAGCTTCTAAAAACAACCCAAATGCTTAAAAAAACACTCAGACACTAATAAGTTGAATAAGTTAAAGGTTTTTGGAGTCTGGAAAGTGAACTGTTTAAAAAAAAAACTGTTGACTCACTGTCACAAATCAGAAAACACTGCCCATTACCTAGCAGCTCCAGCACATTTGGTCAGCTGGTTTTACAGCTGTATAAGCTGTGCGATGTTTACTAGAAAAGACGAGTGTTTTGTTGTTGACTCACCATCCAGAAACCACCTGCTGCATTCTTGTTGGTTGTGGAGGAGGCTCCAGTTCTGCTTTTCAAACATTTACGGTTGTATAACTGCGCATCTTTTTGCAGCCATTTTCACATGCAAGTGTAAATGTTGAGTTTGGGGTAGGAGAGGCCAGCAGCAGATTATTTGGATTTAAAGTGACAAGACGCCGTAAAACAGCTCATTCTGGAAATGGGCTCAAAATAAGCATGAGTGACAAAACTGAAATCTCATTATCTAAAAATTATTTGTGTAGCCCATAACCTATCCTAACCTGTTCAAGAAAGCATAATTGGTCACCTTTAAAAACATGATTTCTTTGTGTGTGTGTGTGGGGATCTACTTGCATCAGAGTCTATAAATTCAGGGTTTTGTTGTTGATGATCATCCGCAGACACCAAGTCAGTATTCATCTGCACCAGCAACCAAGCCTCCAGGTGCTCCTCCAACTGCTCCCAAACCAGCCCTCTCTTTCCTTCCACCTCCTGAGATGGGGGACCGGCCCCCTCCTGCTCCCTGGGCGGAGGAACTCAAGGCCAGAACGAGCCCCGGCGCCCAGCCTTTCACCAAGCCGCCTGCCGTGGCTCCAAAGTTCGGAGGGAGGATGACGACGTCGTCCTCTTCGCTGGCGCAAAAGATCAACCAGAACCTGAACCAAGCAGCCACTCCAGTAAACAGCGCACCAAAACCTTCTCCTCCCACAGCCACCATCTCCTTCCCACCACCACCAGCAGCTCCACCAGGACCTCCTGCTCCACCAAATTACGCTACTGCTCCTGTAGCACCTAATCACATAAAGACTTCTCCCTTTGGGAGTCAGGGGAATGCAAACCAAAACCTTCCTGCTGCTGTGCCTCCTCCTCAACCCAAGGCCAAGACATCTCCACCATCCTCCTTCAGCCAGCCAATGAAAACAAGCCCTTCGTCAACGGTACGTTCCTGCTTTTTGCTTCGGATGTACTGTTCAACAAACCGGTTTAGGTACAGGACCCCTGGTAGAAATCCTTAAGATAAAGCTGTCTTTTTATTGCAGTGAAATAATCTCTCACTAAATAATGCCGTTTTTCTAACGGTAAAGCTTGCAGAGAGGTTGTGGGTGATGGCAAGGTAATTTGAGGTCCTCACCTCGCATTGTGAATCACAATTTCAGTTTTAAATTTCTTATGTTTTAAATGGCTGTCTGCAACTGTAGGAGCGTTTGTGTTAACTGTCAATATTTTTTGCAATTTCATTGTCATGTCTTACTGAGAATGTGCCACCCTAAGGAATGGCAACAACTGCATTAGTTGTCACTCCAGCACTTTTTCTGATATCCAATTAAACAGAAGAGAATGATGGGAAAGTGTAGCAGCTTTGGATATCCAACTGTTTGGAACCAGGCATCCAACATACATCGACGACTATCAGGAATGTGCTCGGATTAAAAGTTGAACTTTACCATATATTTTACTGCAGTTTAAAGATTGATTTTAAAGCTTTTCACACAGCTTCACTAGAGTGGACAATAATTGTTGAGCATGCTGTGCTTTAGTTTTAGTAGTTACAATGATGCCTAAAACTCTCAAGACGAGATGAGATTTTAGTAACACTTGAGAAAACAGTTATCCTGTAAAAAGCCTTTTTTGTGCCACAAAAAAAATCAACAAACTGCTTATCTTTTTCTGATTTATTTTTGTCTCTTGAGACCTTTGGTCAGTGTTTCAACTATGCATGGTCTGCAGTAAAAAACCCATTTCCCAGCTGATATTGATAGGATGTTGCTCAATGTACTTCTAGACGTCCAGCCATTGGTTGTTATAGCGACGCTGTCTGCCTCCTGGGGGGTCTGAACAACTTGCAGTGCTTAAATGTTGTTCATGTTTCCTCCATTACGCTTTTGCAATTTATTATTTCTGCCAAAAATACAAAAAGCTGCCAAAAAATGATTTAAGGATAGTCGGGACGTCTTCTCTTACAAGTTCACCAGGCGAAGCCACGCTGACTGCAACTGGCTAGTTCTCGTAAGACGGTTGTCGCCTCCACGAGAAATAATATCGCAAGATCTTGTAAGATGAGATCTGGTTGCCCCTCCTACAATTACATTTTTTTTGCCAGTGACTGCATTTAAATAATGTTTGAGCATAAATTCAGTTGTGTGTTTTGGTCATAATCTATAAAACTACCAAAGCGCCATTTGTACTTCATGCGTTTTTCTGTTTTGGTGTGGACAGCCGTCACCTCCTGGCCCAGTTTCCATTCCTGGCGGTGGCGTCCCACTAAACATGAAGGAAGTGGAGGAGCTGGAGAGAATGACCCAGGACTTCATTAAAAACATGGACAAACAAGCCCCCATCATCACCTCCCCTCCAACAGGTACAACTGTGTTTCACAAACGGAGACATTAATCACTCCTCTCTTCTCATGCAGCTATTTTCCACGCTGATTAGAAAATCATTAAACTTTATGTCTGCTTCGCACCGTGATTATCAGTACTAATGTAGATGAATGGCAGATGTCGTTTTCATTCATTGCAGTCATTAAGCAGCTTTTGATTAAATGTTTTGGAACAGATTCAAGCAGGAGGTTCATCAATATTTCCTATGAATAATTTAAAAAAATTGTTGTAGTGTTTAAAAGCATCAGATGTGTGTCTTAAGAGTTTAAATGAGCCTACTGCATCTGTGCCCAACAGTTTATGACACTAAAAACAAGCAGTAGTGATTAGAAGCTCATCTCTGTCAACGAAGAATGTTTTTCTTCTACTTGTTTGTACATCTTCTGGTTTTTCCTCAGAGGTTTGTGGGAAGTGTGGCGAGGCTCTGTCCCGTACGCAGCCAGCGGTGAGGGCCATGGACAAACTCTTCCACTCCAACTGCTTCTGTTGCATGAGCTGCCATCGCCCCCTGCAGGGCATGCAGTTCTATGACAGGGACGGCACGCCACAATGTGAAGACTGTTATGTGGTGAGGAGGCACAGTTCATATGCAGCATACACAGATGAGTTGTTGTGTCAACTCCTCTGTAAAATTAAAATGTAGCAGGCTAGGGAAAAAAAAAAAGTCAAAAGGTTGATGTAATCGTTTTTGGTTTTGCAACTTAATAGGTCCCACTTTATGAAGCTCGTCAAGGTTTTAGTATTTTTTCTTTGTAAAAACGGCTAAACGCTCAGCACATTCATGAGTTTCCTTGTTTAATTTTATTTTGTGCTCATTAGAATTCCCTGGCCGTCTGCTCTCGGTGCGGGGAGAGAATCACTGACCGTGTGCTGAAGGCTGTGGGACAGTGTTTCCATGCCCACTGTTTCCGCTGCAGCACCTGCTCCTGCGTACTGGAGGGCGCACCATTTATCACTGACGACAACAACAATCCCTACTGTGTGCAGGATTACCACAGGTGCCTGAAAACTCTTACAACAGTAACTCAGTGTTATGTGCTTTTGGTGGGCGGGGGGAGATTCTTATGAAAAAGAGGTGTGTGGATAGTCGAATCTGGCATAGATATTGTGGAAAGCAGCTGAAACATGAAGACAGGATTCAAATTTGAGCTCTTTTCAATTAGGAGGATTTTTTTTTTTGTCTCTGAATCAAATTTTATTTAAGATCAGTTATTGGCTGTCTTTGTGCTTTATAATGTTTTACTGTGAATCCATGAGAAATAACCAACACCCTCTGCGTCGCTCCCTGGCAGACGTTTCTCTCCTCTGTGTGTGAGCTGTAACGAACCCATTATTCCCGACCCCGGCAGCGAGGAAACGGTCAGAGTGGTGGCCCTCGATAAAAACTTCCACCTCAAGTGTTACCGCTGTGAGGTAAGGCGTTTAATGATCAGCATCTCCTTTAAGTAGAACCATATTCTGGAGGAAGTTAAAACATGTTATTCGCTCCCCAGGACTGCACTCGCCCTCTCTCCATCGAGGCAGATGAAAACGGCTGTTACCCGCTGGACGGCAAGATCCTGTGCATGAAGTGCCACACCAAGCGAGCCAAGCAGGCCGCGCAGTGATTGGCTGCCGTCGCCTCTCTCAGTTAAACTATGAACCAAATCCAAAAGCACAGGATTAATTCAGCTGCCGATTTGCCTTTGCAACAGGGCTTTGTTTAGTTTATTGTGCGCAGGTGTGTTTGTCTGTGTGAGAATGTATTGCATCGTTTCAAAAAGAAAAAAAAAAAAGTATGTTTGCATGCAGATTCAGTGTAGTATTCCTCTCGTCTTTGACCACTTTATCCAGTACAGAGGTAATGTTCTGCACTGAATTAAAGCCCCTGTGTATTATTGCAAATCTGCAAAGTCATCCATCTAGCTTTTTATCATGTGTATACTACAGCAGAGTTTAATGTGCCAAATCAATGTTTACGCTAAAAATTACAGCAGAACTTGCACAGGAGCCATCTGATAAATCTAAAGTTGCCTTTCTCTGTCTCTTTCCTAAAAATTGTAAATAAGACCAAGAACTGAAATATTTCCATTTTAAGACCTTCGTCTGGTTTCTTTTCCCCTGACGCTTTTGGATCCACAACTGATTTGTTAGCGATGCATCGATCTGAAATATGTGGCTGATTTCCGAGCACTGATTTTTGTAAAGCTTTGCTTTTCTCAGTTTTATCAGATTCTGAGTTCTTTTTTTTTTTTTTAAGAACCATAAATAACAGCATTCAAAATATTCTTTTCAAGCTTTCTCACTGCGATTAGCCGTAGCTTGTGTATATTGGGAGCAGAGGCAATGTCACCGTTTGTGAGAGAGCAGTTGCTGTTCAACAGGATGTTAATTTAATATAGGATAATAAGAGTTCACAGTTTAAATGACCTTTTCTGTGTGGTATCAGGTGTTGGCACCTGTACCATGGTTACCTAGACTCTTTGGGCATTCCCTAGAAAATATGGGTCTTAAACTTAAATCTGGCATTTTCCAACAGCATGTCAGAGGCTCAGAAGTATAAACATTACTGTTACGCATTTAGCATTCCTGTTAAAGTATAACATTGGTTCTGTGTCTGTTCGCCTTTGCCAACTTTATAAAAATATTCCCAAGGTTGGAACAAACCCTCCCGCCTGTGGAGGGTTTGTTTTTGTACAGAATGATCAAATCAAAACAGCAGTAACATGAAATGACCAGCATCTAGCCCAAGTGTAGCTTTCTGTTGTGGCAACCTCTATGGACAGTTGACATAAATCTATGGAAAATGGTTTCCTTTTGTTAAACAGCTTCTTTCCTTCATGTTATGCGCTTTCTCTCTGTTTTTACCTCGGTGGATGCATTTTCTCGGCAACTCTCACGCCGAAGATTTTTGTTGCTACTGCAAGCTGGCAGCGCTTGGGTGTGGTGCATTCACTGACCAAAAAAAGTGTCCCATTTTTCTGTGTCCAGACTAAAAAAACAAAACAAAACAAAAAAAAAATTTTTCTGTGTCCAGACTAAAAAAACAAAACAAAACAAAAAAAAAAAAACAGGCAATTTCTCAGTGCGCCTCTAAGTTTTGTACAATAGCGCAAGAAGCATCAGCAACCTGATCATTAAGGCTTTGTCCCTGCAAATTAGGTTAATGGTGCTTGTATCAACTAATTTACTCTGCTAGAGACACTTAATATCAGTGAACGTTGCTATGAGCTTTCGCTGTGAATTTCTCGATTTTGAGGCATGCGTTTGACTTGCGCCTTTGCATTTTCTCTTTAGTTCATGTGTGTAAGGGCAGATTTACAACAAAATTAACTTTAAAACAGATAAGAGCTGAATAAAGTATTTTGAGATGCATGTTTTCTTCCGATGAACAAATCAGAAGGTTTGCCAAGCACAGACGGAAATGTGTAACGGCAGACCGGCTATGCCAGCAACATGGCTGAAATAGGACCTGTAAGGTATTCTTGCACAGTGCCATAGTGAACTTAAATGGTGTTCTATCTTCACTTTTGACTCAGAACAATCCCTGCACATAATCATTTTTAAATAAAAACAAGTATAGATCTATAGTAGCTTTAATAGAGAGCATTTCCTAAGGTCTTCAATGTAAATTATGGATCTAATGTTAAAAAGTATTAATGTGTGTCTGAGCATAATAGAACTGCAAAAGCAGTTGGATTTCACAAATCAGATGGCAAACTTAAACTCCGATCATGTTTCATGTTATTAGTATTGCTCAGTTTTGTTCTATTGTTGTGAATACCACTATTTTTTTGTTTTTCAGCCTTTTACACTTGTTTGTTCCTGTCGGTTACATAAATGTCATTCCTACTCTACTGCAATGTGCTTCAATGATGGAATTCAAGACTTTCATTTTGGCAACACTCCTGTTCCAGTATTCCACTGATTTTTTTTTTTTGTTTGTTTGTTTTGTTTTGTTTTCTTTCCAGTAAACCTTGTATGCTGTTGTGGAAAATAATTTCTGAGTAAGAAAATAGTTTGTTGCGCTTGAATTGAGCCTGGTGCAGCGAAATACCAGAATGAACTCAAGATGATAGTGATGCATGCTTTACTCCTAGTATTATGTCTTCTGTATTATGCGCCAATGTTTTTCAACTTTGTTCCCGAGTCTTTGCCATCACTGTGTATTTTAGGTATGACGCTTCAGTGACTTGGCATTACATTGTGCATCATTGTATTACCTGTGAATGCCTTGTCTTTACATATAACTTTTTTATATATATATATATACATTTGATACATAAGAATGTGTTAAAATGTCATCATTTAGCCTCGACCCTTTATTTTTTATTTTTTTTTGGCTGTATCAAAAGATCAAATTAAAAACAAATGCTTATTGCCAATTGTTTGTGCATATTTTCTGCTTTTTTGAACTTTTGATACGTGTCCAGTTTTACTCTCCACGTGACTTCAGTGAAACTTGTTTTCTGTGCTTTTCTGTCAGAATGGGACCTCCAGGCCGCTCTATCAGTTCCTCCCAGCCATGTGCTGCACTGATAATGACAGCAAACGTGCGTGTGCAACGCGTAGAGGTCCTTTCCAGGAAGACAAACTTACCTCCCACTTAATGCAATGTATAAGCAGAAGCGATGCGTTAGTGTTTACTCACCAATCACAGCTCTCCGTCCTGACTCTTTAATACGGCAGACAGGGGGGAAAAAAAATGTTTTGCTGTTGTCTAAAACAAAAACTAAACCCTGTCCGTGGAGAGCAGAGGGGTACTCCCTGCTTTATTTGGATTTTGAAGAGGTGAAGACGAAACCTGCAGAGCTGTTTTTATCGGAGAGTCAGATGAGGAAAGAGAGTGATGAAAAGAGATACAGAGCAGAGATGACAGCACTTTTGACGCAGCGGCCGCAGGAGGTGCGTGTGAAACCTAAACACCAAAACAGCGACAGAAACGGGGCAAGAATGAGTCAAACTTCAATCGAGCTTCAGGTAAGGTCTCTACAGTCATGTTTAAATGCTAATAACGCTGCTTGGTAATAAGGTACGAACTAACTTCTGCAAGTACGTCTGCCGAGTTCAATGGGGGGGAAAGTTGATTCCGAAAAACACCTGACGATCACTACGTCATCAGCAGAAAACGTGGAGCAAAATTTAACTTTGACAAAAGTTACATTTTTACAAATTCGTGCTTTCAAAACTTATTTTAAGAGCAAAATATATTTTTGAAAATACGACTAATATTTCAGAAGAAATTCTAAAACTAAATAGGAAATGGTACATAATGCTATAAAGGAAAGATTAGATTAAAAGGAAAGCAGTTAGCATTAGCTAGTGTCAGAAGCTTTTTTTTCAGAGGTTAAATAAACTTACTTGGGTGCGGTCCAACACTTCCCTTCCCTGAAGAGTCGTGAAAAAAAAAAATGGGTCCGCAATTTTAGTATGTTATTTTCAACGTATATTACTTAAAATTTGAGAATTGTTTAAATTCTATCTATGATATAAGAAATACAAAACTCGGAAAACAGCATGACACATTGATCTTTGGGCTTCAGAAAGCATAGAGTAAAACAAAAAAACAAACAAAAAACGGCCATATTTTGTCGTAAAATTACTGCAAAGACTCAAACAGCTCAACTTGGCAAATGTCAGGTGCAACTTTACTTATTGCACTGCGTATTCACTGCGCATTTCATTTTTATTATTGCCACCTCTTGTAAAAATGAATAAAAATGTCTTACAATAAATCCGTCGCCTTTGCAGCAACCTGATCCCACACACAATGTCTTTTTGTTTTGGAAAATATAATTTTTAGTTTGAGAAAATGTATATAGTAGTGGGGGGGGAAAGATATGTGTTAAACTATTAGAAATATTGGTTGGTTTTGTAGAAATTGCTTGGTTACCTCAAGCAATTTCTACAAAATATAGTGTACTGATTTCCTTAAGATATGCTTCAAATCCATCAGTTTCTTAATCTACAGGTAACATATGACTTCCTGTTTCTCTGAAGAGAAAATAGGATATGGCTTATTTCTCTTTGCCTCTTCTTAGCTTCTTAAAACTGGCTCACATTTTAAATAGGTTTTAATTTAAAAGACTAAACCAACTGGAACATTTCTGGTGTTGAACTTGAATTGTGTGCTTTGACCTACTTTGAAGTATGTTGGAAGATCTGTGATGCTGTGGGTCAAATGATCATCTAATAACCCTTAAAGTCATTTTAGAATGAATTGCAACATTAACTCTTTGAAATACCAGAACATTTTAACTAAAAATCTGGTGGTGGGACTAAAGCACTGTCCGTCAGCTTCCAAGTTGAAACAGCAGCACACAGTTTGAACATGTAGGAAGTTATGAAAATGCATTACTGCAACAAGAACCGTCCCTTTGCACAAGATGTATTCTCATTCTTGTATAATAAAAAATGTTTTCACCTAAATCAATCCTTTAAAGCTCTGGCTTTGAAAAGCATCTCTACTCACGCCTGACTGAAATGGCTGATTTACCTCTTGGCATGCCTTCATGTTCTGCAGAAGCCCAGTAGTAAACTGTTAATTTTATTCCTGAATCTCGAGACATGGAATTTGAGACACTGTTAGCAGGTATTTTTCCTGAATTTCCTTGTGTTTAGCGCCATGCGTCTCTCCATTAACTCCAACCAGGTTCCCTGTTCCTGCTGAAACGTGTCCCTGCTACATGATGCTGCCTCCGCTATGAATTGCAGTGTGGATGGAAACATAAAGGGACTAATCCTCACCTGTCAGACCCTTGACTTTACTTCAACATTATGCTTTTTTACGTTGGTGTCAAGTGTTCTATAACTTCATGGCTTCCCACACTTGAAGAGACTTAAGGATTTTCTTTCGCTTTTTTTTTCCTTTTCCTCAGGACATAAGTTTTTACGTTAAATGTCTTAAATATGCATTTAATAGAGCCTAACTGTAAAAACTAGCAGTGCAAACTGTACCTTCAATAAATTCTGTATTTCTTTTTCTCAAATGCAAATCCAAAGTCAAACTGCATTTCAGCTGAGACCAGTGAACGGCTCACTAGTAGTCCTTATTTAAACCAAGTCCTTTTCCCATGAAATGCTGTTTTGGAGGCTGTCTGCCTTCCTCAGCTTATGTTGCAAAATCAGCCAAATGGTTGGTGGATTCCTTATGTTACCTGAGTTGAGGGTGCTGCTGATTGGACCAGATTCCTTTCACCTGCAGAGAAGTGCTGCAGAGTGGCACACTAATGTGTGTGTTCATGCACCCACATCTGAGCCCAGGAGCAGATCTGCACAACAGTTGGTCTGTTTGGAGTGTTTCCTCAGATTTTCTTACAGTTTTGTTTCCTTCGCCCTCTTCCAGCCTCAGCAGTCGGACCACTCAGAGCCACGCCCAGAACCAGAGAGCCGGCTACAGCCTCCGCCTCAGCTGCAGCTGACAGAACAACCTCAGCATTCCCACCAGCTCCAGCAGCAGAACCCACTCCAGCCTGGGGAACCACAACTATTAAACACTGAGCGTCAAGAAAAGTCGGCGTGGGTAACGCCTCAGAGACTGTTCGGTCTTCTTCTGGTATTATTTATAGGAATTGCCATTCTGGGACTAGTCTACTACCTTCACCACATTCTGCACACGGGGAGTGGGAACATTGCAGCAAACGGTAGGCCTCCAGAACCAATCGTGAATAACGTATTAAAATGGTTTACCGACTTGTCTAATTGTCCTTCCACTGTGTCCTACAGTAACCCCATGTGTTTCTACCGCCTGTCAGTGGGCTGCTGCTCGTCTGTCCATGTCCACTGACCCCTTCGCCCAGCCCTGTGATTACTTTGTGTCCATATGTGGTTCAGAAGGACTCAAAAGCAAAGGGAGACAAAGAAGTCACGGTATACCGGGTCATTCACAAAACCCGATTGAAAGGTTAGCAGAAACGGACAAACAAAATAAAAACGAACACAGAAGACTGGGAGAAGATACGACTCTGAGCCGAAAAACTCTGCTGCTGCAGTATCTCAGAGGGATTTTAGGTAGGAAACAATCTGAAGCTTTTTGTAGTTTCTAATATGTGCAGCTGGTTGGTTTATTGATCTGGTTATGGTGCACTTGGGATACTCTGAGGGGAAAAAAATGACTGTGCTTAGATATTGGAGGAAACTGTGGATACAGATAATGCAGGAGAGTCCAGAGAGCATAATGGTTGAGATGATGGAGGTAACAATGGAGAGGATGATGGTTTAGACTCTCTTGCTTTAATCCTTGAAGCAAGAGACGAGGCTGGAAACAACGATGTGGAACACACTGGAAACTATGGGCAGAAAAGAAAGAAAGCATTGGACAGAGTCCCACAGAAAGAGTGTGTGTTGTCAACCAGACCTTCAAAAGGATAAATCGAGGCTCTGAGATTGGCGGGGAGGAATGGAGCTTGTGCTGAATCTATGTAGTCAAGCTAGTGACAGTGTGGAGGGCTATAAGTGTTTGGCCTGAAGGCTTGAATATGGCTGTGGGTGCCGGGGGTACAGCAAGATGCAATTTGTCCCCCATAAAGGGGACCAATGTTCCTGATAACACAGAGTGAGACATGTTATTTTTTTGCCTCCTGGCCAAGATATTTGAATCTCTGCTGGGTCCATGTGAACAGATCCATCTGTCATGTTTTGTGGAGCAGGACCAAACATTGGATGAGGCAGCCAGAATGGTATCAAGATTCTGCTTGATGTAAAAATTCATATTTTCTACATTTTTGTGCTTCCACTTGGGTCTAAACTGCTTTAAAAAAAAAAACAAAAAAAGAACAAAAACAGCCCAAACGCAGGAGTCTCTAGTAATGCTCCTCAAAGTCTTATGGTTGTATAATTGTGCATCTGTTTGCAGTCGTGAGTGTAAACTTTGAGTTGGAGGACGTGGCCAGCAGCAGCAGCAGCTCAGTTGGATTTAAAGTGACGGCTCAGTTTTAGCTCATTCTGAAATGAACTCAAAATATTCAGAACTGACCAGACTAAAATCTCATCATCTAAGAAAGATTTTGTGCAAAAAAAAAAAAAAAAAATGTGATGAACATATTTTTAATAGCCCATAGACCTATTCTGACCTACTCAAGGAAGCATAATACGTCACCTTTAATGAAAATGCAAAATGCATGCTTTCAAAAACTAGAAGTGTCATCAGGTTGACAAATTAGTGTATTATTGCCATGCATTGTATTGGAGTTACAAAATAAATGCATAGGTTGAATAGAGTAAGGTAGCATGGCAAATTGTGCTTTAATGGAGTTGTGGCAACGTTTCATCAAAAGAAATATTAAATTGTTTAAGATATGGAAAAACTCACTTACATACCACAATAACACAAAAATCTGCATAAACTAAAGTCATTACTCCATATCTTTGTATTCAGGAGTTTAATCAGTTCAAAGACAACAGGTATATGAAATTATACATCTTGGCATGCAGACTATTTCAACAGTTTTGTTCTGAATGAATGGGTTAATCTCAGTGGCTCAGTGAATTCCTGTATTCAGCGACAAAGTGAAAAGTCCCATGTTCATCAGCTTTCTGCTCAGTCAGTAGCTACAGACTTCCAAAATGTGATACAACCATTAGATTAACTAAACAGCCGTGCATAGAGAGCTTCATGGAATAGGTTTCCATGACTAAGCAGCTGCTGCCAAGCTGTAATTACCAAGTGTAATGCAAAATGTTTAATGCAGAGGAGAGGAGTGACTCATACTGCTCTGGGTATTAGAGGAGTGTAGCCTTGTAGGAGCAGAGTGTGGACCAACTCTACATTATGCTTTTGCATTAAAGTTCATGTGTGTATGTAAATCGTTTTGGCTATATATTCTATAATCACCTCTGTGGTCGTGACTTCATAGGATGTGTGGTTAGTAGAGGAGGCTTGGAGCATCAGTCACTCTGTCAGACATGGTGATTGCAGCTTTAAATGTGTTTCTTTGACAGGAAATGGAGAGGTTGACCAGGATAAAGATTTAATAAAGATAGGTTTAAATCTTGTTTATCTGTCTACCAGAGACCAACCAAAGTTCAAGCAGCTCAGCAGTTCAGAAGACTAAAGACTTCTACCATTCCTGCTTAGACACCAGATCTCTGGAAGCTGCGGGTGCAGAGCCATTTCTCAGACTCATCCAGAAGGTATGAACATGGTGCTTCTTTTAAAACTCGTTTCAAGACAGTTTATTATGTACCTGACAGGCTGTTTTTAGTGGTGGCTGCATCCTTGTTTCAGTCATTAAGTACAGAAAAACCCGAGATTGTCAAACCAACCTTGTTTCTACCTTTTATATTAAGAAATGTTCTCAAATGTAAGATATTTCACAACGTGAGGCAACAAACTTAATCAGTTATTCCCCGCAGCATCTGAGTCAACCCCCTTGTCGATCCAATTATATGACTGTGTTTATTATCCTCTTTCTTGCTTTTGTCAAATTTCTCTCTGTGTATCTGTGTACAGTTGGGAGGCTGGGCTGTGTCCGGACAGTGGAATAGGACTGACTTCAACTACACCCTCGGTTTGTTAATGAGGGAATATGAGACGTTTCCATTCTTCAACCTCTACGTAGGCAAAGACCCGAATGAAGCTGCCAGCAACAGGACAAAGAGATACATTCAGGCCAGTGTCTTAATTATCTGATATTTATAACCCAAATGTTTTAGGGTGCAGCAAAAATACAGCAAGTTGACTCTTCTGTTAAGAGTAATTTTGGAGATGATGTAAACAAAGTGAGAATGATGTTATTGTCTTAACTCGAGCATTCGTCCTCTTATTAACAGATTGATCAGCCGGATCTATTGATCCCAATTGAGTGGAACAGCAACACGCAAAAGTCGAGAGCTAAAACTGAGGTTGGTCACTCATGTCCTAATTCCTGCAGTAGATATTTCCCAGATTAAAGTCGATGTTTAATCTAAGAGTATATTTGAATGCAGACTTTGCGTCCCTTCCTGGCATCATGTCAGAGCTACCTGGCTTTCCTGGGATCCCCGCCGTCCATGAGGATGCTTCACGTTGGCACGTTCATCTCTCTGTCCTCAGAGCTCGCTGTCGCCGCTTCACCTCTGCAGTACCGCCTGTCAAAGGGACAGCTCTATCAGCGAATGACAATAAGAGATCTGCAGGTGCAAGTCCGGTCTGCTCTGTCCGTGTTTCATTGTTTCAGACATTTAACGATTCTGCTAAACACAGAGAAAGTCCACAATCAGGGTTAGATTAACTACTGTTTCAATTCAGGACTAACCAGGAAATAATTTTCAAAGTTTTACGACTTAAACTTACTCTTATTATACATGCTCTGACATATTTTTACAGGCATTCAGGCAAGACAAAATCTGAGTTCAGCACACCACATGTTGGAGACCCATGATAACATTTGCATTGGATACATTTTTAAGATTAATTTAAGGAGTCATCAATGATATTTTAAAAGGATTTGGTGAAAGCAGTTTATATATGTGTGTAAGGTCAGATGGGAACAGGTAATACAAGTAAAAAACATAACTACAACACTTTTCCAAATATATATTTTTTCAATATAAAACTTAATCTCATACTTACAGTAGGTAATGTTTATATATTGCAACAGCGTAAAGTACTTACAGTAACAACGCGTAGTGTTTACTTTTTCTTCTTGAGCTACAAACGGCACCATAGGCTCACCACCTTAAAACTTTTAAACCAATACCAGTGGTACCAATGACTTGTATCTCTGGAAGCATAATTTTACAGATGAAAATAAATATTCTCCCACAGAGCCAGGCCCCTGCTATTGACTGGTTGGGCTGTCTGGAGGCTGCTTTCCATCCTCTGTCCCTCACAGAAGACGATCATGTCCTCCTGCACAACTTACCTTACATCATTCAAATGTCCCGCATCATCAACAAATGGTTGCATAAGTCTGAAATGAGTAACAGGTAATATTAAGTTATTAAAACAGGATCTTAGTGTCTCAGAGTGCTTTTATTAAATCTTTTCTTGCCACTTTGTTGGGCGAAGCGGTACTCTTCACACCTTTATGGTCCTGAATCTGTTGCACACCCTGATGCCCGCCATAGATTCCAGATTTTCAGAAACGGCAAGGAATTTTTCTTTGGCACTGGGGAACATCGAAGAGGTCAGTCAGGATGGCTTGAGTCAAAACACAAGCAGAAGTGTGAATGGATTAATTGAGTCATGTGTTGGGACTTTTTTTTTTTTACCAGGAAGTCCCTCGCTGGAAACGCTGCATACTGGAGACCGAAAGAGGATTTGATTCAGTTTTTGCACATCTTCTCAGTGAGACGACTTCTCGTCGAGAGGTGAATTTGACACCGTAACACAAACTGAACTGATTGAATGATTTAAATCTCCATCTAACGCAGTTTGCATTCCTCCTCCCCCTCCCCCTCCCCCCCCATAACAGACAGAAGAAATTGTTGAAAATGTCTTTTTTGCCTTCATATCTAAAATAATGGATCTCAGGTGGAAAGATCAAAATTCTTTTCAGCGTTTCATTGACAAGGTGAAAAGGAAATCTGAATTTCTAGATTTGAATTAGTCTGCATCTCGTTTACAGTTTTAACGTTACTGGAGCTTTTCTTTCTCCAGGTTTACTCCTCACCTCCAAGACTATTGTCCTCAAAGGAGATTTCTAATGAAGATGATCTTGACCTATTGTTCTCTGAGGTACGCAGCAGAATTTTTTTTAAAACTAAAATTATGTGTAATTTGTTTCTGAGTAACCAGCTGTTGTTGTTATCTGTGCCTGTGGTGTATCGCATAAAATCCCTCCAAAATTCAGTGGGTTTGGTTGTGGTTGAAATATTTCAAAATAGAAAGAGGTTTGAGGGTTATGAATGCCTAGATGTGGCACTATGCATGACCATAGTAGCTTGCTGTGCAGTGTGTGTGTCCTTGAAGTATCAGTAAAATGAAGAAGTTGGCAATAAACACTTGAGAACTTCCCTCAGTGATCTCTCTTGATTCAAAGGTTCAAGCTAATGCTTAACAAACAAAAAATATCCCTTTGAAAATGATCAAACACGGGGCAGTCGACTGGAAAAAACATCAAATGCCGAAATGAAAAAAAAAAAAATCACAAAATCTAAACAGCTGTTTATGAAGGCATTAAAATTGCTCTTGTCTGGCAAGAGCAATTTTAATAGAGCAATTTGCCAGCAAGAGCATTTTTTTTTTTTACTGCTAATGGACAAAGAAAACACTGACCCAGTAACGCCAATGATTTCAGGTGACGGTCAGCTCCAGTGGCTTCTTTACCAACTACCTTCAGCTACTTTCCCTTTGGCAGAAGAGACGCAGTAAACTCTTGGCTACGCAGACTGAGGATGCCGACATGCAAGTTTCTCCTTCACCACGTTTAGCTATTAAATTCTGGATAAACTCTTGAAACATGCAATAATCCTCTCGTATTTATTTCAGCCTGTCTGTCGCGCCCTCTCTAGTGAGTAATGGGCTTCTCTTCCCAATGGGAATGTTCGTCCCTCCTCTTTTCCACCCGACCTATCCAAAGTAAGTTATGTTCAAGGAAAAACATTGCCGGATGTATTATTTGCTGATTTGATCACAACAACTCACTTCTTTTCTTGTGAACAGGGCCATGAATTATGGTGCCGTGGGTTTCCTTGTTGCTAAAGATATCTTTCATTTGTTTCTGCCTGAGAGTAAGAAAAGTTTAAAAGTTGATTTGTGTTTTTAACGTTTGGTCTTGCATTATGCTGCATTTTGTGCTCATTACTACGCATTCAGATTTTGATTGCAAGTGTTTCGGGAAGAGTAGGAGCTTCTTAAAGAGACAGAGGCCAATTTCAAAGCATCAAATTAGATAGTTTAATTTTATTGAACGTAATGTAATACAAAGTCAAAAATGTTTTTAAATTATGTTTGATAGAACATTTTCATAACAGCTGAAGGTAACATAGTTACTTGATTGTGCTACAAAATGTCACCATGTACCTGGAAAATAAACAATACTGCCGCTTTAGAAGGATTCAAGTCAGCAAATTGAGCCATTCTTGTGGCTTAATGTTTTTTATTTCTGAAACTACAGATGAGAGTTAAATTTTGATAGAAGATAAATTTTGCTGCAGGCTAATACATTTTTTTGTATGTATAGACTACTTGGACTATCACTGATTTGTGCCCTGAATTTCATCATAAGAACCGCATTAGGAATATATTTAGAGAGAAAAGCAGGGATGTGTTCAATATCCATTTTTCCATCGTAGCCCTTGTAATAGTGTAAAAGTGGATCAGTTTTGTCGATATTAAGCTATGATGTCTGTTGTGTTGCAGTTTATTCTCACAGCCCGACTATGCGTGCTGTGGGAGAATGTGTGTGGACTCACTACCTCAAAGCTACTGAAAAAGCAGGACAAGTTCGGGCGACTATTCTGCCTACAGCGCGGCAGGAGGAGGTGTGGTTGCAATACTCTGCACTGCAGGTGGCGCTGCAGGTAAGGAAGCATATTGAAGCTACAGAGTTTTGTGTGAAGCACTTTAGGTCTGTCCTTTCACATTTTTTCCTCTTTCCTCAGGCCTATCATCAGAGTCTAAGCCAGAATCCTGCAGACACCTCGGTTTCAGGGTTACATCACACGCAGCTGTTTTTCAGATCTTTCTCTCAGGTAATGTTGGCCTTTCCTCATCCTAACGACCAGCACAACGGTACGGTTGGCATGGATGGACGGATGGACGGATGGATGGACGGATGGATGGATGGATGGATGGACGGACGGACGGATAGATGGATGGATGGAAAAGAGAGAAGGAAGGAGAGGAAGAAGTAAGGAAAGGGAAAGAAAAAGAAAGGAAGAAGGAAAGTAGGAAAAAGAGCTAAAGAGTGAAGGAAAGAGAGGGGGAAAAAACAAAGGAGACCAGGAAAGAATGGAAGAATGAAAGAAAGAAGGAAAGCAGGAAAGAATGAGAAAAAGAAACAGTGATGGAGGGAAGGAAAGAAGAAAGTCAAGAAAGGGGAAGAAAGAAAGTGAAAGGAAGAAGGAAAGTAGGACAAATGTGAAAGAATGAAGGAAAGAGAGAGCAGGAAAGGGAGAGAAAAGAGGAAAGAAATAAGAAAAACAGGAAATGAGAGAAAAAGGTAGACACGGAGGAATGAATGAATGAATTAATCTCTCCATTACTAGCTTGACTTTCCTGCTGTTTTATCTTGTATTTCTGAGCCACTAGCTGTAATGATTTACTGTCCTGCAGGTGAGCTGTGACACTGACCCAGACGGTGAGTCCATGCCTCTGGACGCCTCCTTCTTGATCCCGGTCATGTGTTCCCAGTCTGGTCTGTGTCCAACAAGCCCACAGTGCTCACTTAAAACTCAACAGGACAAATCACAAGCATGCTGACCACAGTCTGTAACCACGAGCTGGACGTCAACCCCAGAAATATTCTGGGTTCAGGAATATTCACATCATTAAAACTTTTTTAATACATATATGTACACTTCAACACTGCAGTTTTTTTTACTAGCCCTGGTTGTTTTTCTAATATGATCCAAATTGCATTACTTGCACAAGTTGTTCGGGATTGGTTTAAATAACAAACATTATTTTTTTAAATATAATTTTATTTAGTGGTGAGAGTTTTAACAAAGGAAGTATAAGCTACGTGTTTTATGTGAACTGTCTGCTGTTAATATCACTCAGAGGAAGAATTTGTTTATTGCATTTTATCCAGGCATATCTCTCAAAAACACAAATTATGACAATTTTGCTTCGTTGGGCCTCTAACTTAAATACAAATAAATCTACTAATACTGATAGAAGTAGTTTATCTGTGAAGATTTAAAAGAATCAGGTATTTTGTAACGACACAAAGAATGTTCATTCAAATCAATAAAAATTGGTTCTGGACTCTTTATCTGCTCTGATTAGAGAGATATTCTCCAAGATTTTGTGCAAGACAGAAAATGAGGTTCAGATGCTCCGCTATGACGTTTTTAAAAAGCGAAAAGGATACATAGAGACAGTGAAGCCACTAAATGTTCGCAAAGATGCATTTGAAAGCATTGTTTAGAAGTTCAAAGTTAAAGGAACAGCAGCGTTGCCACTGAGACGTGGCAGAAAGAAGACATTAGTGGCTGCCATTTCTGGAAAAGGGAACAAGTAGAATCAAATAAGACAAACAAAAAATTCCATTGGCTCATACTGGAAAAACCTATACGTTTTCCAGACTCTTGTAATGAATGAGTTTAATATGTTTGTGTCACCAGAAGTAATTAAAAGTTGCATTTTCATATTTAATTTGTAGACACCATGTATAACATTGGTTCTGTTGGGTTATTTAAATGGTTCTGTTTAGTTTGTTTATTGCAAAAAGCTACTAATTTGCATGATTTGCCAAAAAGTCCAGTCTACACTGAAGTAAGAAAAAAATTCAGGTGCTACTCTAATTCTGCAGTCACCTTCAGTTTATTATAATATTTGAACACAAACAAACTAACTGGTTCATAGACCTTTAAAAACTCATTTGAAATGGCTCTGGCACTTCTCCAGAGCTTTATCACAGCTGTTATTAGGTTGCTATGGGAACAGATTTGTAAAAAATAAAAACATACAAAACAGTTGTTTACTTTTAAATGCAACAAAGCATGATTTTGAAAAAAACTCTCTGGCCATTTAAAATTAGCTTCCGTGTTTTTGATTTCTTTCTGGGTTACAATGTCTGATTCTTTCATAAAATGAAGAAAAAAAACGGAGCAAAAAAGGCTTTGCAGGGAGGGGTCAAGGAAAATTCTTCCATCAGTTTTAAAACAAACGAGAAGAAACTATTAGGTGTGTCAAAACAGCACAATAATCCCTCAAAAAACCCAGCGGGAAGAGGCCTTGGAAAAGCCGGAGCCAAACGTCTGGGTCGGCTTCTGAAGCGAGTCGTTCAGCCTCGGGAGGAACCGGCGGCCGTGGCTGCACTTCCAAGTAAGTCAAATCTAAGGAAAGTTTCAGGTTAACTGCTGAGTTGTTGAATTTAATGTCACTATTTGCAAAGAGATTAAAAGCCAAAAAAAAAGCCAACTCCAAAAACAATATAGGATATCTTGGACTGAAAGATAAGTAGCTTCCGCTCATCTGATTTCTTAAACATTTCACCAATTACACCTCTTGCTGTCGAGTTTAAATCTTTATGTTCAGCTCCTTCCAGCTACACCTTAAGCTACTTAGTCTGTCAACATTTTACATTTCTTAAACTTGGCGGATTTTATCATTTGACTCCTACATTGATTATATTTTCCACATCTTTCAGTTTATTTAACAATACAAAATACAATTTAAAGAGCTAGAATTAAAACCTTCTAATGTTTCAGAGACTCCCGTTCGTCTTTTCAAGCATCAGATCGAGAAGAAAGCTGATAGTGCGCCCACGGCAAAGTTCTCGAGGCAGCAGGTTTCCAAGCTCATCCTCAATGTGGTCTCCCAGTGCAAACATAAAGGTGGCATCTCCATGGATGAGCTCAAGGAGACACTGGCCGCCGAAGGCTATGATGTTGCAAAGAACAACCGGCAAGTTAAGGTGGTGACGGAGCAGCTGGTCAACAACAAGACACTGGTGCGAACTACGAGAAACACCTCACTGAGACTCAACAATAAGGTAAAAACCGAATCTGCTCCTTTCACCGAGTGGCATTTCAGCTCTGTGTCCAGATTATTTTTAACGGGATGTTCGGATGTTACAATTTTAGTAACTGTTTGGTCAAATATCAGATCAGCTTTACTGTATACATTTTTATCCCTTTAAAAACAGAAAGCAATAAAAATAAAGAGTGCAAAGATGAACAAATCAACATCTCAGAAGCCCCCACAAGAGCCCGCGAAGAAGACTTCAGCCCAAAAGAACCCTGAAGAAGAGACAAAGACACAGAAAAATAACAAAAATCTGGCCAAAGCAAAAGTCAAAATACAAAAAATGCAAAGAAACACTGACAAAGCAGCACCAAAGTCCAAGAAACAAAGAAAGCAGTCGCCCAAACCCAAAAGAAAACCCCAGAAACGAGCCAGGAAGAGACCTCAACTCAGAAACAACCGATCCATGCGAGCTCAAACGCCACCAGCAAAGACTAAAAAGACACATAGGCATCAACCAAAACAGGTCAAATCTTCTAGGAGAAAACAATCACAAAGACGGAAACTTCCTACAAGAAGATCAAAGCGGCAGAGAAAGCATCGCAGGTGTTGCAGGAGTTGCTAGAACTAAGACTGGCAATAAACTGAAGTATTTTTATCAATCTGACCGTTCTTTGTTGCTTTAACTGTGTTGAATAAAAACTTTTCATCCATTTAATTATTTTCCGTTAATTGCTGATATAAAGATGTTATAGCTGCTTTGTTTCAGATTGCAATAAAAGGAAAAGAAACACCCTCTCCTAAAAATACATCTTACTTTAAACTTTGTGTGACACAGTTTGGTACAAAAGAAGATTAGGTATAGAAGTAACCATAAGGTCCAATAAAAATCATACTCATGGAGGAAAAGACACAGATTCATGGATAATTCCTTTAGTATCAATTATGAGGTTAACAAGCAGCGCTGAAACGCACCATCCTGGCTCATCTCCATGTGTGGCTGCATAAAACCTTAGAAATTTTACAAGGGAGATGCAGGAGCACTGAACTGAACAGAGGAGAAATCACAGCCACTTTAAACTAGAAAACAAAACTTTTCCAATCCAATCAATCATTATAATAATTTTTATTTCTTTGTTATCTGGAAACAATATAAAAATGATCCCATTATGCTGACAGAATGATTTTTGTTTTCACGTTTCTCATCTTGAGAAAACAAACAAAAACAATATTTATGTGGGAGTGGGCGATCTCTCCTCCTCCTGTCGTTGTTCTTGTGGCAACGCTCAGCATTTGTTCCAGTAAATCTGGTCCACTGCAATCAGAACCATGTAATTACAGTTGTTTCCCTTCAGCAGTTCATCGTAATCCGTTTGTCACAGGACGCCCCACACCTCCTCAAAGGCGGAGCATATTTTGGCACAGGTCAGAGCTGCAGAGAGGGGGTAGTTACTTATAGAGACTGTCTGCTCGGTGTAGTCCACATTCACCTGAGGGGAAAGAAAACCCAACACTGGGTTATATTGAGAAATTATTTGAAACCGTGAAACAAGAACTATCTGTATCCTCTCCTCACCGAACCATGTGCAAACGCTCCGATCACCACTGCTGCAGGGCCCTCTGGCACCACGGTCCGAGCGTTAACGGCCTCCCCGGCGGAGAAGGACATGCCGATGCGGGGGCAGCCGGGAGGCAGGTGGTCAGACACCGGGTTTTTAATCATCTTCAGCAGCTTCTGAGGGCCGTCAGCGGCCCTGACGCTCAGTTTGTGCAGCAGCTGAACTTTGGTGTTGGAGAGAGAAGAAATGGTCAAAGAGATGGAGAGAAAACCTGGCTATGCATTAAAAAGGAGATAGCAAAAGTCGTTATCCCTCTTCAACTGTTCAATGCTTTGTCACATTATGACTACAACCTTTAGTGTACTTTAGGTTAGATTAGACAGAACTTTATTGTTAATCCCTCATGAAAGTTCCTCTGTGAAATTCAGTTTCCAGCAACAGCTTTATGTGCTTGGCCAACACAAAGAAGTGAACAACTGTGAGGTGGAAGGGAATCGATAGACGATTTCTAACAGTTTGACAAACAGAAGAAATAATAATGAAAAAAAAAAAAACATGACAGTCATTTTTATTAAGTTCCCTTTAATCTGATGAATCTAAACATCAAATGTTAAAAGATTTTCTTCATAAATTCTCTGATTAAGGGAGTCAATCTGAGTGCAATCTTCTGATCTCGACATGAATCCAGCTGCTCTGTGAAGGCCTCAGAGGTTTGTTAGGAAACATCAGAGCATGAATCACACAAGCAGCCGATAGGCCAATGGGAACTCTGGAGGAGCTGTAAAGATCCACAGCTCGGTTGGGAAAAATCTGTCAGCAGGAAAACTATCACTGATTCATGTCACAAATCTCACAGCCACTGAAAAGTGGCACAGAGGTTTTTATTAAAACAGAACCTTTGCAGTTTGGCAAACACCATCTACCGAACACAATCACAATGTAAAAGCAGATTAAGGGGAATAAATACTTTTGCAAGCCACTGTAAACAACAAAAAAGAAACAATACCCATTAAACCACAGAAGCGGGTGAAAGTTCTGGGGATGCGGGTCTGTGGATTGATCTCTATTAGGGCGTTTTTCTCGGTGTGGATGTAAACCTGCAATAGGCCCGCCCTGTTCAGCGGACTGTCCATCAGCATAAGCAGACACTAAAATGAAGGGACAGATTGTTTTCAGAAACCTTAATCAGGCACATACTGTAAGAAAAGTTAAAAAAAAAAACACAACCACGCAAAAACAAACAAAAAAAAAACAAATCAAGGATTATGATAAAAAGTAGTAATTTCAGATATCTGAGAATAAGTGGGAAAAGCATTGAAATCAATTTCTATTCATAATAATTCAGAATAAATAAAGGTGTAAAAAGCTTTTCAAGCTGATGTAAGGTTTGTGTTTACCTGATGTGTGATGTCTGGTCTTATGTGCCCCGGATCTCTTCCACTTTTGATGATCATGTTTTTGTGCTGATCGCAGTTTAACAACTCAAATGTTTTACCAACCTGTAAGACACAAACCAAACAGCAACAAGCATAGATCAGAATTAAATCCTCTCAGCGTTAGCTGGTCACAGATGTTGGTTGTGTTTGTAATTAAGAGCAGCGTTATTCTCTAACCTTCACAGTTTCTACCGATGCTCCCTCCAGAATAACAATGAGCCTTCTTTCAGCCATTCGATCATGGAGGTTGATTTTGCCTGTTTTTGCTGCTTTTGGTTCATATTCATCCAAATGTTCCAGACCACGCTTCTTTCCAGATGCCATGACTCCTTTTGTTAGTCGCAGAAAGATGACGTCAGTATGGAAACCGCATAGAGGTCTCTTTTAAAAAAAATAAATAAATAAATAAATACTGTAACCACATAAAGTAATGCATTTATATAAGCTAATCTGTTTAGTTTTACATAAATGATGAATGAGAACATTTACCATTTTGTTTAAATAAATCCAAAATATTTTAATGCCGCGCAAGATTAGTACGTCATTTTCGTGCGCCGGATATTCTCCAGCAACGTGTTGAAGGAAATTTCACGTGTGGAAACCTGAAAGTCTGAAGTCAAAAGCATCGATTCGTGGGTGAGTATTTGAGTATTATGTAGTTAAGCTTGTCTGTGAAGCCAAAAACACAACAAAGTTTTCGTAACTGAAACATTTTAAATTGCCAACTGGGTACGCTGAAGCAGGTCTTGTTTTATAAAAGGCTCATTATTTGATAACCAGATCCGTTTGTCCCTGTGCAGTTTAGTGATAACTCGCTCGTATATCTTTTAGGAACCAAAAACTCGAGTCAGTAACGCAGGCTTTTACTACCTGTATATAGCATCTATATACGATCTTTTGCCTAACCCTTTTACATATAAGCTCCCATGTCTGCCATGTATTATCTTCAGTCGCTGATTGTCTTGTTTCCATAAGCCATGTTTTTGAACCTATTATTATAAACAGAGGTATTAGTAAAGTTTGCCATCAGTTTAAACTGGCCAGGGTGGGATAAGTTTGTAGTTTTTAATTTATTTTTATTTTTATTTATTTTTATTTTAAATCCAGCAGTTCTCATACTTTCACTTCCCTCTGTAATATCAATAGTTTATAAATCGGATCATTAAACTCTTAGAAATCACTGTTTTTATTAAACACACAGGTGCAGGCTATATTTACTTGGGGTATGATCTTTTTTATTACTGAAGGATTTATACTACCAATTGTTTTTTAACTACAACCTGTGCATATGTACATTACTTCTTCACCATGACAGCATGTTATTTGCCACAATTATTTTTGAAGGACGTTTGTTCCCTCATAAATTAGAAAGTGTCCACTGTACTGTCAGGAAACTCAACAGAACTATTATTTATTTCCATGTTCTTATTGGTCAAAGCTAAATAGAGCCACTGTAGAGGGTTTATAGAGCAGCTTGTGGCTCCAGAGCTGAAGGTTACGTTGTAATGGAAGCCTCTTTATGTCAGACTCGGTATGATATGTAGGGTATTAACAATGTTCACTAATTTGTTGTTAGGGCAAGGAGTGGTAGTAGGGATTTAATTTTCTCTGCTTCTTCATTTTGAGGTTGTAGCTGAGAGTTGGAGTCATGGGTCGGAAGCTTGATCCTACCAACAAGGTGAAGAGGGGGCCGGGTAAGAAATCCAGAAAGCAGCAGGGAGCAGAGGTTGAGTTGGCCAACTTTATAGATCCAGGAGGTAAGTATCTTTTTACTGATCCTTAATGGAAACAAAAGCACACTGCCGGTTGTGTATAACATTCTATTGTCTTTGCAGAAGATGCAGGACCAAAACGTTTGTCAAGTAGAGCCAGAAAAAGGTAACAGGTGGACTGCTTAGTGAGCTTTAAATACAGCCACAGTGTTTGCAAGGTGTTTAGTAACGTTTGCAATTTTTTTTTAGAGCTGCTAAGAGAGTTGAGAACCTGAAAAAGCCAGAAGATGTTGCTGAGAAACAACCAAAAAGAGGTAAGCGCATCAATCTGAACCATTGTCCATGTCATGTTTTAGAAATGAAAATAAACCTGTCACTATAAGCAACATTTTAAATGTGCCTTTGGATTATTTAAACACAAAGTAAAGTATTTTTGGTTCTGTCCACGTTAATGTACTTTCCACTGTGTTTTCACTTCTCATCCACCTGCAAACTCTATTATTATTGTAAAAAAAATCATTTTGTAATAGTTTCTTGTTGACATCTGTTTATTCTTTACTGCCATAATGGGTTTTTTTCAGGTTTATTTTGAGGTTTATTGGAAAGAGTCATGGATGTGACAGATGTCAAACTGTCAGGAGCAAAAATAAATGGTTTTCAATACGTTTTGTGTTGAAATAGCCATACTGGATGTAAAACTCTGGCTGGTGACCTACGACCTTCCCAGTGTTCAATGTTCTGACTTTAGCTGGTGATCTCAAGAAATTTGACTTCTGAGTACAAACACAAAGCAACAAATAACACAAACATTTTAAGGGAAATCAACCTGACGCAATGCTAGGTGAAAGATAAAAAAAAAGACACTTTTCCCGCTCACATTTAGTATATTTGACATCCAAGCAACACAGTTTTGATTTATTGGTTTTTAGCATTATCTCTACCTGTCAGCTGTGCTTAAATATAATCCCAGATACCTAGTTGAAAGATTAAAAATGACAAATATCTGTTTTGATTAAAAAACAACTACAGAGTGGGGTAATTATTTCCTACTTTATACATAAGATTGAGTTGTTTTTTCTATAAACAAGAGCATTTTTATGCATAACGAATAATGAAGGAATTCTTGGATAAAAATATAATCCTAGATTCTTGTTCACTGCAAAATTTGAAGTAAATGTGTTCTGAATGTGAAGATTTACAGAAGTTGTTTTTGTATGTTTCTTAAAAGGCTCTCTCCATTGGTCTGAAATTTTAATTGAAAATGTGTGCTTATTATTGTTGTCCAAAGGATACAGTGATGACAACAGTAAATGGCTGAAACCTACAAAGAGGAAGCGCAAAATGGATGAACCTGAAAGTGAGGATGACAGCGAGGAGATGTGGGAAGATGAGGAGGAGGAAGAGGAAGAGCAGGTGCTTCTGCCGAAGAAGAGAGGAAAAGAACAAGAAAAGAAAAGTGCAGATTTGGGATTAAAAAACCTGGAGGAAGAAGAAGAAGATGAAGAAGAAAAAGAAGAAGATGATGTTGATGATGATGATGAAGAAATGGTTGATGACTATGGTGCAGAAGATGATGGCAGTGGAGAGGAAGAAGAGGAAGAGGAGGACAGTGATGGAGATGATGTATGTTATCTGATTTATCGCTCTCTTTTTTTTTAAAGTTGGCATTTAAAAAGCTTCTGTTTAATGTAGCCAGTCCAATATGATAGATATTAACCATTCTGTAGTGTTTGCATGACACTTTGAGTTTACTCATTCATTTTGTTAACGTAGAACTTTTTCATTTCCATCTGAAATGCTTCTTTTTAGCTTTTCTGGAAGATTGCGAAAGTCTGCAGGTTTTCTTTTGTTTCCTTTCAGAAGTTTGTCGAACTTCGCAGTTGAAAGTTAAATTAGTCCTCAGGCCATTCGATCAGAAGTCTAAATCTGCTCAGGAATGATTAGATTTTATAATTGTGGCAAAATATTAAATTAACTTAATCTGTTGATTTGATCCACTTCAGCTTCTTCCGATCGAACGTGCTGCCAAAAAAGAGAAAAAACTGAAGGAATCCATGGGTCTAGACAGTGATGATGATGAAGAAGAAGAGGAGGACGAGGATGATGATGATGATGACGATGGTGACGAAAAGCATAAATCAGATTCTGACATGGATGAGGAGGAAACAATCCAAACTAATGCAGATGATTTTGATACCTTCCGACTTCCCTCTGCTGAGGAGAGCGAGGAGGGTGAGTCTGTCGTTGCAAACTGACAGCAAATCGTCAGGAAATGTTCTGCAAATGACCAAACCTTCCTCTGTCACCTGTGTTTTCAGGTGCCCTGTCTCTGGACCTGAAGGGAGTCCATCAGAGAATAAAGGACAACATTGATGTCCTCTGTAATTTCTCAGCAAAAAGGGAGGAGGGGAAAGCCAGAGTGGACTACCTCTCTCTTCTGAAGAAAGACCTTTGTACTTATTATAGCTACAACGAATTCCTCGTTGAGAAATTAATGGACCTCTTCCCTCTCTCAGAGGTCGGTTTGTTTGTTTTGCATCCACAAATCTGTGATTCACTGAAAGGTTATGGGTGGCAGCTTGAAAAATAAGTCAATTTTGTTGCTTTCGGCAGCTTGTTGACTTCTTGGAAGCCAATGAAATTCAGAGACCAGTCACAATTCGAACCAACACGCTGAAAACGAGGAGGCGGGACCTTGCACAGGTAAATGCTCTGCACTCTTTGGAGTATGACAGTGCCAATATCAAGCTTTTATATATATATATATATATATATATAAAAGCAGCTTTTCAGATTTAATTTATTTACACACATCTGCTGAAGACAGACTTTGATTATAGTTATGACACATTTTGGAAAAGACAAAGATTTACTTGGCTCATTTATATTAAACAAAAATCTGAAGCTATTTTTTTTAATGTATGCAATACAGCAGGTACTGGTGTGTTTTTTTTATTCAATTTGAAATAAATGACATAATTTTAACTTGGATCATTTTGTATTTGTTCTTGTTTAGGCTCTGATCAACAGAGGAGTAAACCTGGACCCACTGGGGAAATGGTCCAAAGTGGGTTTGGTCATCTATGACTCCTCAGTGCCTATTGGTACGTTACTCTTCAACATGTTAACTCTAATTTTAGCCTGAATTTTTTTTTCAGAGAAGCGTATTTCAGCCGCCAGAGTTTTGATGTCATGCTTTGTTTGAATCCAGGTGCGACTCCGGAGTATCTGGCCGGTCATTACATGCTGCAGGGAGCCTCCAGCTTTCTTCCTGTCATGGCGCTCTCTCCACAGGAGGGGGAGCTGGTGCTGGACATGAGCTCGGCTCCTGGAGGAAAGACCTCCTATATGGGTAAGATATGTTACTCTTATGCCTGCAAATTATGTGTTGAGAGCTAAATGTTGAAGTGAATGTCCCTCCGTTTAGCTCAGCTGATGAGAAACACAGGAGTGATCGTAGCTAATGATGCTAACGCTGAAAGACTGAAGAGCGTGGTGGGAAACCTTCACCGCCTCGGGGTCACTAACTCCGTGGTCAGCAATTACGATGGCAGGCAGTTCCCAAAGGTAACCTCATTTCAGATGTTCATTTGCAAAACGTGCTCGGTTTAAATAAATGCCACGACTGTATCGTTTATAGTTTACTGAACTATGGAGGTTTTTGCCGCAGGTAATGGGAGGGTTTGACAGAGTGCTGCTCGATGCACCATGCTCAGGCACAGGAGTTATCGCAAAAGATCCAGCTGTAAAGACCAGTAAGGTGAGACATCACAGCTTGTCTCTGCCCATTGATCTACAGATACCCTCTTAGTTAAAATTGAATTGCGCATTAAAACGTCTTCCCTCTAATCTTGTTTTACGATTAGGATGAGCCGGATATTCTGCGCTCTGCTCATTTGCAAAAAGAACTGCTTCTATCAGCTATCGACTCTGTGAATGCAGCGTCTTCTTCTGGAGGATACCTGGTCTACTGCACATGCTCAATAATGGTATGTGTTACCACGAAATGAGGTTCAGTCAGGACTGCAGTGAAGCTGATGTCTGAATTGTTATTATTATTAAAAACATTGCAATTTATTCACCTTAACATAATCTGAACAATTATATGAAATCAACAAGTTATGGAGCAAAACCACAAAATCTTATTAAGTAGTTTTAGTCTAGTTTCTAGTGCAAATAAATTAGTTTTGGCTTATTTCAAGAGTACTTAATTACAAGTAACTTTTCAGAAAGATATAGAAGCTTGTTTAAAGTAAATAATTCATTTAATAATAATAAAAGTGTCCCACTATTATGCTCATTTCATTTGTGTGGATGTTTGTCTTGATTTAAGTTTTGATAGTAACCACATCTGTGTCCAACCAGGTGGAGGAGAATGAGTGGGTGGTGGACTACGCTTTGAAGAAAAGGAATGTTAAACTCGTCCCAACCGGACTTGATTTTGGGAAGGAAGGCTTCACCAGGTAATGAAAGTTAACCAGTATATCCATTTACTGACTGATAAACACTGTGGTCATTAAATAGAAAAACATTTTATGTCCTCCGCAGTTTCAAGAAATTTAGATTCCATCCCTCCCTGCAACTCACCCGCCGTTTTTACCCACATTCCCACAACATGGATGGATTTTTTGTGGCCAAATTTAAGAAGTTCTCTAATGTAATCCCATCAGCTTCAGTTGGGAAAGGTAACTCTCTCAAATCTGAGTCTAGATTGAAATGTTTTCTCTGTTTAATGTTATGATTGCGTAAATTTTGTGTTGGTAATTACAGGAGATGAGACAACAGAAGCTTCTGAGGCAACAGAAGCTACAGATTCTCCGAAAGAGAAACCGTCCAAAAGCAAAGCAGCTAATGAAACTACGCCAGCAAAGACAGATGCCCTAAAGCAAAATGCCAAAACTAATGGAGCAGCAGCTAAGAAACCAGCAAACATCAAGACAAAAGGACAACAGGGCTCGCAGACTGGACCAAAGAAGGCAAAGATTGCCAAAATGGATGGAGAGACTGTGAAGGGAGCCCAGGCAAAGAACCCTGCAAAGAAGACTCCCGTCCAGACAACCGCATCAAAAACTGTCAAAAAAGATGGAAGTAGATTTGAGAAAAAGCAAACCAAAAAGGGGAAATCACCTTTGAAGATGAAGAACAAGATGGGAAAAAATAAATTCAAAAAGATGAAGCACAAGTTTCAAAAAAACAAATAATGTTTAACATGTGAGCAGTGAAACATTTCAGATTACAAAGAAACTTTGTAGAGTCCTATTAAATAGCCGACTCCCTTTCTCTACATTTAAATATTCTTTGGGTCAGTGTTATCTGTTTCAGAGTAACGTGTTAAATATGGCTATACTGATAAATTTGATTTCACTGTTTGTTTTCTGTTTTATCTGATCTATAATGTAGGTTTGCTTCAGGTGAACATGAAATAAATATTTTAAGATTTCAAATTCTTATTATCTGGTTTTAATCACTTTAATATTCAAGAAAATAAATTTCTTGAGGAGTAATAAAACATTACCTAAGATAATATATGTAGGTTCATTTTGGAATATTTAAAATAAAGTTGAAAAGGTTTTTTTTTTAGCCTGTCTATAACTTAAAAAGACGTTCTTGTTATGGACAAATTTAGTTTTAAAGATTCCTGTGACTCAATCGTTCACTGAATAAAGTAAATATTTATATATTTATTTTGGATATCACAAACTTCAGTTCCTTTCTCATATTAGACTAACAGTTGAAGTAAAGTATAATACATTCAACATTTTTGCTCATGGTTTAAGTACACGGGGCTGCTGTTTTGACCCAAAAGAGTACAGGGAAAAAAATCAAAAACTTTATTTAGAATTTACGTAATTATAATGAAGAACTTAATAGAATAGAATACCATTAATTTTAGACATATTAATGTAAGCTTTACTTCAGCTCATGTCTTTACTAGAATTTAATCAGAAATCATTTGTACCTTTAACCAAGGAGTCTGTATTAAAACGCTATTTCCAATTGGTAATTAATTTTAAAAATATGTACTGTAATTTGGGCTCCACGCATATTAAAAATGCTATTCTCAATTCTGTTTAATTTCTTAAGGGTGATGGTGAACACAGTAGACATAAAGCATACGCATGTGAAGTTTTTTTCCCTAAAAAGTCTGGGAAATCAGATTGGTCCATTTCGAAACGGAAACTGCCTTGTTTACCTTTTCCAAGATGGCGGCGGGGATGTATTTGGAGCATTATTTGGACAGTAAGCTATAAATGACGCCTTGAAGCTGCTTGCACATGTTCAATTAATTTAGTCAATTAATTGTTTGCATGTAGTTATGCACTGCAGTTCATGTCTGTTTATTAGATGGAGGAAAACGCGTTAACCACTTTCTAACGGTCAGTCTTTTTAGGCTCTGTCTATTTCCTGGAAAAGCTGTTTGTAGCGAAGCTAAGATGCTGCTGGATATCTCACAGTACATACAATGTTTCAGTACTTACTGTCGATGTACTTTGATTCTTTTAACCCACAAAAGCATCCGTATGAATCCGTATTTATTGAATAAATTCAGAAGACAACATAAATTGCATTTCACGCACAACATTGAGCTAGCTACCGCACTCGCATTGTTTTTTTTTCGGTTTGTTTGATTGTGGCGACTGTGCAATTAAACTGATATGTTTTTTATCTTTCCCCACCATCTTTATCTATCCAGGCATTGAAAATCTTCCCTTCGAGCTGCAGAGGAACTTTAATTTGATGAGAGATCTCGATCAACGCACAGAAGGTGGGAATAAATAAAATTGTCACATGAGGTATCCGTTCTTTAAGCATTATTGATCTATATATGTTCCTGAATTTTATTTCAGATCCCACCAGTCATATAAATGATGACTTCTACTAAACTTACCTTAACTTTATTATTATTATTATTATTATTATTATTATTATTATTATTATGCTGAAAACCAACTGAATCAAATTTTTTCATTTTGTGACTTGAAGTTACGGTGCTATACAAAGGTTTTTGTAGTCCTTGAACTTTTCATATTTTATGTTTTGTTGGGATTTTGTGTGACATACAAAGTGCAACATGCTTGTGAAATTGAAGCAAATGGATACAATTTGTTTTCAGCAAAGTGTCTTGGATCTGTTCCAAATTTATTTTAAAATCTCAATTGAAATTGTACACCAAAAATGAATGTGCTGAAGATTTGTGTTTGCTACAGGTAGAGAAACATACTACGCCTCAAAAGAGATCTGGTTCGACTTAACCTCCTTTATTCTGGCACCCCTAAATAAAACCCAATGCAACCAATTGCAGAACCTGCTTCATTTGTAATTTGAGTCCACCTGTGTGCAGTTTAATCTCAGTATAAATCCCGCTGTTCTTTAGAGGGCCCTGCGGTTTGCTAGAGAATATTAGTGAGCAAACGACATCATGAAGATGGGAGACAAGACAAGAAAAAGTTTTCTGCTCAGCAAATGGCTTTTACTTTTTTTTTTTTAGGAGCATTTCTAAAAGTTAAATAAAAGTACTAATGAAAAACTTATGTTTATTTCATGTAGACCTAAAAGGACAGATTGACTCTCTGGCCAAAGAATACACCTCCAACGCCCGGACTCTCTCCTCTGATCAAAAACTGTCCCTACTGAGGCAGATTCAGCAGTCCTACAGTAAATGCAAGGAGTTTGGAGATGACAAGGTGCAGCTGGCTATGCAGACCTATGAAATGGTTGGTCCATCTGACATAACTTTAGTATTCTGCATACATATGTTCTAAACTTGAAACATTTCAAAATTATGCACCAAATAACAGTGGACTGATTAGTTGTTTATTTCATTTTTTTTCTACAGGTCGACAAACACATCCGACGCCTCGACACAGACCTGGCTCGGTTTGAAGCTGACCTGAAGGAGAAACAGATTGAGAGCACAGACTACGACTCCACCTCCAGTAAGGGAAAGAAAGGTCTGTTTGCTTTCTATTTTCTCTGTCTGTGCTTTGTTTTGTGTTGTTGTCCAGTTTTTACAAATCTGTGCTTTGTGTAACGCTGGAGTGTTTGTGTAATTCCAGTAGACTCCAGACAGAAGGAGAAGAAGGCCGCCAAAACAAGATCTAAGGTGAAGAGCTCGGACGAAGATGGAAGTCCCAAGAGCGCACAGAAGAAAGTCAAACTTTTTCAGCAGTATGTTTTTATGTCTTGTCATGATCCTGTGTATGGGGTTTGGGTTTTAACGGTAAAAGAACACTGATGTTGTATATATTTTTTTTTCTCATTCATCTGATCAGAGGGGAATTCACAGCCCCTGCCTCCAACTTTGGCAACGTGCACCCGTCGGATGTGCTGGACATGCCTGTGGACCCCAACGAGCCCACCTACTGTTTGTGTCATCAGGTGTCTTATGGCGAGATGATTGGCTGTGACAACACCGAGGTGAGTTTTTTTTTTTCCCTCTCTCTTTTTTTCTTTTTTATTAATGGCAAACAAAACAATAGCTTAACTTACAACCTTAATTCACATGTGCTTGTGTGCAAAGTAAGCATTATTTGTTCATGCTAGCACACACGTGTTGCATTTTTGTGTGCAAATTTATGAATTACTGGGAGAACTCAAAAGACGGTAGTTTTCTGCATTTGTATTTCTCTTAGTTGGTGATCAAGAACAGTTAATAAGAAAATCAGCAAAATGCAATTGGCTTAGACATGCAGCTCAAGAAATGATCAAAAACCATGTACTGCCTTTTAGCTTTGAGTCTGATATTACCTTATATTTCAAAAACCTTTTCAGAGTCCAACTTTTTGTGCCTTGCCATTCATTTTATATTCTTTTTGCAAGCATGTACAACTTCCTGTATGCATGGTGTTTACAGCGCTTGTAAACACCATCTCATGTACCATAGTTTTCTGATACTCATAAATTCAGAACTTTTTTTCCTAAATTAATGTGACCCAAACTGAAAAAATAGCTAAAATCTTGTGGAGGGAAAATGGATAATAAATGACTAAAATAATGTGGTTAAGTGTGCACACCCTTAAGCTAATGCGTTGTTGAGTCACCTTTTAACTTTATCCCAGTAATCTCTTGTTGGGTTTTCGTCTACCCGGATGAAACATCTTAACTTGGTATTATTTGCATACTTTGCAAAAAAAAAAAATACTCCCATACTGTCAAAGACCTCCTTTCCCAGCTGAATTACGATTGGCCTAAAGATTTTAACAGAGATTTGTTCATGGAGGCAAATTAAGATTTCAGTGAAACAGAATTACTTCCACGAACCCTGAAGCTGATTCAGTTGCAATAAAACTCCTCCACCATTTGTATGTAAACTATCCCAAAGTGAACTTTCTAACTAAACAAAGCTGTTATTTACTTGGACTGTTTTTAAGTCACGCAATGATTAAATGAAGTGACTGAAAAAAACAGATGAAAAAAATGGAAGTGTTTTATTCTAGCAGTTCTTCATTCACAATAAAACTAACTGTACTTTTAAAATCATAGCACTTTGTGAGTTGAGATTAGGAATTCACGTTTCACTTTTGTGTACAAATCTTATATACATGTTCACAGGGGGCACAAATATAATCTATCCTAAATTTGCTCTTGCCTTTTACAGCAGCACAAACCCCCTCTGTGTAAAATATGTTCCCACAGCCATGGAGTTTTCCCTGAATCTAGCCAGGCTTGGTTTTCCAGTTTTCCTAACTCCATACTCTGTAGCCCAGTCTTGTGAGGAATGTTGCCGTCTTTGCTGCACCACTTTGTACCTCTAAGCTGAGGGATACTTTTCAATAATGCGGTCCGTCTCATTCTCGTGTATCTTTTTGCACACCACGGCTCTTGCTGTGAGATGTGACTAAGGAAATGCCAAAGCAAAACACTTGTAGAAGAGCTGTGTTTTATTTGTGGTTAATTAGAGTTAATTTGAAATATTGCTCCTATTTAACATAATTTTCAATGTGGTGGTTAGTTTTGAAAAAACAGAACATTGTTTGTACATTTCTGCATCCATGTTATTTTCGATTTTGATGTTTACTTCTTACATTTGAGGTCACTTTTAGGGTGGAAAAAGTCCTGAAATGATCTTAAAATTGTTTGTCTTGTTTACATCATGAAAACATGGCAATTAAACAGCGGTGCATGTTATTCCTAGATCCAAATCTCAAAATGATAAGCCTGAAACTCTTTCAGGCCCATGCCTCATCATCATTTTAGGACTGCAGAAAAGAAAACGGTTTAATAGCAGCTTTGATTGCGGGCTTTGAACATTCGGTTCTTGATTGTGTCTTTTGAAAAGCTTGGTTTTTGTCGAAGCGGTTAGTTTGTGCTACAATAATGTATTTTGATTTTTTTATTTTTCAGTGCTCCATTGAGTGGTTCCATTTTGCATGTGTGGGCTTAACAACCAAACCACGTGGAAAATGGTGAGGAAGTCTAAATCGATTGTCATTGGTGTGTGCAACACGAGTGTTTTTAAAATTGTTACAGCTCCCCTTAGCCACCTCAATTTTTATTCCCCCTCTGCAGGTACTGCCCACGCTGCTCTCAAGACAGAAAGAGAAAGTGATTCACCTGGTCACTCTGGAACAAAAAACAGAGATAAAGTTTTCTTCATTTTTGTTTTTCATCTTTGTTTTACATTTGGTGCTTTACTCTTTGGTTTATGTTCTTGCCTTGGTCTGATGCAGTGTGTGAAGGAGCCAGACGGTTACAAATGTATTTAAGTTTTTTGTTTTGTTTTGTTTTAATGCATAACAGTTTTAAGTTTTTATTCAGTTATCTTTGGTGCTCTTATTGTGACTTTCTCATATATATAATTTTGTCCACATAACTAATAAACACTACAGCTGCCCCATCTGGTTTAGTAGTTGTAGTTTTGATATACAATACTGTATTCACACGATATTCACATGGACAAGTGAAAAGTTTCTACATATTAATGAAAATCATCCTTGAATGGTTTTGTTTTATGTATTGTTAATTTGCTCTTGTTTAAAATTGAAACACTATTTTTAGATACATTAATAAGACAAAACCTGCTTTGTGACAGCATTAGATATATGTGGTAGTGAATTAACCCATTTTAATTTAACAATTTTTATTTGACTGCTGCATAGAATTTAAACTACATTCTTGAAAAGTATTGTCATTTCTGTAGCTGAAATATTGGTGCCGGGGTGAGGGTATGATAGGGCTGTCAATCATTTCAATACAGCTACTACCTCAAAAAACACTCCTTCGTGGTCTTGTCTTTATTTTTCGCTCTACTGGTAGCGTCTACTATGTGCTGTACTGTGCGTAGTTGACCACCAGGTGGTGGTATTGGGTCAGAATTTAAAACGAGGTCTGACGCGATGTGCGTCATCGTTTCGTTGTTTTGGCGCGCAGTGGCTGTAAATTTGAAAAAGCTCCAGACAGAAACCGTTTACGCACGGTGGGAAGGGAGGCAGCAGGCAATTTTCCCTAAGAGATTTTAAGTATCTAAACGTGCTACCACGGAAAGAGGTAACGTTGTGTTTTTACCTTGTTAAAGTTGTAAACATGGTCATTCTTACACAATGTCCGCCTAAAACTTAAGTAAACACTAGTGAGTTTTAGGCTAACGGTTATGCTAATTATCTTGTTAGCTTCAGTAGCATTAGTGGCTTGAACCACTCACAACAACTTAGTCTTTTCTCAGCTTACAAGACTACTTTTAACTTGGTTTTATTTTCTACTTCATGTACCCACATGCATTTAGTACTCCCCTCTGCCGGTGCTAACAATGAGCTAAATACATTCGGAAGTGACCGTAACGTTAGCGCTTACTTGTGTTTCTGAGTTGGTCGAAGTTTTGATGAATTTAGAGTTGTCTTTGTTACGCAGAGATGTCGTGGGACTTTTTTGTGCCAGTGTGTGTGGGAGACCTGGTTAAAACGGGAGGTATTAATCAGTACGTTGTCCAAGATGTGGTGCCAGCAAAACAACTGCCATCCCATCTCAATAGTAAGTATTTTTCATTGGATGTGATGATTGAAATACGATGTTTCTTCCATTTCTTGCTCCTTACGGATTGTAAACAAATGGACAACCTATATTAAAAAAGTAAAGGTAAAAAAGCAGAACCACACTACGTATTGTTATTCCTGTTTGACAAAATACTTAGAAATAAACTTGTTTGAATATTTGTCACTTGTAATCCATTTCCCCAAGTTTTTGTTCTCTATAACCAAATATTGGTGTATTTTATGCATTTAATATCTTTTATACAAATCTTAAGATATGTTTTACCTCAGCTTTTAAAGTGAAGATTCCCAACAGTATTTTTCTGTTCTCCACTCCTTTTTTTTCCACTCATGTTTTGAGGTTTTTACATTCATTTTTGAAACCAGGTGTGAATAAATGTTTACTTGTTTGCATCAGAATTCAAGATGGGACTACGAAGCCAAGGCCCTTCATGTATACTGGAACACTTTGACACAGGGTACAGTGTGCTTCAGTAAGTACTTGCCATGTAATTTTTGTAAATATTACCATTAATAATAGTAGTACAAAGCTGTTGTCTTTTAATTTTTAGGCATTTTAATTCGTTGGAGCTTGGGGTAAAAGAAGATACCTTGGAATTACTTGTTAAAGGTTAGGTTGTTGTATGTGTATAAATATTTTTTTAAATGGACATCCTTTTAGCCCTTTGCTTCATTAACTGGTTTCTTTCTCTTTCAGTGGTCAGTGATCTAGCTGTTTCCCTGCCAACGGCTCTGACCTCCACCACCTTCTCAGCTGCAGAGCGCAAAGAAAAACTAAATGCTGTTAAAATGAGTGTCTTCCTGCTATGTAAACTCACAGAGAGCCTTGAAAGTGTCTCCTACAGACAAAGTATCGTCACAGCACCTGGAAAGGTAAAGCTATCAGTGGCTAAATGATACAGTCGGTGACTTTTGTTTTTAAGTATTCTTCATGTGACCATATCCAGTGATGAGACCTTGGCATTATTTATGATCTGATCACACTTAGAAACTGTGGTTCTTAGTCAGCTGTTTGCTGAGTAGTCTTGGTAGTGTGATTGAGTTTTATTACACTGCTGTAAGGGCTCACCTATATTCAAACTTCCATCTTCTATAACTTATGCCCATGATGAGAAATTTTGTGGGATATGTAGAAGATGTCAAACATTGTGTAACTTCTTGTCACTGTGTGAATGTTTATGTATCAGCTGACAAAAGGCTGTAGTGTCTATAGCAGGTTTGACAGATATGAACAGTCATCTTTGGTAATCTGAGGATATCTTTTTTATGGTTATTTAATTTTTTTTTATTTTTTTTATCTTATGTTCCATTTGGAATCATTAGAGTCCAATACATTTAGAGTTGAAAGACATTGCTTTCTTTGTGTGTAACAGGGTAGTAAAAAAGGTAAAGGTGGTGGAGAAGGACTGCTGCAGTGGGATTCTGAGAGAGAGCGGGTTCTGCATGCCCTTGTCCAGCTCCTTCAGCTGGACATCCGTTCTCTCTGGAGTCTCTCCCTGGTGGAAGAGGAGTTCATCAGGTAAAACATCAATGTCAATTTAGCCCTGGGCCAGGCTCAGATCCTATCCCATGCCTTTAGAGGAACAAAATTAAAACTTCATCTTAAATTCTTCACAGCTGTGTGACTTGTTGCTGCTACAAGTTATTGGAGAATCCAACCATCAGTCATGTCAAGAACAAACCAACAAGAGATTGTATAATTCACCTTCTTGGCTTACTGATCACCAAATACAACCACCTTCTAGGTTTGTTTCCCAGTTGCCTGGGATTTTGTGAATGTAGTTCATACAACATGGCAATCTTTGCTGTTTAAAATTTGTTCTGTTTTAAATGTTGCTATCTGAATTCATTCAGGTGCCAGTGTAAAGGTCATCCAGATGCTGCAACACTTTGAGCAGTTGTCCTCAGTATTTGCACAAGCCGTGTCTGTGTGGAGCACAGAGTATGGAGTCAGGGCAATTATTGGAGAAGTGATAAGGTCAGTACATTTTTCCTTTGCTGATGCTTTTAAACTTCAGTTTTATTTGAGATCTGTTTTTGAAAAACTCTATTTTTTTTTCCTTCAGGGAAATTGGTCAGAAGTCAAGTGAAGAGCTTGCCAGGGAAGGTTCTGGTGTCAAAGCTTTTGCCTCTTTTCTGTCAGAACTCAGTGGCCTGGTACCAGAATTAATGATCCCCAACATTAGTGTCCTCATCACCCACCTGGAAGGAGAGGTTTGTGTTCTGAACAATACATTTTTTGACGTCTTTATGAGACTCTTGTAATTTAATAATCTTGTGTAAAAACAAAATGTCGTTACAATATTCACATCATGAAGGTTTTCCCCAGAAAACTTGCTAAGCCCAGTGGCTGGGCGCTATGGAAGTCATTCACCCAGCCGCCCATCGTGTTTTTGAATTAAAAAATGTTTAAAGTTGACATGACATTTTAAAATATCACTTGATAATTATGTGTTATTGAAAGATTGGAAGATTAATACCTGAACACCAACTATAAAATCTTAAAAAAATGCAAACATTTTAAAAAGACTTAAATAAATAAGCAATGCTTGGCCTGTTGGGGGCACAAGGAAAGCCTGGTGGCCCGCCAGGCTTAAAATACACTGGGGGAAACTGCATCACGATGAAAAACCATATTTATGATTTAATTCCTTGTCTTTAAAACCAAACTTCAACAATTTATTTCCAGCTCTGCTAAATTAACATAACTCTTGACTCATATTATCAAATGTATTTATTTTATTGATACAAATATTTAAGCAAAATGTCATATATTGGAGTTTAACATGCTGCTAATTGGTTAGTCAGGTTGTATTCTGTAGTGACCTTCATGACTATTCTTGCCAACTGTAGCTTTAGCAGCATTATCTTAATGAAGGTGGTGGGAGGCACTTCTTTATTTTCTACATACCAATACCTGAGACAAGAAATATTTCCAAGCCTAATTTTTCTTTCTTGTGGTCAACAGATAAGTGCTGTTGCCTTCTTTCAGACTGCTGACTGGCAGTGTGTAGCAGCAGGGTATTATTAATTCTTGCTGGATACAACTATACAGCTGGAGAAAACTATGATTACTAAGAAACTTTCTCTGGCATCTCATTAAAACAACTTCAAATTATGTTGAAAATATTTGGAGCAGTGACTTTAAACATCATGGTGTACCTAGATATACATAACCAGCCCATACTTGTTCCTTAATGACAAATTATACAGATAAAAACTGCATTATAGCTCATACGGAGTCTCATTTGCACCCACGTTTTCACCCAATAGCTTGTTTTTATTATGCTCCAAGTACAAATATGGGACAATCTCTAACACCTTCTGTTGTTTCAGCAGCTCCTGCCTCCCTTGCGCAGCTTGGCAGAGTTTTTGTTTGTTTTCGTTTCATTCATGTTCTGCCCAGTGATGAGACCAAGGCGAATATGAGCTCATTGAGCGAGAGTTGGGTTCTTGTTGCCTTGAATGGCAGGTAATCTTGGCAGTGCAGAGGAGGATTTCTGCTCTGCTGTAAGGGCCTGCCGACAGAGACTTAGCTCAGCCAGAATTATTCCTCTACAGTTACTGCGGAGTAATTGCTTTGGCTGATGCTGACAGTGTGTTTGTGTGTGTGGTGCATGTGTGTGTGCAGAAGGCAAAAAGTTCACCCAGCTCTCTTTGCTGTTCGTTGAGCTGTGACTGTCGTCTTTGGTAATCTGAGGGCAGACTCATCTTGTATCTTCACTTTTTCCGCTTTGTAGAGGGGAAAAAAGTACTTCATATGGTAAACAGTTTAATTTGCATTTGTTTTCTAGAGCCACACAATGCGTGTTGCTGTTTGCGAGGTGCTTGGGGAAATTCTTGTGCGAGTCCTATGTGGCGACGGGCTGGATGAGTCTGGCAGAGCCGACCGCGACCGGTTCTTTGACATATTGCAGGAACATCTCCATGACACACACTCCCATGTCAGAGCACGTGTGCTCCAAGTTTTCACACGAATTGTCAACAGCAAGGTACGTTGCTTCTATGGAATACTTTGATTGAACTAACGGTGTTCCACAAGGCTCAGTCTTTTGTCCCCTTGCTTTGCTTTGGTTATCTGAAACAGACAGAGTTTTAAATATGAAATGTTTGACATTTTTCTACAGGACAACACTGAAACTTTAGGACAAACTAATATAAGCTGATGGTAAAAACAGTTTTTTGTGTGTGTTCAGGCGCTGCCCCTGTGTAGGTACAGTGAGGTGATGGGGTTCGCCGTTGGGCGCCTGGTGGACAAATCAATAAATGCAGTGAAGAGCGCCATCCAGCTGTTGGCAGCTTTCATTGCACACAATCCCTATAGCTGCAAGGTAAATCCAAACTGGTGTGATTTTAAACTGTAATATTAATATTAAACGGTAATATTTCAAGTTTTACAACACAAAGCTTTGTTCTCGTCTTTCAGCTGAGCAGTGCAGATCTGAAGAAACCTTTGGAAACAGAAACAGCAAAACTCAGAGAAATGAAAGAGAAGCTGGAGGGAAAAGCACCTGGTAATCACAGCTTCTGTGATAGTCCTTCAGATTTCTCTGCTTCTGTTAGATTTCTTTCATCATACATGTATTTTTTATTTATTTTTTTTGCCCAGTGATGAAACCAAGGCGAATGTGAGCTCACTGAATGAGTGTTGGCTTCTTGTTGCATTTGAATGGCAGGTAATCTTGGTAGTGCAGAGGAGGGTTTCTGCTCTGCTGTAAGGGCCTGCCGACAGAGACTTGGCTCAATCCAAATTATTCCTTTAGAGTCACAGTGGAGTAATCTCAGGAATAGAGCTTACATTGTGTGTGTGGGTGTGAGTGTCTGATGCAAGAAGCCCACTTTGGTCTTGCCGCCGTTCAGTGATCCATGAGCTGTTACTTTTAACAATCTGAGGGCTGATTCAAATTTCCATAAACCCACCACATGAATATGTACTGATTAAAAGAAATCCCAGAGGTCTAACTTTGAATCTTATAAGTTTTTTTTTCCCCCACACTTATTTATGTCTGGCATTTTTTTAATAGTTTGAAATGTAATTAGTGAAAATATTCATGCAAATGAGCTAAGACGGTAATAGTTTTTAGCTTGAATCATGACACATCAGCAGTTCTAATAGCCTTTTCCTCCAAATTAAATTTCAAGATAAAATCCTAAATTAATTGTCGCTCAGTGCTGCTGTCTGAGTAGAAATGTTTTAATTTTTCTCAACTTCAGAAATAAGTTCACATAATTAATTTGAGAAAAACACAGTTATCTGTTCTGTTACTGTTTTAATCTTTCAATACATTGGTTTCAAATGTTTCTTTGGCGCTTTTACAACTAGCTGCTAGTGAAATATAATAAATGTATGTATATATTCCTTTTCCTTGCTGCAGTCGCAGTGATCAAGGCGTCTGAGCTGTGGGCTGCCATGGAGCCTGAGCTCCTTGTTACTGTCAGGACAACCCTGGAGCCCACAAGTGAAGCAGAGGAAGAGAACGAGGAAGGCGGGGAGGCGGAGGACGAAAAACCAGAAGATGACGACAGAGCAACTGCAGTGAAGATAGCTCAGTACCTCCGTGTCAACAAATACAGGTGATGCTAATAACCAGTTGAGGTTGATGGGTAGTGATGCTGCTCATGGATCTGGTCTGTCACACAGCCTAGAATTAGTCAGGTAAAATGTCTGTGCTCCTCTCTCTGCAGGAATGCTGTGAAGCTTTGTGTAAAAGCTCACAGTTGGTTCCCAGAATCAGAGATGTTTGCCTCTCTGTCCACTGTCACCCCTGAGAGTTTAATGGACACGCTGGGCTTGATTTTCAAAGGTAAATGCTCTTTTTATTTTAATAAAAGTAGTAAAATGGTTTGCAAAATGCACAAGAGAACAAATATTATATATATTGTAAGACAGATTCAAAGTCTTTTGAATTCGATCTTGGTTATCAAACACTGTAGTCAAGTTCAGTTTATTATTCAAATTGGTTAACATCTTCTAAGGCAGTGGCGACCTACGTTTCAACAATACATTAAACATGAATGTTTAATGTATTGTTAAACATTAATTTCTTCCTTTCAACAAAGTAGAAAGGAAGAAATTACTAAATGTCTGAAATCGCACTCGGACGTTTCTCTTAATAAATGAAGGTGTTTCCTGATGTTTTGGGCCAAAGATTTTTGATTTTGGAAACCCTTGCTGTATTTAGCCAAGCTTAATGAAGGCCAGCGCCTGAGCCTGCTGTTGAGTGAAAAGTTGAGTCAATTTTTGCAACCAAAATAAGCTACTAAAAGAAAAATACTTTAAGTTGTACATAGAATTTTCTATTTAAGGAGACATTATTTTGTCATTGAAACTCTCATGCTAAAGAATGTATTAAGTGTCCATCTGCCAAACAGCCTTCTTGAACCAGGAGCACCTTCTGTTTTTTAACAGAAATTGGGTCCATGAATTCGAGTTGTAAACTTTTTTTTTTTTATCTACATGGTAAAAAAAACCCATAAAACCTCAAATATATGCATACACCAGTCAATATTTTTGGTTAAATGTCCTGCTTAATGTTGGCCTTCAGTTCCTTAGCCAGTTTTGTGTGTTTGGGTCGTTGTTCCTCTGGAACACCTTGTTTACTTCATGTGTTTAATTTCTGTTCTGATCAGACTTGTTGATTTTGGGGTTCAAATGAAATATCTGGAAATGATTTGAATTCATTCTTTATTAATTATTATTTTGTGCACTGCATCAACACCACAGGTACAGTCCCTCGACATGATTTAGCCATCAAACATGTTTGAGCTTTAGTGAAATGTTCTTCTGTCTGAAAGCCTCACCTTAACTCAATTTGTAGTACGAGTATTTAAACTCTATAATGAGTTCAGTGCATACTTATTGGCCCAAAAATTAAGCGTTCTCTCAAATTCCAGATAAACATTTTGCTGCACTTTCTCATTTCCCAGGCCAGTTTTTTTTTTTTTCTTTTCTACATATTTTGTTTTTTTTAGCCTACATGACAGTGTAATTTGTCGCATGCCTTCGTCTAAGCTATGCTTCACTTCACGCTGCCTGCACCACCAGTCAATGTCATCTCAGATTATAAACAAGTAATTTAATTAAACGGTAAAAATTTTTCATGTTGACTCAAATGCAACGTCAGAAATGTTTGTTGATGGTCTGACAGCTCAATTACAAAGACATTTATTTTCCACGTATGCACCTGTCTGCCATAAGAATAAGAACTTTGACTAGAAAGTGAGTTTCTCTACTAATTTTATTGCACTGATATGTTACGATGGGAAAGCATTATGGTATTGACATGGCTGCATCTAATGTTACAAAAAAACAACACAACTAAGACTCAAAAGTGTTCACTCTGCTCTCAAACATCCCTTCACTGAAATCTGAACATATCTGCACTTAAACAAAACCACAGCCCACCAAACCATTTACTAGTTGACCTGGGTTGTAATTTTCTGGAGTTTTATAATAGCAGCTCTGTGAAATTGTCCTGCAAGTTTCTACCTCCTTTTATTCTCATTTTTTTTTCTTTTGTTCTAAATGTAGCGTGTATAACTGCTTTTCACACATGAAAAGATAAAAGGTTACTTAATTATTAGGCTGAAGCTTTAGAAAATGCTCAGTTCAAGCAGCAGATTATAAATTGAGAGCAATGAGTGCCTTGGTGGCTCGTGAGCAGCGGTGGAGGATGCAATAACTCCCCCTGACTCAGACATGGCACTCCCAAGAAAATAAAAGTTTAATTTTTTTTTCTCCTTTTCTATGTGGTGAAATATTTTATTAAAAACATGATTGTGATTAAATGTAATCTAAATGCAAAAATAGTACCCTAAAAGAAGTCTATTGTGAATAAGGCTGTGAATCAATAACAAAGGAAATACTATGGGTAAAAGTGATGAACCTTTGACATCATTTCACATCCTGTAAGAAAGTGGGTGGCAGAGCTTGTACTGCTTGGTGATTATACAGGCACAAAAAACAATTCTGCAAAAATATCCACCATGTCTGTTTGAGGCTCAACAGAGAAGTTTCAGAAAAAGTTATAAAATCCATTCTGCTCATGTTGCATCACTGTAGTCGGCGAGAAGAACTAGAGTCACACCAGGTTAGCAATATGCTGCAAAGCAAATAAGGGCACAAATGTATCATTTACAACACTCAGGAGTTCTTAAATATGCAGCATCATAAAGTATTATTTTTGGACCTCAATAAGTAGACTTTGATGTAAGTAATCGATGAACTGTAAACAGTTTTCTTTGCCTTTTTGGGGCATGGGGGTAAACTACCTGAATAGCAGCAATGACTGTTAAACCACTGACCTGATTGATAATCTCCAGGTCCCTAAATGAAAACAGATTTTTTTCCCCTTCTACCACAAAAACCAACCACCTTTTCCTGTTGTGAAGAATCTGACGCATAGGTGTAAAAAGGTCTCTTCTGTTACTACCATGCCAAGTGTGGGTGTTGACCTTTTTTTTTTTTATTTATTTATTTTTTTATAACTGTTTGTAATGACTGGTATCACCATAAAGCCACATACTGTATTTATTAGACACATTGTTGGTAACTGTAGGGTATGTTGAATGTGTTGGAGACCTATAATAAGTTCACAGCATCCTTCAGAAATCTGCAAGCTCCCCCATTGCACCTGCAGGAAAAAAACATGGAGTCCCCACTGACTGGGTGATTTACCTCTCTTGTTTGCCCAGGCTCTGATGAAGATGCTTCAGATGCCAGTCAGAATTTGCCACCAACCCCACAAAAAGAGGGAGAGAAGGAGGGAGATGAGGGGGACCTGAAGAAGCAGGAGATGTTGGTGCAGTACCTGAGAAACATGGAGACATTTTCCTTACAAGTGGAACAAGCAATATCCGTCATCAACAACATGCTGTATTTGAAAACAACTTCAGGTAGATGTCCACTTTCACCGCGGGATCTTTCATTTTACTTTCCCAAATTCTTGAGTAGATTCTGTTTACATGAAGTTCATAATTCCATGTTTATTTATTGTTTTCTTCTGCTTAAAGTTGTCCAAGAAGCAGTGCAGTTTTGTGTGACTGTGCACGAATTCAGTGTTGCCAACTCTGTCAGTGGCGTGAGGAAGATGTTGCCTCTGGTGTGGTCAACGGATGCTGCCATTAAAGATGCTGTCGTTCAAGCCTACAGACGCCTGTACCTGAACCCGCAAGGAGACACAGTCAGGTCTGTGCTTAACCACTTTAAATATAGTCATGTGGCGAGGTTTATAATATATTTACATGGCAGACTATAATTTTTAATTTTAATCCAGGATGGAAATGACTATGAAAGCAAAATTCAAAGAAAACCTAAAACAAGCTTTAGGCTTCCTATGGAAATGTTCATCAAGATCTCTTTTAAAGATTAGAAATGATTCAACACTTAAACTTTACTATACCTCTAGCTGTTTTTGTGGATATTATAAACCCCTGTTAGAACACACATCTGTGGTGGTTTGCTATACGATTTAGTCTTTTTGCATATAATCGCCTGTTTGCTTGGATAGTTTTGGAGGATTAGAGCAGAATGAAATTGTTTTGTCTGGTTGACTGTTAGATATTATTCTGCCTTGCAACAAAAGCCTTCAGTGTTTTGTGTTTTTCTTTTTAAATGAAAAACCAGCCGTCTGGTCTTTTTAACAGGGTGAAAGCACAGACTCTTGTCGACAGTCTCTCTGAGCTCATGGTGGATGCATCTCTGGGTACTATCCAGTGTCTTGAGGAAATTGTGAGTAATTATTATGTGAATCATTGGATTAATTAGCAGTGCTGTAGTTCCAAGATCATGAACAATGTCTAAATGTGACAAAATATTAATTTGGGAGAATTTGCAGAAATATTTTTGGTCCCTAAACATACAGGGAGCTACAACTGTAAATGTCTCTGTAGGTGCAGGAGTTCTTCGGCAGTGGCAGCAATCTCCAATCCACCGTAATCCAGGTTTTATGGGAGAGATTTACGGGTAAACGAGAAGCCTCTGTCTTACACAAACGAGCTGCAGTGTTACTGCTGGGCATGGCAGCACGGTAAATTACTCAACACTTTTATTGCCTTTTAATACAACAAATATTTTGGGTGGAAAAAGTGCAGTTTTCTTGTGGTAGTGCTAAAAATCAGTTAAAATAACAGATTTAATTTAAATAACATCTGTTTAGAGTACCACAAAGTTAGTATGGTAGCTACTCATATAACATGCAGTAAAGGTTGAATATCAACCAAATCACAAGGTTTCTGCTTACTGACTCCTCCTTATTTTATGTTAGTTTTCCTACAAATAAGTATACGTCTTTACCTAGAATCATATCTGTGCTTTTCAGGATCAGTATGTCAGAGGAATAATTGAGGTTTACATTTCAGATGCACTTTAACTCAAATGTCAATTGTTTCTTTTGATGACATTTTATCTGTTTCAACGCCCAACAATTAGTTCACGTGTACTCGGATTTATTGCCCTGATGTTTAGCGCAGTCTGATTGATGGGGAGAAAATTTAGCCATTATGATTTGAGCAGGTTTGCGATAAAAATACATTGAAAATCGGTGCTATTCCTGCCTGAATAACAGCTCTTCTCTTTACATTTCAGTCCTGCCTCAGCTACTTGACATTCTGCAAATCCTCATTAGTCAGAATACAAGCCCAGCCTCTGCTCCGCTTCATTGTAATTGAAGTCACGACCATAAAACTAGGCTTCTTGCCAGGGCCTTTTTATCTTGTTTTTTATTTTTATATACATATATCTTTATATATGTAAAATATGTTCTCCCCGTTCCGTCTACCTCCAAGAATATGGTTGCTTTGGGGAAGAGTGAGAGAGTAAAGAGTATCTGCAGTCCACCCACGCTGCCTCTTCTCCTCATCCAGCATCAGCAGCATTTATAACCTGTTAAACCTTGTGTGCTTCTCCTGACCCGTCCTCCTACATGTTATATCTGGGCTCAGCCTAGAACTGGTACAACCAGCAGAGAGCAGCTAAGGTCATGTGGGGCAGTGTTATTACCCGACTTTGCATGAAGACGAGATAATTTGGTATTCTGAAATGTGTACGCTAGTCCTAGTTTTCAACAAGTATCTCCATTTGCAACTACAACAGGGCGGAGAGAGAAGTGGTGCTCAGTAACTTGGACACTCTTTGTTCTGTGGCTCTGGGAGAAAAAGTGACTGAAGACTTTCTTCTTGCAAGAGATACAGTGATCACCATTTGCAGTATCACTGATCATGTCAGGGTAAGTTTACATAAACGACATTTTGTCGAAGATAAAAAATGTAACACTCAACTGGTGTCTTTTTATTTATTTTTTTTTCAAAGCCTTGACACAACAGTGATTATGCTGGGATTAAATTACATAAAAGTGGACTCTTGATTCTGTGACTTAGGAAGCAACTTGGAATTGGTTTTATTTTGAATACATACAGGCACACTTGGCAGAGTTTTGTTTGTAAAAACGTTATTAAAAAAAAAGTTTTCTCCCACTTCATGACTATGAACCACTTTGTTTTGGTCGATCACACAAAACCTCTAAAAAAAAAAAAAAGGCAGTTTGTTGCTTTTCTATGACAATATGTGGAAAAGTTAGTTGTGTGAATAGTTTTACAAAGCATTGTAAATAAAAAGTAATGGTAAGAATACCTTAAAGCCCAGACTTTGACTAATTACGTCTGAACGTTTAAGTCTGTGCTGTTCTGGTTTGTTGTCAACCCAATAGCAATCAAAAGGAGCTCCATTCAGACTCCCCCAGGACCACCAGCTGTTCACCTGCCTTACACAGGCTGTTGCTGACGGTAAACAATGCGCCCTTGAATTTTTTTTCCTCTATTCTTTCCACCAGACACGGTTTCTCCCTCTAATGTTTCTGCCGCCACTGTTTGTGCCCAAGGTGTGGTGATGGAAGACCCTTACTGGCAGAGCTTTATGGAACAGGCCGTCCGTCTCATCTACTTCCTGGCTGAGTCCCCAGACCAGCTGTGCTCCCGGCTGCTCCAGAGAAGCGCTCGACTCTTACTTGATCAGATTGCTGAAGGCGGCGAAGTCAACAAAGATGTTGGCCAAATCCATGATGCATCTCAAGACTCCAGTGACCAAGAAGAGCAAGGTTAGTCGTGTTGTCTACCATGTTGGTGTCTACAAAGTGCTACAAGACTTATTCCTCCCGTTTGTCAGCGCACCCTTAATCACACATGGCCACATGTTTTTTCCCCTGCAGTGAACTGTGTGTGTCTGGCCCAGCTGCTGGCGCTCTGCGGATGCGTTGCATTTTGGCAGGTGTCTCATCTTGAGCGCAGTGTGAGCGCTGAGCTGCGGAGGAGGAGAGGAGAGACGGAGGAGAGGGAGGAGAAGGAGAAAGGCCCAGGTAGTAAAGCTAAGGTAATGAGAGGCTGTGCAGGTGTTCCACACAAGACAATACAGAGTTCTTGGGAAATGGGTGCCAAACCCACTAATTATGGATGTGTTCAAACTACTTTCTGCCATTTTGTAAGGGTTAATGCATGTCAGTCTTATGTAATATCTAATTAGACCATCAGACAAGTTATATAATTGAAACATTTTTTTTACTTTCCTATAGTGCAACTTCTTTAAATTAATTTACTAAAAAGAAACTTAAAATCCCACAGTTCTTCTAATATTTCCTGCTTTTAATGGTTTTAATGGTAGTTCTATTTTCTCTATTATGAAATAGATTTGCAGCATGTCCACAGAGTAGAACAACTCTACAAAACCTCTGAAGTCATACAAACTCCTAAGATGATAAAGCTACATTTAACGATGTTACCGTGACGAGTAAATAAAATTTTATTAAAGTTCAATAATATCAATAGAAGTGGCCTAGCAGACAGTACTTAGTGCTGTCTGAATCACTTTTTAACTGATTCAGAAGAGATGGAGCCAATAGTGTGAACTTTATTTTCATTATTGTATTACAATATATTTTCACTCTGAAAAAGTACTCCAAATTGTATTTTTTTAGATTAATATACTATTTGTTTAGAAAGTGTAAAAAAATGTTGTACGTCTCTTCTGGAAATTTTATATTTGGTTTATGGCAATTTAAAAAAAACAACAACAAAAAAACAACCGTTTTGACAAATTGAAACTACATTGTGAGAATAATGCAATTGTTAAATATAAAATATGCATTGAACAATTTCATGTCTCTGCTCTACTCGATACTACAGTTGGTAAGTCTATAATCCACAAAATTAAAATATCTTAAACTGAGTGAATGATTTTTACGCTATGAGTAATTGTTAACGACAAAGGAGAAATCAATAAACAAAAGCCAAGTGTTGGCTTCAGCACCATCAAGGCAATGATGTGGAAACCTTAATCACAGTCACAACACCTCAAAACACGCGTACACCAATTCACAGGATTAATGGCTTTTCACTCGCAACAAAAGCTGCTTTATAATGTCCTGATAGAAATACTTTATTGCTGTTAAAGTCCTAGCAACACGCCTAAAATGAATGACTACAGGAATGACTTAATATTAACTGGGATGTTTTTATATTATCATTATGTGTATCGTTTGTTGAACTGTGTTGGTCATAATAACCTGATTGGTAATTAGATAAAAATCCATATCAGACGAAACATTAATGAACTCCAACCAGGTTTTTATACATAATAATCTGTTTTATTTGGAAAAGATCACTTAAAGTGCTTCTATGGATGATTTAATCCCATTTAAAAGTTGAAGCTGAACCTCATCCAAACAGCTGTGAGATGAGACATTTTCCAATCGGTGGGTCTCTATTGGGTGGCTTGATGATGAGATTCATTTTAGTGACACAGACGGATGAGTGACGGCCCTTAATTGTTCAGTCCGTCAGAAGAAAGGAGGATAGATGTTCCCTTAATTAGCGTGGGAGTTTGTTCTGTAATTTATAAGCTCATCTCGGTTACTTCTTTACTGTCTCATGAAAATGCAAGACTAAGCTTCATAGTGGAAGAGAGATGGTGTTTAATGTTTAATTCTGCATAGTGGGCATGCTATTTTTTTAACAAATGGAGTTGGTATATGCATTTAACCTTTGCGCAAGTCGTGAAGAAACTGAACAATGATGGACATGCTTGAGGCGCTGAGCCCACACCCGTAGCAGTGGGTAGACGCAAAACAATTGCACCGTTCAGCAATGAATGGAGGAGAGTTTAAGTGTGTTGCACTTCTATGCTCTATACGTTTAGAAAAGTTCAATTTTAGCACTTAACAGTACGACTTAGAATATTAACAGTTTTGAAAAATAAATGTTTTATCTCTAGGTCTGTTTACTATAATTGTTTAAAAATGAAAAGACAGACTGAATGAAAGAACATAAACTAAAAGCTTTTAGATTCCTGTATTTGAGTCAAATTTAGTCTAAATAAGGGGCAAACAACCAGATGAGCTACTTTTTCTTCAGGTAAATATCTGTATGACTCAACAGAAAGTGAATTGAGGTTTCAGCTTATTTAAATCTAAAATAGGATTTAGAGCCATTTTTGAGTTTTTATGGAGCTGATTTGGTGTTGACTTTATTTTTATTTATTTATTTTTTCTGAAAGCAGCAGCTGGCCAATGAAAGTGCCATGGAAGAGGAGCTCGGGTTGATTGGCGCTACTGCTGAAGACACCGAAGCAGAGCTCATCAGAAAAATCTGTGAAACAGAATTACTGGCTGGTAAATAAAAGCTCTTGCCAGTTTTCTTCCTGCATCATTTCAAGCTGCGTTTAAATCGACTTCATTTATTATCTCTCAATCTGTTTAGAGGACAACCTGCTGAGTGCGTTTCTTCCTCTGCTGGTGAAAGTCTGCAGTTCTCCAGGACGCTATTCCCACCCTCAGCTCACCACTGCTGCCTGTTTGGCACTGTCTCAGTACATGATGATAAGGTACATAACACTGCTGAATAAACATTCACACACCCACCACACCATTTTCTTGACCTTGGACAGTAGGGCACCTTTTATTCCATCTGTCTGATCTAGAAAACTTTGAGTTTAGTTTATCTATGGCCATTTTGGCCGCCCATCTGTTTAGCTCAGACGTCTTGGTGTAAGTCCACAATGCAGGTTGCTAAGCATGCAAAGTATGGAGTTTAATTTTTGTGTTTACCAGGTCTGAACAGTATATTGGAAAAAATAAAACTGCAGTGTGAAAACAAGTTTCCACACTGTTTTGCTTATTCATTACAAATATATTCTTTATGAAACTGAACTGTTTGTGTTTTCCATTTTTCTCCATTGCTGCATCTTGCATGCCAGATATGTGTTTGAGAGAGACATTTATTTGTTATTTATTTATTTATTTGTTATTAAAGTTGGAGGACATTTCAGAGTGTGGTTCTTAAAACTTAACATTTTAAGTTTGCCATCAGTTCCAAGATATACAAATATTTCAAAGAACTAAGGCTTAAAAACCACAAATATTTTGTCATACTATTTTATTTATTTTTTTACAAAATGAGACCAGCTTTCTCAATTTTAACGGGCAGGATGACAACTCATCACGTTGGTGCCCCTCCTTCAATTGTTGCTGTGAACTGCTTGTCACCTGGTAGCAAAAAGAAGTTTAAAAAGTTTTCTCCTCTAAAATAAAGACAATTTAAGCTGTTTTATAATATTTTGTGGAAAACACAACGTGTCCTGGTGAGGAAACTGGAGAGCCCCACCCGTCACTCTTCAGGTAAAACTGTTTCAGGCTACAGTGGGGAAGCTATGAGCAGTATTCATTACAGCTTGATGAATTAACCAATTCATATCACCTTGTTCAAATCTACATAGTTCACATATTGGCAAGAAGGTTTTGTGAAATAAACAATTGAGAGCTACTACTAAATTTATCAAGACTTATGACAAACTGTGTCTATCTGTAGCATTAGAAATAAATATAGACTTTCTATTATCGAATTAATAGATTATGTTCTTGTTTTCTTTAAAATTGTTGCAAAACTGTAATATTTGCACTCCAGGTTATCAAACCAAGTTTGTAGATATTGTTGTTGCCAGTTTTGTCATTTGTCATTTGTCACCCCTATTATATTTTCTTTAAAACCTTAAGAGAGTATAGTTAAGCTCATAAATCTTTTTTTCTCTCTTTGGTAAAATTGTGAAACTTTTTAGACTTTCCCATTGACATTAAGCGGCTGGGATGACTCCAGGGTGTGGAAATGATTTGTCAACTATCAGGTGGAACGACGGGAGGTTTTTAAAAATTCTTTGAACTTTGCAATTTTCCATCATAAAAGCATCACTAAATAAGGGGAAAATTGAGCTAGTCACCATTTCTAAGGAATTTTTTATTTTTTTCATCAGTTTGCACCATTTTTTCCAACTTGTGTCGAGCCGTTATTTAATATGTTGGTATTCTTAAGACAAGAGGCAAACTGAGTCTCAAACTGTTTTGCCTAACGTGGAAGTGTTATTTAAAACAATTATGAACAGCAGTGGTATACCACTTGGCACATAAATTTGTAAAACAATGAAAATAGAATGGAATTGCTGCTGTGAAGAAATTCATTGGTTCTCATCTTTACTTTGACATAAATGTTTGCACTATTTTTAGTAGAAGTAAAGTTTTTCTTATTTTTTAAGAATGTCATAACCCTCTCAAATACACCCAGAATCTCTTCTGTATTACATTATACATCAGAGAAAGAAAAAGTTTATTTAAAATACACAATGCATCCATTGTTTGGATGTTTCTTTACAAGCTGAAAGGATAAGTTCATTAGCTTTGAATGAAGCTATTTGAAATGTAGAGTATTTTACACATTGAGCTTTGCTGTATTGATGCTGTAAGATGGAGGCTTTTTCCCTTCTGTTGTTTTGTGTCTGTGGTGCAGAGTGTAATCAGACCCCATGATACAATCCTGATAGTCCAATGAATCTGACAAACTCGTAATAAGTTAAATTGAATCGTTCTGAAGACTGGAAATTGGCTGCAAAATGTTTAATTACCACAGCCATTAGGGAAGTAGCTGAAGGGGAGGATTCCTTGTAATTTCATTCTGAATGTAGTCGAGATAAAACCGACTTTTTAGCAGTGAAAGGAAGCCTCTCTAAAGAAAAAGTACATTTATATTTAACAGTTTTTGCTGTTTTGGTGATATATTATCAACTGCTCTTGCTTACGGTCTGTAGCGATTCAAACTTTGCATTTATTAATGTTGCTGTGACTGAACATGGTTCTAGTGGTGATAGGAACTATTACCAAGGGAACTGTTAAAACCAGAAGCTATTTATCCTAAAATGGCCTTCTAGGCATTCCCACAGTCTCTGCTTGAGCAGATTGGATCTTCAAATCGTTCTAATCCTGCACATGTTGATATTCCCACCCCTACGTGAAAGTTTCATATTGGCCCAAACCCTGTGAAGAGCCTGATTATGTGGCCATGCTTGTATTCGCTCTGATTATTGCAGCATTCTACAGTTTTCTTTTAGCTTGATTACACTAACCTTTTAAATCTCTAATCAAAATTTTTGAAGGGGCTTTTTTTTTTTTTCTCCTGGCACTTTTCCTCAAATGATGGCTGATTACCGTCATTCTGTGTTTTAGGAAAATTGGACAGATCTTAACCCCAATGACAGACATTTCTCCAACACCCCTTGTTGCTCTTTAATTGATATAAATAACATGACATTTCTGAAATAAAGAAACATGCTTTCCACAACCACAGGACTTCTCTTCTGAACTGATTTGTTTAATTAAGCAGAGGCTTCTCTCGCCGGTGTCCTTTTGGAACAAGGTGTTTAACTGGTGGTTTAATGTAAAATACTTCCCTTTTTTCCTTTTCTACAATTTCACCATGGATATCTCAATAATTTGAATGTCTTGGTCAGAGTATTAAACTGTGAGAATCCAACCATTTGTTGCTTATATTATGTTAGCAGAGCTCTCCAGAGGGCAGTGAACTTAATTTTTAAATTTATTATTTCAGTTGGCAGCAAAGCAGGAGCTGCTGAGAGCACAGAAAAATTTAAACATTTATTTCATTATCAAAGTGAATTAGGATTAGCACTAAAAAGTTACTTAGGTCTGTCAGTAATTCAGTTCAAAAAGTCAAACTCATATATATATATATATATATATATATATATATATATATATATAAAGTAACCGAAATAAGCCTTTCAAATATCACTGCAGCTAACGTCTCTGGATTAGTTTCCCTTTTTCACTTGAAAAACGTACTGACATAATCCAACTTCTTTAAATAATGTATTCATATTAACGCTTTTATTTTGTCCTCTTTTCAGCCCATCGGTGTGTGAAGACAACATCCGCCTCATCTTCACGGTGCTGGAGCGCTCCACTCTCCCGGTCGTCAGGGCCAATTCCATCATAGCGTTGGGAGACCTCACAGTGCGTTTTCCAAATATTTTGGAGCCCTGGACCCAGAATCTGTATGCAAGGTAGGTCCCGGTTAGCTGCATCAGTCACTAATAAAAAAGGGCAAATGCTTGTTGTTGTCCACCATGCATAAATAATTCAGCTGATCCGTACCATCATTATCTTTTAAAAAGTTTCATGAAAGATCGTAAGGAAAATGCTTCCACTCGATGGGTCATGTGAGTGGGTGTTCTGCGAGTGAAGTTTCTTCTTTTCCTCCTCGCAAACACCCACTGACACACATCCTTGTACACTCCTGCCTTCTTCATCCGAATCCCATCACCGCTTTTCGGTGTGACGTTCCTCTCAACCACTGGAGTGTTGCCGCTGTCAGAATGCTCCACTGAGCCACATGATGGGAAAAGTTTACTCTCTATTTATTTCGGGGGCGGGGGGTTTCCACAGGTAGTGGGAAATAAACTTTTAGATGATCTATATGCTGTCAAAAACTCTTGATAGTGGGCTTTATATTCGGACCCTGGAGGTTGCCATGACAACTGGCTAATATTCCTTCAAAGATTAAGAAGGGGGATCATTACCACCTGGGCGGAGCCTCAGACCACATCAGGAAGGGCCGCCGTAAGACGACAAACGGGCTAATCACCACTCTGACCAGCAGGTTGTAATTACGCTGAGCGGGGAGACGGCGGTAATATTTGGGCAAAGTCACGCGTTCTGCAAAGGTTTGTGCCTTTGCATTTAAAAAGCACTTAAACATTTCAGCCAACTGAGAGGCTGAAGTTGTTCTGTTTGATGAAGTGCCGTTTTAATTATAATAGGAGGTAACGTTCACACTGGGGTGTTTTGACATGTAGAACATTTTCTTTTCTAATTCTTCGCTGCCCTCAGTGTTTCCTACACGATAAGCATTTCCTAGTTTTCCTAATTGTCTCCCACACACCAACACCTCCAGTGTTCTCAAGGCTGCTGCCCTGGCGCCTCCTGATAAGCGCATTAAGAATTAATTACCCTGTTCACTGCTGTTGTAAGCTTCTGCATTGGCATGTGGAAGTGGCATGGGCAAGTGTGTGATCCTCTGCCAGGAGTCCTGCTCTTTGGTGCCAATGAGAAATGGGAAATGAGTTGCTTTTGTTCTTTGGTTTTTTGGGAGAGGGTAAAGCTAAATTAGGTTCTGATTGCCCCGCCGCAACCTGTCCAGTCCCATTGTAAGCAGCCAGCCAATAAGGCGTCACTGTGTCCAGGTTTTGGATGACTTTTTATTTGAAGAAAAGCTGATAAGAAGTGACTTTCCTTTCACGTTTACTTCCTGTATCTTACCTGGTAGTGCAGTTCTATTAAGCTGAAAATGACCATTTGTCATCTAATTCTAGGTTTCTCATTGCATTTTTACAAAGATGCTTTTGTGAACTTTTATACACTTGCCCTAAATATTTTTGAAAATAAAATAATTATTTCTAAAAACTTCAATTTAAATGTTCAAGAAATATAACAGTTGCAGAGTCTAGTTGTAATTCAGAGATGATGTGAAGCTCTTGCATAAAGAGTTCTTGTTACCAAAAAAGACCAGCAGCGATGTTATGTGGTATGTAAATTGTTTGTGGTTGTGCCAAAACTGGGCTGTTTGTGGGAGCAACTGTGAACATCGCCTGTCGTCTTGAACATTGATTTTTAAATTGGCTTCTGTTGCTTATTGCTTTTTTTATTATCAAAAATGTAAAGAACTGACTCTCGGATCGTTAAGTTCTTCTTTTTTTTTTCTCCCCTCTCTTTGTCATGTTTAGGTTGAGTGATGAGGTCCCATCTGTGAGGCAGACGGCTGTGACGGTTCTTACTCAGTTGGTCCTTAAGGATGTGCTAAAGGTCAAAGGCCAAGTCAGTGAGGTCGCTGTGTTGCTAATTGACCCAGAGCCGCACATCACCAGCCTGGCTCTAAACTTTTTCAATGAGCTGGCCACTAAGGTACACACACACACACACACACGCACACCTACACAGACACAGACACACAGACACAGACACACAGAGAGAGAAGCTGTAGTGGAAGCTGGCGGCTTTGAAAGGTTTTTAACTGTCGTCCATCAGGACAACGCCATCTACAACCTGCTGCCAGACATCATCAGTCGCCTTTCAGATCCAGAGAGAGGAATGAGCTCCGAGGACTTCAACACCATCATGAAGTGAGAGGCACAGAAACTCTTTTTGTTCACTTCCGTGCCTTGTAAAAATATTCACACCCCTTGATTCTTGTAGAAATAACCAAGCAGACATTTAGATCTGCTTGGTTGTATACATTCTGCATTTTATCTTAAATGCAGAATGTATACATTTTTCTGTGCAGTTTTGTCTCAATTACTGCTTTTTTTTTGTTTTTTTTTAAACCAAGTTGCCTTTTTTGAGTCTGTATACTCCAGCTAACAATTGATTACTAAATTAGTTGATTTCAGTCATCAATTAATCACCGTTAATCGTTTCATCCCTAGTTTGGACCAGAAGCATTTGAATCTTTGAAAGTGCTAAAGGAAAGTTTTGGGTGTTTTCACAGACAGCTCTTCTCCTACATCACTAAAGAGAGGCAAACTGAATCTTTGGTGGAGAAACTGTGTCAGCGCTTCCGGACTGCAAAGTGAGTACAACCTGCCTCGTTTTCCTGCTGCCGCCTCTTTGCGTGAGTTCATGTTTTTTTTTCTTCCGAATAGTTTCACTCCTAATTTCTGAAGCTGTCCTACAGCATTTCATTGTGTGAGATGTGGGGGTGGATGTGTGGATAATTAGTGGGTGTTTTTTACTCTGAGAAAGAGAGTTTAACAATTAAATCAAGTTCACAGTTCGCTTCACCAGTCATGTACGCTGACATCTTCCTATTCAGTGCTTTTGTCATGGAAACGGCCTCATGTGTAGTTTGAGAGTAGATGCAATGACTGGGCTGGCCGGGCTTCAGCCTCTGAGTCATTCTTTATCCATACGCAGAGCTCAAAGGAAGGACATTTTATATTATATAATGGAAAACTGAATTTGGACGTAAAAGGTTCCTGGAAATGAGATTAGGTCCAAATGTCAGAGCAATGACATGTTTATCAGAAATGAGGTTTTTTTTTTTTTTTGTTCAGAGTCTAGAATTACTGTGCATTATGTTGCTAATCAGGTTTATTTTCTAATCCTTCATCCTCTCATTTCATGCTCTTGTTTCTGCAGAACCGAGCGCCAGTGGTGTGACTTGGCCATGTCCCTGTCCCTGCTCTCCATGTGTGAGCGTGGCTTTAAGAGGTTGCAGGAATGCTGGGAATGTTACAGCGACAAGCTAACCGAATCCGGCGTCTACCAGCCTCTGCTCACCATCACAGCCAAGCTTCGTCGTGGAGCCAAACCTCAATTTAAGGTGTTCGAATCGCTCATTTAAGCTACACGTGTGCTTTATTTAATAAGATTTATTTTTATTCTTGTAGTAATCATAAATATCTCAATCAGGCCCAGATAGATGACTTTGAGAAGCGGCTGACAGCGGTTCACACCCGGGGCTTGGAGAACGTAGAAAGTCCTGAGATGGAAGAGAACCAAGGGGAAGAAGGAACTTCGGAGACGACCAGCAGTCGCACACTGCTGCCCACCAGAGGCCGTCAGAAAAGGAGAGGTCTGAATTCACAGCTTCTACTGTTTTAGTTTCCTAAACTAATGAAATATGTATAAAACTGACTGTGACTAAGGAAATATTTTTCCTCCTACAGGTCAAACAAAGTCGTCGGTCTCCAGCCACGGTGATGACAGTTTTGTAACTCCTCAAAAATCACGCAAGGCTAAGAAACCAGTGATCAGCTTCAGCAGCGACGAAGAGGAGGATGAGGATGGTGAGACTGCCAGGGTTTATTTATTTTCGAATATTTTCAGTTTGTGTATTAAATTGACTTTTTTTTTCCTATTTTTTTATGTTTTACCTTCACATGAGTGATTTTTTTTTTCATTTAATGATTTAACTTACTAGTTTTATTATATTGACCATTAAACATCATAAATGTTAAAGAATTTTGTCCAAATTAGATGCCAGAAAACCTTTTTTGTTTGTTTATTGAATAAACTAATTCAATAATTTTGACTTCTTTTGGCACCTCATTAACGAAGCTTTTGTGCTCATTTAATTACCCAACAAAGTTCTTTTGTTTACTGTATTTTTATAATTGGTGCTACGAATAAATTTTGATCAAAAGAAGTTCCTTCAGGTCAGAACAACTGAGTTCAGAGTTACTGGACCAAATGCATCAAACACCACTGTGTTGAAGGTTTATGAGCAGACAGGATTCTTCTTTTTTATCATTAGCTAAGAAGTAGTCCAAGATCCACAGGCAGAGCAGACCTTGACGGTAAAATCTGATACATGTATAATAAGTAATGCCTGTAAAAATGCTAATAATGGTAGCGTAAAATCTACTACAAATTCCCTTAGAACCTTTAATGTGGGCATAAACATTTTCAGAAACTTGATCTATTCAATACTTTTTAATTTGGGAATGATTTCTTGCAAAGTTTGTGATTAGCTTACGGTTCACATCATTATGTTAAATGATTATATTTGAATTCTTGCTTTGTGACTTTCAAATTTTCCTCTGTGGGAGTTTTTTTTTTTTTTTACGGGCTGAATTTGTCTGCAACCATCTCACTTTTTATTTCTATTTATATAGTTAATCAACTTGACATGATTTCATAAAAACATCTAAAAAATCAATTAGAAAAATAAATTCCCACCCAAGATGAAATACTCTGCAGAAATGTCTCGCTAAGCTTTTCTCTCCCTTCAGATGCTGTCATGGCAGAGAGCGAGACCCCCAAAGTGACGACACCCATCTCCCGCACGTCACGCCGAACTCGCCTCAGAAACTGATTTCCTTTCTGTTTTGCTTTTTTTTACTGCCTTCTTAATATTTTATAATCAACAATTTAATTTTAGCTCCTTGTATATTTGTTTTATCCGCTTTACTATCGTAAAGCTTTTGTAGTCTGATGGTGCATCTAATGAGATTAGAAATCCTTCTTAATAAACCTGGGACTTGTTTTAATGTCTGTGGTTCCATGTCTCACTCACACATCTTTTACACAATATAAATAAGTGATAACAAGTGTTAAAGCTGTAGTACTTAACTTTTATTTAAAATATTTATATATGTATATGTCCAGATAGATGGACCGATCAGTCATACTTCAATAATTGGGTTTCACTCAATTACTGGTTTGTCTGGTTACTGGTTCCAAAGGTTCATAAAGTTTTAATACCACCTCATTTTCCACATGAACATTTTGGTGTGGGAGTTTTCTCCAGCTGTACAGATAAAGTGCAGCCCCTCTCCTACCTGTTGCTGCACACTGCACATTAGGTGGCTGAACGAGCACAACTACCATCAGTAATGACACTAATAAAGCAAGCTCTTACTTTGCGCAAGAGGCAGCTGATGTCAGTGGGTTGAATTTTACACTAGAATGCTTCTAAATGTTAATTCTAATATGAAGTATTTGCAGCAGATGATTACATTTCTGTAAGTACCATGAAACAGTGGTGTTTCTATGCATGTTTAACATTCGGTGAGAATCTAGCAGCCATTACGCTTTCTCTAGACACCAAGTATTGTTTGCTAGGTGAAGTCATCTTAATTTATAGTGCTGTTTGAAGCAGCTGTGAATGTCTGCTTGTTTTGTGTGTTTGGACAGGCTGTTTCAGGGGCTGTCACAGCTTGTCCAGACAGCATTAGTTGTGCATTTTTATGCCTATTCATTCCATTTTTTCCCCTCCAATTACATAAAGTTCTGTGGAAAAGAAAAAAAAATACACCTTTTTCCTCCCCAACCTTATTTAAATGTTTGGATTTTCAAGGCTGAAAAAAAATCCAAAAGAACATTCTCTTAAATAAATCAAATATCAAACAAGATATCTATTAGTCTGGAAGGACTAGCCATTTCCTAGGATATTGGGACATTCACAGGAACATCTTGGCTACAAAATTTACTCGTAGAAAGCAACGCTGACTCACCAAGGAGGTCACAAAATAACCTAGAATAACATTTAAACCACGTTTGCATCACTTTGCTTCACAAAATATGATAGTCATATAGAGACAAAGTAAAATTGCACTTTTAGGAGAGTTTCAATACCAAAACCAGTGCTGACCAAAATATTTGAAAGGTTCTCAAATTACCAAGAAACATCTAGATGATCCCAAAGATGTTTGGAGATGTATTTTGTGATTTGGGGGGTGGAGGGGAAATGTGCAACTATTTTGAAGGTATGTCTCTTCTGGAAACAAAACCATACCACGATATGGAGCCGCTTTGATTCTTCAGGACTGGAATGAATTGCTGTTGTTGGAACTGAAATCTGCCATCTGGCAGGAAATCCTGAAGCCTCCAGTAAGGCAATAATCCAGAGCAACCCAGCAAATTCACCTCTGAATTTTTATATATATATATATACACACATACATACATATACTGGGGCCTGGTTAATTTGATTTTTCAGTTTTAGTTCACAAGGAGAGGCTGCTATGTATGCAAGAAGAGTCAATTCTGTACTAGAGAACTATTTGTAAAGATTATTTTGTGTGTGAGACATGTCTTATTTCTTTGCAGCAGGTTTTAGTTGTCAGTGTTTGAGGACAGTTTCTGAAACACGTCTTATTTCTTTGCAACGTTTTGGCAGGAAATTAACTCCATACAAAAAAATGAAACAGAAGAAATTTGTAAGGAGGGAGGGAATACTTTTAACAGCTCTTTGAGAATCAAAGTTGATTCTTTAGCTGAGGAGATCGATTGTCCCTGTGTTTCTCAGTAGTGACTTGCTTTAAATATCATTTCAAATGTTGTTCCTTTTCTCTGATAGACTTTCCGTTGCATATCTGTCCATTTATGTTCTCTTGCAATCAATCTCTTTTGTTGATCTCCCTCAGCTCTCAGCCTGGTGCTCTCTCTCTCTCTCTCTCTCCCTCTTTTTCTCCTCCTACTCTCTGCTGCCTACTTTTCCTCCAGCGCTCCACTGACATCATATACCGCTGTAGTTCAAACCCCACCATCATCACTAATCTCTTTCTCTCTCCCTGTTCTCCTACGCCGTCTCCCACACAGTGTCCTCTCCAAAAAAGATGAGAGGGGCGCATTTTTTTTTTTTCTGAAACGTTATGTAAAGACACTCGCAGCAGCGGGGGGTAACGGTGTGTTTATCTGAGGACAATTTGGGTTGACAGTGCAAAATGAAAGTGACGGCGCACTTTGCAACAAATGAGAGGCGAACAGCGCGGATATGCGTCTGATTGCTCGCCCGGCTTTGGGCGTCGGTAAAGAACGGGGGTTTATTTACTTGACATAATCACAGGCTGCTGAACTTTAAGGTCAGTGTGTTGGATCCTGCAGCCGCTGCTGGTAGTATTGTAATTTGGCAGCAGGGGGTACAAGGAGCAGATGGCACTGGCAGACTGTAAGTTACCCGGCAGAGAGGGGGAGGTCAGCGCACGCTGGGAAACACTACAGAGACAAAGGGAAAGAGGGAGGCTAATATGCTCAGAGGGTTGTTAGCGCATGAGAAATGTATAATTCAGGATCAGTCGTGACTGGCCTGCATGAAGCCTCTCCCTGCCAGTTACCTGATTGTGAGCAGGTCACGGTGATGAGGCCAGAGCCGCCCGCTGGCCTCTGACCTCGGCTTGTGCCGCACTCTGGCAGAAGTTTGGTTTGCAGAGCGGTGACCACACATACGGTCACCTTGGCAGTGACAATCAGTCCCTCCAACAAGGCTATGACATCACTCCAAAGAAAAGGAGATGAGGAGGAGGAAGGTGGGAGGGGGGGAGGAGGAGGAGGCATCTCTGGCTCTACAAAACCTCTGCAGCATCCCAGCTGAAGCCCCATCATTTAGGAGACAGACGCAAGAGCAAGACAATCATCATCATTCTCATCATCAGCATCGTTCTCCCAATTCCATCAGAGTGTGGAAGCAAGGAGGAGGAGGACAAGGAGGAGGAGGAGCCAGCCGAGTGAGAAACTGATGCTCCCAGCAGGTGCCAACAAGTGAGAGGAGCCGAGAGTCCGAGAAGGTGGGAATGGAGAAGAGTCTGTGAGAGGAGAAGACACCCAGCACGCCGAGAGAAAACTAACATCAGGTGAGCTTTTCTGCTTTCATCCCTTCATTTTTGCTCTTATTGTACAGTTTTATCTCTTCTTAGTTAGGATTATGTTTATGAAAACTCAATGAAATAAACCTGAGCACAGATATGTGTGAAGTTTAGGGGGAAAAAACAATTAAAATCACGAACAAAGTAAATCCACAGACAAAATAAAGATGCATTTTGAATGACTACACAGAATAGTTGTAGCTACATCATATCAGCTGAAGTTAATGTAGATCACACTATTAAACATTTTATTTAAATATCTCAGTTATGTTTAATTTCTTTTTCCTTGCATAGCTGAACCTGGAATAAAAATATCATTAATTTAATAAGGTCACCTATTCCTTTTTACTACTTTTTGACAGCTGGTGTCTATTTGAATTTAAAAATATATATATATTAAATCTAACCACAGCTGTTGATTTAATTGGCTAAAATTTTAGTTTATATGTATATTCAGTAAACCATTTGTTTTATTCCAAAGCGTAAATCTCTAAAATAAACACTAAAAAATAAAAATGTAAATGAAATGTCTCTGTCTTTGGACCAAATGCAATCTTAAATTGCTCAGCCGGAGGCAGCCTGTTAGTTCCTGTCACATACGCTACATGCACAACTGTACGTTTGTCTCAAAACACACAGAAAATGTGACGTCTTGATTAAAAACAATCAAGATATTTGTTTTTGAAATTCACAAATTTTTCTCCACATTGTCCCTCGGCGTTCAGATCTCTGCAGCAGCAACCAGCCCGTTTTCCGGTCCTCGTCTCTGCTGCCGTTGTTCCCGCTGCCATGCTGCGCCCCGTGCTGCTGTGCGCCGCTCTGCTCCTCCTGACTCCCTTTGAGGTGACAGAGGCTCGCGCTCTCCATCCTGCTCCTGATGCTGCGCAGGTACGCTGGGCGGGAAAACAGGTGGACTGAGGAGACTATAGAGTGGAGCAGCGGAGGAAAATGAAATGTTGTGCTGATTGAATTATTCCCCCTTGTGCACACCCTGGAAATTAGATTTCCTTTTTGTTTTTTGTTTGTGTCTCCCTTCCCTCTGTGTAGTTTCTGGAGCAGTTTCTGGAGCGCTACAATGACCTCCTGACCCTGGACGACCTGGAGAACATGCTGAACAGCCAGCCGGAGGATCAGTCCACTGCCGCTGCTGCCTCCTCCTCATCCTCCTCGTCTGGGGTCAAAGCAGCTGAGTACCCTAAGTGGGCTGACGTCCAGACACAGCCGGAGACCCCCTGGCTCCGGCTGCTGAAGGGGGCGCTGGCCGTGCAGAGGGAAGCAGAACCAGAGAGGTCACGGAGGGGATGGAACAAAGGATGCTTTGGCTTGAAACTGGACCGGATCGGGTCCATGAGCGGACTTGGCTGTTAGTGGAGAGAGGAGAAAAAGATGAGACTGGGCGCATCCTCCTTAGACACACTCGCACACAGGCATTCACCTGCAGAAACAGGATGTTTACATGTAGTTTCTCTGTAGTTTGGTGTAATGTGGTTTAAACCAGCGTAGATCAGACGCCTCACACTTCATTCCAGTATTAGAACATCCTAGCTTTGTTCTCATTAAACCCTCACAGTATGTGCAGTAAATGTAGACGCGTTTTGACTTTTCTTGTGTGTAACAAAGACGTGGCGATCCAAAGACGGTGGCACCTGTAAACCCTCTGCAGTTTATTTTTATGTTCACTTATGATTTGCATGAATAAATGGATTTGACATTTGGGGTGTTCTGCTTTCTTGCTCATAGAAATTCAATTCTTGCCCACTCGCAAAGCCCACATGGTTCACTCCCTATTGACACCTGTCATCTTGATTTCTCCTTCAGAGTGGAGATTTGCATCCTCATGACATCTTGTTTTAACTTGATGATTTATTGAATGTTCTTGTAGCTGTTGGAAGAAGTTCACTCCTTCCCCCGTCATTCTGCTGCTTGGACCTGCTGCCACGTCCAAAACGCTTTATTGCACTGCCAACACAGCAAAGTTCCCAGCGGGTGGGGTGGGGGGGATGAAAACGATTTCATGTCTGTGAGACGGAGCTGATGTGGTTCTACGTGGAGAACATGCTTACATATGAGCCTGCCAACAGCGATATGAAG
>NW_006799973.1:1621641-1641296 GCF_000485575.1 Poecilia formosa
ATTCCACCAAATATTGATTTCTGAACTCTTCCCACCTTAAAACATTAGTGTTGTTGCTTATAAATAAATATTTTCTTCGCATCATTTGAGGTCTGAAAGCACTGCATCTTTTTTGTTATTTTGCCCATTTTCTGCAAAGAAATATTAAATTTTTGCTTGTATTTTTGGAGACATGTCAGTAGTTCATAGAATGAAATAACAATGTTAATTTTACACAATCATAAACCTATAACAAGTAAAATCAAAGAAACTGATCATTTTAAGTGGTCTCTTATTTGAACAGGATGACATACAGAGGACTCATTTGTACCAAATAAACAAATAATGTTACATTGTATTGTCAAAAAAATGTGGGGGGAAGGGGGGGGGGCAATAAAAAGTTGGATGTAAAGGAAGTCAGTGTTTCAGGATTTTTGCAGTTCTCCAGACACAGAGGATCATAAAACTGAATGCTGGTTCTCCATGTTTGGTTCTGATTCTGGGGATGCAGAGCAGACATGAACCTGAAGACCTGAGTGGTCTGGATGGTTGGTACGACGACAACTCAGCCAAAACGTATAAACTAACGTATTTTAAAGTCTGTCCTCAGAACTACAAGCTCCGTCCTCCTTGTTTTACTGAGCAGCAGCGTTATGGATCAGCTGCAATTTTCTGATTGCAGTTTGCCATAAAAGCACGAATGAGTTTCTCAAGGTATTGTTGGAACATTAGGCTTTTAATTTTGGAAATGCTCTGCAGGGGATAGAAGGCCAACTTTGTAACTGTCCTTATGTGTCTCCAAAGGGTCATGTTTCTGGCCTAATCACTAATAACTAAAGCCGAGTGCTGACTCTTGATTGTTTCTCTTTAGGTCTGAAGAAAATTATTTTAATTTCTTTTTATTCACATGGATAAAGTCGCATCCACACATCCATTCCTTTAACTGCTTTTCTCAACGCTTGGATGTGTTCTTAGTCACCTGGTGATTGTCTGCAAAGTTAAGACAGCTTCAGTTATTTGTAATAACCTAAACTAGAGAAACAGAAGTATTAAATAGGAGGAACCCCCATTCTAACCTTTGGCTTAACCTGCATGTGTCTTTTGTCAACCTTGATGAAACGTTAGCTAGGTACTAATAAGAAGAACTTAATTTCCAAGATAATTCCCCTCTTTGGTTTAGGTGTGTTTTTGCAGGGGTGACTCAAAACCCATGCAGGAAGCCAGCCTGGAGGACATTAGTGCCCACATCTGAAATGAGGTCTTGTGGGCAAAATGAGAGAAAATAAAATCCGTTATCAGCTGGCAGGGAAAGTGGATGCCCACACTTTCCCTGCAGCAAAACATAGTAAACAAGAGCCATCCAAGTCTGGAGTGATGATGCTATGCTCTGCAGCCCCGGCAGCATGAATATGACTGTAATGAGTCATCGGTTGAAAAAACACAACCCTATGTCCAAATCACAAAATTTAGTTGAGTTTCCAAATGATGATTTTAAAAAGTTTGATGGACGCTGGAAGGAAATCATGTTAACTGAAAAAAGTACAAGCTATGAAGTGCAAGTGTTTTCTGGATTTGGTGACAGCAGGTCCTCCAGCTTTTAGGCCCAGTTGTTCAAAGCTGAATTATTTTTGCATACGCAGAACAAAGACGTTATTTCAACATAACTCGATATTTTCACCTTTTCAGGCAAGAAAGTTGTGCTTTTTAATTACTTAAACGAAATAAGGTAAAAGAAGAAACTAACTTCATGTCTTGTGGACATCAGATCATTTTGGGTACTTGTCCTTCATGCCACCGAGTAAAAACACCCAGAAACTGCAGGGAGGCATTTCTGCCTCGTTTGGATGATTCTGTCTTTGTCACGTTGACTTTGCTCATGCTACACCTCACTTCTGATTCGCAGCGTCGAATCCCCACTATATAAAATTAACCTTTCAGATAAATAATAACAAATACTGTGAAGGAATAATCTCCCTTTCCATAGATCGGTTGTAGGTAATCCGCTGTGACCACCCCTAACTGTAGCAGCCAAAAAAAAGAAGAAACCTTTTCACATTTTGTGCATCAAAGCCAGAAACTATGTGTTTTTTCACAGATCTCAGGCCAACACATAAGATTTTTTTTTTTACTAAAACAAATATTTAAAAAATGTGGCGCACATTTGAATTCAGCCCACCAGAGAGAAGATTTAGCTTCACCTTTGGCTGCAATTACAGCTGACAGTATTTATCAAGTTTGACCACAGATTCTCAGTTGTATTTTTTTTTTTTGCCACTGGGCAGTTCTTACACATAAATATGCTTTAAGTTAAACATTTCCATTGCAGTTCTGGTTGCATGTTTCAGGTCTCTTCTCCTGCCTGACGGGGAAACGCCTCTCGAGTCCCAGGTCTGATATTTTGCAGCCACTAAACGATTTTCTTTTCCGAATGACCGACCTTGACGTCGACTTGGAGTGGCATCTCAGTCCCTGCTGACGAAAAGCAGCACCAAGCACGATGCTGCCACCACCATCTTCCACAGCACAGATGCTAGGTGTGTAATGCAAGTAATATGTTTTCCATCACAGATAGCTCTTTGCGTGTCGGCTGAAAAGTTGAATTTTGGTCTGATTTGTACCGAGCAGCTTCTTCCACGTTTGCTGTGAGTAGCTTCTTGCAAACAGAAAACCTGATTTCTTCAGCCTGTCAGTTTAGGTCGACGCTCGTCCCATTTTCCCCAGGATGGATTGAACAGAGCTTGGGATTTTTGCTTTATGATCAAACTCTAAACATGTCAGCATCTTTCTCTCTGACCTGTCTGCTGTGTTCCTCTGTTTCCATGTTGTTGTTTGTTCACTAACAAACCCCTGAGGCCTTCACAGATTAGCTGGATTAATGCAGAGATTAAACATCTGAACTCTCTAGTTGACTTCATTTATTGATTGTGGATTCTGTTTTGGGGTCCCATGGTAGTGGGGGCCAGAATTAGAAATGCATGACACCCTTTTCATGTTTTATCGGTAATTTCTAACATTATGTCCATTTCTCCTTACACTTAGCAGTTTTGGCCTTCTTTATGTTAATCTGTCTCATTTAATACAAATAAAACACATTTTGCGTTTTGTGGTTGTAACATGACAAAACGACAAAAAAAAGTTTAAGCAGAATCAATACTTGGTCTTAAATGCTGGATCATTTATTCTCCACATGCAGCCTTTGAACCTCAAAGTTGCAATAAAGAGAATTTTGTGGGGTTTTCTACCACAACACAAGATGGCACTAGAGGACAGTCTGCACACAACTATTTGTTTTCTCACAATGTTGCAATCTGGACATTGTCCCGAATATGTGTATGAGGTGTAGAAATAATGCTTTAGCTCGATTTGCATGGGTGCACATTTAATTTTCTACTCTTTGCAACACAATTAAGAGCAGTGGGGTAAAATGGAAATGCTGCCACGGCATAAAAACCCTGAATCATATTAGGCTTCATTGATAAAACCTTACAAATACTTTTTCTTAACGAAAACGCATCGCTGTTGTAAAACAGAAGGAACATGTGATCTGATTGAGGCTGCACTTACAGTACTCAGGATAACTTGGCTCAAGAGCTGGCTGGCGAGCCGGAGTCTAATCTTAGCCTGACCTTTAATTCCCCTCTTTGACCTTAAGCTGTTAAAGCGGCGGCCAAGACTGGCATGCAGGCACTCAGGGTTGTGGTAGTTCAGCAATGCCAGGACACTGGACAGCTGCCACGAAACCCACAAAAGGTGTCCAGTTTTAAAGCAGAGTAGTAGCTGGGACACGTCTGCAGAACTGCACAAAGACGGCGAATACAAGTTCTCAGATATGATCATTTTATTTTAATTTTTTCCACTTAGATCAAGGCGTGCAGCGGTTGCAAGATGCCACGCCGCTGTCGAAGGTTTCAACTCACAGACCTGGCTTAAACTCACATGGTTATGATTCAGGTTTGACATTTTCTAATCTCCTCTGCAGAGCTTTCTTTTCTGATGTCAACAATGTTGCCAGGAAAGAGAGTCAAAAATAGATGTGGAAGCAGCAGCTGACATGGCCGAGCCTTGTCATGTCTTTGTGTGCAGGGGAAGAGAAGTGAAGCAGTTAATCTGGGAGCACAAGGCACGATCCCCTTGCACACACCTCCACAGTTCCTCTGCATTCTGACTTTAAAAGAAAAAAAAAACACACACACACACACAACTTTCTTCCAATGCATCCTTTCTGGTATTTCTAAATGGCCTCAAAAAAAGCCACAGTTCAACTGAGTAAATGGACTCAGGCACGCTCCTGTGCGCATATGTGAGCGAAATTGAGCAATCGGGTTTCAACTTTTGACTTCTGCAGAGCAGATTGGAGCTGCAGGAAAAGAATAGCAGCAACAGAGTCAGTCAAGTGAAGGGTCATGGTCTTTGGACATTAAATGTCACAGTCAGTAAGACAGAGATTTGATCCCCCGCCCCACCAACCTATTCGTTCGCTCCATGTGGCTGCATTCACTGAGAAGGTCAGCAGGGGACCCCTGTCTTTTTTCAGACCACGATGTGAGGCCTTTAAGGTGTGGCCGTCTAAATCAGGACTGTTGAGACTTCATGACACCTTATGCAAATTAAATAACAGCAATATTCAGGTTTATAATGAGCAGGAGGATAGGGACGAGACGGTAGCAACTCAGATAAAAGTGAAGTTTCAAACTTTGCAGTTAACGACCTTGACATTCAGGAGGAGGCGTTGCAAGGATCGTTTCTAAAGGGGCGTGGCTTCAGGGCCCTGGTCAGTCATAAAAACTCAGTTAAACTTTGCTCTTCCCCACTCACACCCGGAGTCCCAAGACAGACTGAGTCATCTCACAAACGGTAAATGCCTCCAAGCAAGTCATTAAAGCGTTTTAGTCAGGAAACTGCAGGAATTTAGCAGGCTGCATGTTTGATTCAAATCACCTGTTGACAGCATGGATGGCTCTGTTAAATGAGTCTAAAAACATGTGGGCATGACATTGTTTGAAATTTGACCTTTTGGATATTGGACTAGATATTTAAACTATAATTTTGTTCATCCCATTGTGTTCTTGCAGAGACTCTTTGCTCTTGGTTCACGTAAATTAAAACTTTCCCCCAGTATTCAGCTAGATTGATTGGTCTATTGCCTGTTTGATTTTTCTGTTTTTTTCTTCTGCAAATATTAAAAAAGAAATGCTTCTCTTTAGAAAACTAGTGTGAATTGTAGACATTTGTGGATTAAATGGCTATTTCTGTTTCTCCTTTCAGAGGACTAGACCAACTCAGGCAAAATGGTGAAAGTCGGTATCAATGGGTAAGCGCACTTTTAAACTTGTCTATAACAAATCACACCTGGTGCCACTTTTAATTAAAACCGCTTTAAACAGGAGCTCACATATACATATATATGTAAGGAGTTATTTGTGTACAGAGATTTTTGTGTCGATGCAAAGGTTTGTGCTCAAAGAATCTTGCATGTATGTTTTTTTATGAGGTCTACTTTTAAATTGCTTAAGTCTGCAGGGAAAATTGCTCTAGATGTTCATTTTTCTACTGATTACATCTGATTCCTAAATCCTGACAGTTCAGTTTTGTTTTAACATCGTGCCACTAGAGGCCAGAGCCCTTGTGGCAGATAAAATCGATGATTTGCAGCAGCTGAAGCCACAAGTGTTTTCCAATGGAGGACATGCACAGGTGCTCGTGCCTTAAAACTGACCATTGAGTAACTGCTCAGCATTCTTTTACTGATCTTTGAACTTTGGCCTTCAACAGATAACATTGTGGGCAGTAATTTCATCATCAGAGGGGTTGTTCGACAGGAGGTTGTTTTTTTTTTTTTTTTTTTTCCTGCTGATGGAAGCAAACTCAAAAGTCGCAGAGCACACAGTCTGACGTTGGATCACGAATCTGCTCTTTTTCCTCTACGTGCCTGACTTCCTGTTCCCTGCAGCTGCAGTGTTTAAGCGCGGCATATCAGGCCGGATTTTTGGACCCGTAGGGTTAAAGATTAACCCAGCCATTGATCAAACGTTGCACTGGCGTCATAAGGATCACCACATTTGAGAAACATTGTGACTTTCATCGACAGAACGCGGTCAGAGCCCCTGCAACACACCTCCTCCTGCCCCTCCTCCTGAACTCTGGCCTTTCTTTGACTGCAGTTTCATGTCTCCTGGGGTGTTATCTATATTCCCACATGGAAGAAAGGGCTACACTAGTAGAGTGAACCAGATCCCTCCAGGGTTTTACTGAATGTCAAACTGAATCTCACGGACTCATTTCTGTATTTATATGAAGGTTTTCACCTTTAATTTCACTGAAACCAAAGCAAAACTGGGTCGATTGAGGTGGCATCATGTTGCCATCTAGAGGCCAGACTGAGAAGTGCATTTTTGTTCACCTTTTTACAGATTCGGCCGCATCGGTCGTCTGGTGACCCGTGCTGGTTTCACCTCCAAGAAGGTTGAGATTGTGGCCATCAATGACCCATTCATCGACCTGGAGTACATGGTAGGTCAAAAAATGAGAGCCAGGTCACGTCATCATGAACACATGCTGAAGATTTACAAAGTAGAGGTAATATTTTTAATGAGCAGTGGTTATTTTTGATATGGCTGACTAGGACTCCCTGCTCAGGGTGCCATGGCCTTGGGGGAGGAAAAACAACCTTACCAGATGTAGAAAACTGAGCATAAGGGAAGCAATAACGGCATAAATGTAGCAGTGATTACCAGAAAATGGAGAATGGACACGCAAAACTGACACTTTACACATAAACACACCCATTAAAGAAAGTGGAATATTAAGTCCATATATTTCAGGAACTTGATCACAACAAACACATTTTAGATGAATGTTTGAAAATGTTTTCCACTTGCAGCTCATAATATTAGAATATTGCATCAGGCCAATAAAAAAAATTACAGAAATCTCTTGATAAGTATATTTGATACCTGGTTTAACGTGATAAATTTTCAAAAGCACTTCTAATCTGATAAATGAGCTTAATTGGATGCATATTCTGATTTACTGAATGTGACTGTATAGCTGTAAAGTTAATTTCTGGTCCTTTCAGGTCTACATGTTCCAGTACGATTCCACTCACGGCCGATTCAAAGGCGAGGTCAAGGCCGAGGGAGACAAGCTGGTCATCGATGGACACAAAATCACAGTCTTCCACGAGTGAGTTCACCTGGCAATTTCACAGTTTGCTTAGTAGTGGAGCACAATGAGGTCTACACCAAAAAAATGCTCTAATATCAGCTTAAAGGCAGCAACGGCTGAACTTTTGTTTTGTTTCTTTCTATAGGAGGGACCCAACCAACATCAAATGGGGTGAGGCTGGTGCCGAGTATGTTGTGGAGTCCACTGGTGTGTTCACCACCATTGAGAAGGCCTCCGTAAGTGCCAACGCCTCTTGAGTGTAATGCTCTTTTAGAGATGGAAAATATTTTAAGAATAGTCAGTTACTATGCTTGGAACATGCATGGATAAAATAAAATTAAAAAAATTGAGAATCTCATTGGTACTGGGGAAGTACTGTTTTTCCGCTACATGCGCTTGTTTAAGTAGCATGTCAAGAGTTTCATGGGTTTGGGGAAAAGATGGAGGAAGGCTTTGCACATTTGGATGAACTCATGGCATGTCCAGAATGTTTCCCTCCTCTGGCCAACACAGATGAGCTGGTGTAGCTGATGGCGGTTTTATAAAGCTCTCATGTCGTAACAAACCAGACTCGGTCACATTTACTGGATGTAGTGTGGTGGACTACAGCTGATTTTGATGCCCCCTCTTGAATTGGTTCCTTTATTGCATGCAAAACGGATCACATGTGTAGATAAACTTGAAGGTTTTTGGCCATGTCCCCATGAAAATTGATTTTTCCAAAATAACCTTTGTATTGGTAGATTTTTTTTAAAATTTGTTTCAAAAAACAAGATTTGTGAAGTAGAGTGATTTCCACACAAATCCATCAAATTAAACTCTGTAGGTACAAAACTTCCTTTGAAAATTAGAAAATATACAGCATTTACAAACATCTATTCATTGACAATTTGAGGACCCCAAAACCTAAAAGCCTTGGACTACTGAGGATATAAGTCATTGCTAAAATCTGCCCCAATTGCATTTTCTTCCTCAGCATGCTATAAAGTTTTGCCGTCTCCACTTGGTGACCATTCATTTTTGAGAACTTTTCTTGGATGAAACAAAAAGTGATGCATGTTGCCCATTTTCTCTCTGACCAACCAGCAGCCTCTGACGGTAGAGGCTGCACGCCTCTTGGCAGTGTCGCTTGTTAGTCTTGACTTCTTACACATTATTTAATAGCTACCAGTAAATGAGTCGTTTCAAAGACATTATTTCTCTGAATGCAAGCAGTGCAGTCTCAGTTGGAATATGAAGCCCACTGTCTTTTGCTCAGATTTTTGTCTGCGGCTACATTTTTGCATATTTTGATTAAATTAAATGGTAGTAATCATTAACCTGACAAACTGATGTTTCCCTCAGTGTTTTAGTTGCTGCATATGTCTGTTTAAATCCAAAATGGATGTTTGCCTTTAAAGTTATCCATACAGCTTTCGAAATGTATTTAAAAATGGATTAATTCCTAATAAACATGACTACAAAATTGTTCTTTGAGATGTAAAACATTTTTGCATCATGTTTAGAAAGTTGCTTGGTGTGAAAATCCTTTTCTTCTTCTTTCCACACTCCCCAACACTTTACTTTAGGCTCACTTGAAGGGCGGTGCCAAGAGGGTAATCATCTCTGCCCCCAGCGCTGATGCCCCCATGTTTGTCATGGGCGTCAACCACGAGAAGTATGACAAATCCCTCCAGGTGGTCAGGTGAGGATTATCCATGTGAACAGCAGAATAACTTTCTACCAATCGCCTCAACTAGGCTAATTGTTCTTAAAATGTCTCCCTTTAACAGCAACGCCTCTTGCACAACCAACTGCTTGGCACCACTAGCCAAAGTCATCAATGACAACTTTGGCATCATTGAGGGCCTGATGGTGAGAATTTGACTTCATCCTGGAACATTTGGGCTGACGGCGCTGCTTTAAGCCGCATCCTCTTTTAATCTCCTCGTCCAGAGCACAGTCCACGCCATCACTGCCACACAGAAGACCGTGGACGGCCCCTCCGGCAAGCTGTGGAGGGACGGTCGCGGCGCCAGCCAGAACATCATCCCCGCCTCCACTGGCGCAGCCAAGGCTGTTGGCAAGGTCATCCCTGAGCTCAACGGGTTGGTCTCCAAAAATATCTTGCTATTTAATATAGTCTATACCTGTAGCAGATGTGTTGATTTGCCTAAGTGCATCTGTTGTGGTCTGGCTTTGTCATTTTCCAGTAAGCTGACCGGCATGGCTTTCCGTGTCCCCACTCCCAACGTGTCGGTGGTTGATCTGACCGTTCGTCTGGAGAAACCAGTAAGTTGCGGGAAATTGGAATCCCTCTTCATTTTTTTTTATTCCTCAACATAAAAGGAATAGTGAACAAAAATGACAGTGATTTTACTGCTAAATAAATTGCACTTTGCTCATCTGTGTTAAATTTTCATTTAGTTGCCAAAAGGTTTCAAGTTACTCGTCTTTTACAGGCCAAGTACGATGACATCAAGAAGGTTGTGAAAGCCGCAGCTGAGGGTCCAATGAAGGGCATTCTGGGATACACTGAGCACCAGGTTGGCACACTTTTCTTTTTGTTGGAATCTTGACTTTGGACAAAGTATGGTGAATCTGATTACCTTATAATGTTGGGTCAGATTTGCTCAATAAATTGGGAAAGATGGCTGATCTCTCTTGTTGCAGTTTCAGCTGACAAGGCCAGTGGGTCATGAATCCCAAAAGAGCAAAATATGAGCCAAATGTTCCTACTGCACCCAAAGGAATATCCTCCAAATGTAATTAAAATGTTTCTTAATCTTGCTGGTGGGAGTTAATTTGCTCACTTTGTCCTATTTGCTCTCCTGCAGGTCGTCTCCACAGACTTCAACGGCGATTCTCACTCCTCCATCTTTGATGCTGGCGCTGGCATCGCCCTCAATGACAACTTTGTCAAGCTCGTATCATGGTGCGCCTTTAGCAAAACCTGATTAACCTGCATTTTTACTACCCACAATGCTTATGACTCGTTTCCCTTTGCTTTAAGGTACGACAACGAGTACGGCTACAGCAACCGCGTCTGCGACCTCATGGCCCACATGGCCTCTAAGGAGTAAAGCAACCAGCTGACTGGCTGTCACAGTGTTGCTTTCATTCTCCTTTCTATACAGAGTTGTAAATGTACAAGATGTATGATCTGTGACTCTGCCTAGTTCCATCAGATGGTCGACCCCTACCATCATCGCATGCCTGAGGAAACGTCCCACATGACAAACGAGTTAATCTGTTGACCAATTCTTTCTTTTTTTTTATTTGGTAAACTCTGTTCTGTTCTTGTGTTGGATGGAGTGAAGGTGTGGAAGTTCTCTTGTCTGCAGTGGTCTAGAGCTGCAGTCGGTGGCGAAATAAAGTCCTTTGTGAGATTTAAGGCTTTCTGTGTCCTTTCTTGTTGCTATGCAGTTTAAAATGATCTTCCACCTCCAACTTAACCCCATTTCTCCTGCAATCTATATATTTTGTTTTGTTTTCAAATTCCACAAAGCCATTCACCAGCTCTTTGGTGTGGTGAGGAAATGTAATCTCGAATGTGTCGCATCTAAAAATATCTGCATTAGCAGGACTTGCAATTATGTGTTCAGCATCAAATGCAAAGGCAGGTGATGCTGAAGGAGTGTTCTTCCTTCCTACTCATGCAATAGTGTGGGAGGAATTTGAATATGCAGATTATGTGCAGCAGGTTTTCATTTCTTTATTGTGTGTAAATATGCGAACAGTGAGTCTTGTACTGATTAAAAAAAACACAAATTTTAGGTACCTTGTTTTGGCATCTGGTGGACTTAAATTCTTTTCTTTTTTACTATTCTGGCTTTGCATGCAAGTTTGCTTAGATTTAATTTGGTATTCAATTGTTCAATGTCCTTTCCGAAGGCTTAAAGTGCTTTTGTAATGACAAAGCTCAAACAGAAACTGGGCCAGATCTACAGAATGGTCTGAATGTGTCATTTCACAAACTTTCCTATTTTACTACAGCTCAAAATTAAATCATTCTTTCCACTTTTTAAATCTTTTGAAATGGATCCACATTTTCCCAATCTGAAAAAAAATGAAATGGTTGTTCAAACTTACTGCTACTATGAGAAACGTATCCAAATTTTCAAAATGATGCATTTAATTGGACTATTAAGTAAAAACTCCAAGCTGAATTTGACAAGTTAGGTCTTGCACAATAGAGACTGCTTGTCCCTGGCCCATCATGAGTCCAAAGCATACTTGGTTTATACGTTCACATTTTTTCATGCATATCAAACGAATATTAATGTTACAAGATCCTTAAAATAAATCGACTCAATTGGTGGTGTGGCAACTGTCTTTAAAAAAAAAAAAAGAAAAAAAAAAGCAAAATAAGATCCATAAAGAAATGGAGCTGTTGAGAACGACAGCCAGCTGTGTTGAAAATGGTTTGTGCTAGAATCAGCTGTAACCAAAATAAAAATGAATTGAGAATAGGCCTTCAACAGAATTTCTTCGAGCATTTCCCTGATTTCTCCACAGCATGCTATTGCCACTAAGTGTCACTGTGAGGGCGGTGTGTTTATTTTGGGAAACAAACACATTGTGCTTTGCAGGTCTGTCAAAAACATTCAACTTTGGACTCTTCTGATTAGAGCTGCCAATTTGTCTCCAGTAATGACTTTTCCTGCCTCTCTTTCAGTTGTGCCAAACTATTTCCCATCGATAAAGTAGAGTTTTGTGCGACGTTCAAAGCTCTGAATACGTTTAAAATGTTATTTATGGTGTGATGTGAAAGAAACTGATCGTAGTGGATACAAAAGTAGAATCTTTTTTTTTAATTATTTTTTTAAGGTTTCTAAAATCATGTATCAAATACATCAAATCACGTTGAAGTTTGTGGCTGTAACGGGTCATAATGAGTGAGGGGCAGAAACACTGAGCGCCGCTGAGCTTTGTGGACTTCTATTCGTGTATTTACGGTAGCAGGATCCTCCAATCCCGCAGCACTTGCTCCTGCTTGCGGTTACATCTCCCAGCCTGAACACCATTAACGCGGAGAAGCTGGATTTGTTTGTTGTTCATTCATCCTCTGCGTTTTTTCCGCTTCACTTCATTCGGTTTATTTTGCAGCTCATCTCTTTGGTGTTTGGTGGAGTTTACCTCTGCTGGGTTTCGGTTCCATATTTGCTGTTGTTGTTGTGGACCGTCAGAGATCAGGGATCCAGCAGCAGCAACAGCAACAGCCGACGTTAAGACCTCCGGGCTTTAGGGATCAGGTTTTTATTTATAAACGCTTACATAATCAGGTAAAACAGTGGTGGTTTTACGCTGCTTCTGCGGGCTGCGCGCTGCTGTTCAGTGAAGTTTATCTTGAAATATTATTCTGCTGTAGCAAGACATTTCTCCGCCCGAGTTCATGCCAGATCTGCAGCGCTTTAGTTTTAAGTACCATAGCATGAATCCTTTGTTGGGGGCCAACACGCATCTCCAGCAGCACCCCCAGCAGAGCCAGGCCCCCGGACACCCGGACTCCCCCTCCGTCCTCCTTCCCGAAGCCGCGTTCGGTGCACCGGACCCGGCGTCTCTTCTCCTGGGTGATCAGGCCGCCCCGGGGCCCGATCAGCCGGGACATCCGCAGACCTCCCCTTACCTCCACCACACCCACAGCGGCCCCTACCAGCACCGCGCAGCCCCGCCGCCGCCGCAGCAGCAGCCGCAGCAGCAGCAGCCGCACCCCCCTGCAGCCATGGCCCTCAGGAACGACCTGGGCTCTAACATCAGCGTACTCAAGACCCTCAACCTGAGGTTCCGATGCTTTCTGGCCAAAGTGCACGAACTGGAGCGCAGGAATAAGATACTGGAGAAGCAGCTGCAGCAGGCGCTGGATGCCAACAAGGGCTGTCAGAATGGATGCTGTGAGAACAAGCTGCACACCCAGGAGGCCGGGGTGCAGACGGGGTTTGTAGGGACCATCCCGCTCAGGCCAGGCTCTCTTCCCTTCCACAACACCAACAATTCAGCGAGGAGGCCCACGAGCCTGTTCCCACCTTCATTTGCAACAACCCACCCACCAGCAGGCTCTGAAAACTCCAGCTCTACCCAAACTAGTGGCACCTGTAACCCAGCCATCACCATCAGCCAGGCCTCTCCGTGTGTGGACTCTCCAGGGTCGAATAAAACAACCCAAAGCTACTCCACCAACCCTCCTCCACGGTTTCTCCCGGGGACCATCTGGTCTTACAACCACACTCGTAAGTTTGGCCCCGGGGCAGAGCGCCTGCCAAGCCCCGGGGTGTCCTGGATGCACCCGGATGGAGTCGGGGTCCAGATTGACACCATCACCCCTGAGATTCGAGCGCTCTACAACGTCCTGGCCAAGGTGAAGCGAGAGAGAGACGAGTACAAACGCAGGTAAATGGACTAAAACACTTTTATTTAACTGTTATACTACAAACCCTCTCATTGCAGAATTATTTCTTGAGTGTGTTTTTTTTTTCACGGTCTTCATTGGATGGGTGAGCAGGACTGCTAAGCAGCTGCAGATCAGCTTTCTTCAGCAGGAGACAGCTGATCTGCAGAGTCAGCACAAAACCTGCCCATCCTGCACCTCCAGCTTGGTCTGCATTCACCTCATGCTTTCAGCACAGGGGCAGGTGCTGCTGCCACAAATGCCATGGAAAAAAAAATGCACATGTGAGGAGCTAAATATAAATGTGACTGACTGTTAGGACTGCAGAAAGGCCAGGTGGTGGCACTCATTTCCTAAAATGCAGCCGAAGTTTCTTGTTATTGAGCCAGTGATAGAACAGAGGCCGCTTCTGGTTCTTTTAGCTTATTGCTGGTTAGAATTCTTCATCTCTGTTGCTTTAACGATTTAATCAGCTAAATGTCATCATCACCATCATCATCATGATCATGTGGGCCAGATTTAGGCCATGGCTGTGAGATGACATCACTCTGCAATGTTCCTCTCAGAACAACAGCTTACTGCTGCAATGCGTTCAGTGTGACTTTCCCTTTAAGAGGATAACTCAGGATTTAGTCATATGGGGTTCTGCTGAAACCGTATAAGATGTTAATATCTAACCTGCGGTATATAACTCTTAAAGCATCTTGGTTTAGTATAAATTCAGATTAGTGAGAAGTATCTGTTATCAGATGTTGTTCTGTGGACTCGAACAATTCAGACTTTTTTTTTTGAGAAGTTGAACTGCATACCATTTGCAGAGATGCTGAAAGGAGTTTTAAACTGTGGCGTTTCAGAGTGGTGTTGAGTTTGCAGCTACATTATGCAGAACTGTTGGTGTCAGAGACTAAAGGAGAAGCAGCCATGGGCGATAAAGTTTTATCACAATATTTTGCAACAGTAAAAGTGGCAATAAGAACTTTTTATTACTTCTTTTTAGTTAACTGTGTGGTTCTGACTGCATGACACAGCCATCAAATCCCCACAAACGGATACAGCTGTAATGTGCTTCTTTAAAACACCAGTCAGATAAAGACGTGTGACTTGCATCACTAAGCTGCTCACAGTAACCGCATTTAACCATATTTTTAAGATTATTGATACGAACAATCTCAATCAATACGGACAGTTTTGGCGGGGTACAAGCGCCATTACTTAGAATTTGTCGTGACAACTACGAACCAAAATTCTTGTCATTGCTAGAAATGTATCACTTTAAATGATAGACGATATGAAAGCGCCCACCCTTCAGGTGAAGTTAACGGCTAATCCGGGAGGAGCCAAGGCCAAATCAGACTTCTAATGTCTTAAAACAACTTTTAATAAAAAATATTTCTGCAAGCTCTATTTTTTTTGACCCATAAACTGTTGCACTTAATGTTGGACAGAGGCCAATAATTAATTACACAGGAAATGAATGTAGGAGGCAGTGCGTCACCAATTAGCATTCTGCGTCAAACACCTTCTGAAGATTGAGTATGCAAAACATTTCTGGTTGGGGTAACTGATAGTAAAGGAAGCAATAAAACAGATTTAACCTAAATAACTATCACATATTAGCTTTTTAAGCCACTTTAATTGTTATTGTGTTTACATGCTAGTCGTGTTTATGGTAATTATGGATCTCCAGGTGCAGCCGACGAACTTTATTGTGCACTGGTTCACCGTTAGGTGTGAAGCAGCCAGTCTGAGACCATAAAGTATCGACTTCTCCCTCCAAGTCAGAGGACTGGTTTGCTGTTGCACCTGCAGGATCCGATTTAGAGCCTCGTCATAAAATATGTCTCATCCAGTTGTTGTTTGACCTTTTTCCCTGTTTTGTTCTGTGTGTTTATGAAGGATCACAGTGCATGGAGGCAATCTAAACACGCTAATATCGCTCATCCCTGTATCTCGGCAAACAAATGCTCTAATAATGTCTCCTTAATGTGACACCACTGTTTTAGACATCCAGTGGTGTTTGTGAAGGCTTTAGGTTTAACAACACCATTAAAAACCCAGAAGTTTTCAAAAACTGAGTCAAAGGTTTTTTATAGACTTGGTGGAAAATAATCAGCTCTGAGAGCCACTGAAAGCAGAGTATTGGCCTACTTAAACTGAGTAATGATGCCAATTCGACATTTTATTATAGTTATATCTCTGTAGTTTTGCAGGTTTTTGCAAGGGGCCCAGAGTTCATCTTGGTGGAGACACCAAGAACTGATGCTAAGAAGTTGCTAGAAGCAGTTAATCACTGGATCCAGGTTGGTTTCTGGGGAAAACTCTTGTATATCCCTTCTGGCTTAGGAATGCCTTGGAATTCTCCAGTTTCCCCGTCTGGACCTGGTACCTCCGATTTTGGACGATAAACAATAGATGGATTTGCTTTTTTAATACAACTGGAAACACTTCACTGTACGTGTTTCACACAAGAAAGTTAATGGTGATGCACCCATATCCCCTGTAAATAATCACTTCTCTGTTATAAATCATCCAGTGTAAATGGGATGAAAATTTTGGCTGTGTCCCTTGTGCATTTTGGGTTTTGTTTGTTTTGGATATTTTGGGTGCTGAAGAGAAATGTTAATTTAATTAAAATCAATTTAATGGACAGTAAAATAGCTTAACTTTAAGGGGCTAAAGGTCTGAGCAGCCTGTAGCTTTAGCCTAAAAGCAAAGCTAACCTGGATCAAAGCTGAATGAAGATGGGAAGAGAGTCATCTACTTTCTGCTTCTCACTTTCTAACAGGACCTCACTGAAGTATCCCTTTATAGTTTGTGAATGAAAAAGACACAGCATCAACCCCCTTTTTCTGGAGGTAATGCACCTTTAAATCCTCGTTTTCAGTGTGGGACACAGTTAGTTATTGTCTTCTCTGAGTGACCTTCAGCAGGCCTCATGTTCCTGCGCACTCGTCACCGCATGCCCTCGCATTGTGTCCCAGCGATCAGCGCCTCATTCTTCAGAGACCATCCCAGCCGCGTTATAGTGGCTCTTTGTGGACGAGGCGGAGAGACGACTGCAGCCGCTCAGGAATGCGACGCTGCTCCGACTCCTGCTTTCTTTGCAAATCGAGACTATAGAGACCGAATTAACACGTGTCCAGCTGAGACAATAAATGAATCAGTGTCTGTGCATCTGATGAGAGCCTTTAAATTTCTCCAATTGTGACGTTATTCGTCATTTCCAAATAGAAGCGAGGTTGCACTGATCCAAGCCTCTGTCATCCGTGTCTTGTTGTTTTTCATGTCAGTCGGTGCCCCTCACCTCCCTCCTCTTTTGTAACCGCACTCTCTGTCTCTTCTTACCTTTACATGAGCAAACCAGAAGCAGACATCCCACTTCCTCTCCTTTGCTCACACTTTCTTCCATTGCGCAGTACCCCACCTCCCCCCCTACACACACACTGTATCTGCAATGCAGCATGCTCTGCAAAGCTGTAGCAGCTAAAAGGAGGGGGCCTCAGCACTCCTCGACTATGTGCACCTCGCCCATCGAGCAAGCGTCCCCCCCTTCAACGCCTGGAGCCCCCTCTCCTTCATGACTCAGATCCTTTCAGATTTAGTATTCCCTGATGGGTTTGGCGTTTTGCAGCGTTCTGCAAGAGTTTTTAGCAGAATGCAGAGCGTGGATTTTCCCCTCATGAGTGGATGGTATAAGACCACATTTTCGTCTCGCGGCTTTTCAGTGTATTAAAGTTAAGATTTGTGAGTCAATCATGTGAGCAGCTGCATGCGAATCATCTGTCAGGAAGTCAGCAAAGTGCTTAGTTTACTTCTCACACGTTTCCCCGCAAACGTTTCAGCTGTTTGCTTTTCATGCAGCATGAAAGCAAAGTTAGAGTTGTTAGAGTTCCTTTCTTTTTAGAAATCTTTGTATTTTATCTTGAAATTATATCATTCCAGAGTCAAAATAAATTGGTCCTTATGAAGAGGTCTTAGGATGGTGTTTTAAAACCATGAGTCAAAAATTGAAAGCAGATAAAACTAAAAATAAAAAAAATCATACATTTATATTTCTGACTTTATTTCTTCAAAGTTTTCTTTCATTTGTTCCCCACAAACCAAGTGATGTCTTTCAGACCCTAGAACCCATGTAGGAAAACCCTTCTGACAGTAAAAGTTTTTCCTTCTCAGTAATTTTTGCCTTTCCTTTACACCTAAGGGACAAAGGAGTTGCTTTGAGTCAATTATAGCATGCAAGTCTAATAAGTGCCTTTCGAAATCAAAAGTAGCTCGTCAACTTTTACAAATTCTTTTCATATTACTTTTAAAATACAGAAAAAAAGGTTAACTGTTTCCACTTTTTTTCCATCCGCCTGTCGTCTGATTCAAACCCGGGTCCTTCAAGGCAACAGCTCTGCACTGAAACCTTTGTTTTCATTTCTTCACAAATGCAAATCTTAAAAGTTTTGATTTGTATTCAGTTCTCCTGAGTCAAAACGTTTGTAGTACCAACTTTTGCTGCAATTACAGCTGCAAGCCTTCTGAGCACATTTGCAGACTAATGTTTTTACCCATTGTGTATTCTGAATTGGCTCAGACTCAGTCAGACGGGACAGAGAGGATCTCCTAACTCTAGTTTTCATGTCTTGCCCCAGATCCTCTATTGGATTCAGGTCTTGACTTTGACTAAATGTGCAGGTTTTCCACCAGACGGCAACATTTTCAGCTGTAGTTTCCTCCAGCTGCAGCATATTTGCCGTGTCTCCTACATGGATATACTCTTAAGATGCCATTCTAATGAAAAAGGCTGATTTGTGGATTCCAGGCTTGGTGTTCTATTGAAAACCTTTGCAGCTCCTGCAGAGCCTCTGTGGGCCTTTTGGCTGCTTTCCTGAATAATCTTGTTGGTGGTCATTCTTGGTCTGACCACCATGTCTCTTCAAAACCTGGGGTGTTGTTTTCTAACCCGACCCTCCTTTTGAACTTATAAACATCTGTGTTCCTTGATCTTCGTGATGCTCTTTGATCTCTAATGTTCTCTAATAAACCAGAACATCTGGATTTAGACTTATCAAGTTAAGTAGAAGCACTGTAATTTATTTAGGGCTGCTGAATAAAATGGTTGCCACACTCTTCAGGTTTTTATTTGCAAAAAAATGTTGTAAACACCTCATCTTTGTGTTGTTTTATGAAATAATTGTCTGAGCAAACGCACTGAAGTTGATGTTTACAAGGCGTTGTCGCTGCTTTTCCAAATTTGACAGAATGACGGTTCTTGACGTGGTGCCGTTTGACCACTTGCATCAATTTTTCTGTCACGCACAGATTCCTCCATCAGTAATTACATATGGAGTCATAAGCAAATCTTCTGCAAGCTCAGTTGTTAAACATTTGATATCTCTCTGCTCATCTTGCAGAGTAGAGATGTTTATTAAGACTTATTGTAAGCTTGTTATGACCTGAAACTATGTGCATTGAAGCTAAAACTCATTTTAAATCTAATTATCATCACATAATTTATTTAAAAAATGTATGTTTGACTTGAAAAACCATCTCTTTAAAAACAGATTCTTCCTATCTTTGATATTTATTTGTGATTAACAAATGGTAGAGATCCTTTTTTAGCGCAGCAGCAGATTAAAGTTTTGCTGTCGCGCCTCAAAAATAAAAGTACAAAGTTGAGGAGTGAAAGGAGGAAATGAGTGAAACAGCATTTTCTGGTGAAGCAGCAGTTGGGCAGTTTTTCAGAAATTTAAAACAAACAAAAAAAAAACGTTGATCGCTTTAGGCGAGGGCAGTTTTCTGTCAGCTGGTTCAGAGGCCTCCAGCTGTGCAGGTTTAGGAAATGTTCCCTCTGTTGCATTATATCTGCTATGGCATGTGCTGTATTGTTTCTCATAGACAAAATTTTGAATGGATGCTGAGCAACCTCATGGAATATTTGAGGATTGATAGTTTACGTCAAAGATGGCGCAATGACATGCACTTTATATTTGTCTGGAGTAAGATGCAGGAGTACAGACTGGCTGAAACTGCTACTCACCCTGGCATGTGTGTCTTTAGATGGGAGGAAGAATACACAATGAGGATGGACCTGCAGCAGAAGATTGCAGATCTTCAAGAGGTAACACTGTCTGGCAAAAGTTCCTGCATGGATCTATAT
>NW_006799973.1:1641871-1724790 GCF_000485575.1 Poecilia formosa
TACAAAGTTGAATGTGCTGACAACAAAATCACACAAAAATCATCAATGGAAATCAAATTTATTAACCAATGGAGGCCTGGATTTGGAGCCACACACAAAATTAAAGTGAAATGTTCCCTTTATTTTTTTTAACCAGTATATAAATAATCTCAAATCCTGGTAAAAGTCGTGTTGGCACCAATCTTCACTTTGAAATGCCAGTTTTCTGTTTTGCTGTAATATAATTAATTTCAATTGATTTATTGGTTGGAATGGTTGTACACAGCTGCAGGATGAACGTGATGAGCAAGAACCGTCACCCCTTTCTCAGCCACTCATAATTTCCCTAGTACTTACTGATGCATGCTGCAGCCACTGATCTCTGCTAATTATTCATTTTCTAATCAGTTAACATCTTTTTCAAAAGAAGGCATTTTCACAGAGGAAGTCCCTCTACTAAATTAGATACTTACCTCTCCGTGTGTTAGACTGCCTTATTTGTACTTCCTGCAGTTGTGCTTCGATCTACGCACATTATGTCTTTGGTTTCCTGTGTGTGCAGGCTTTTTTATACCTACATGCAGCACTGCCAGGAATCTTTACCTTGACCCCGTTTAGATGGCAGCTTTACATAGCCAGATCGACCACAAACGGCAAAAAAACACAACTCCAGAAAGATAAGAGCCTGACCATCGTCGCTGCGCACCTAAACAAGTTAGAGGAAAAACTCGTCTAGACTTCCCCAAAACCCAATCTGCATCTGGAGTGTCACTGAACGCTCTGCAGAAGAAGAGAAACTGCTTTTAAGTGTCGTGTTTTACAGCCGGACGTCTCTGCGGGTGTTTTCATGACTCTTGTTTTCTGGTTACTGTTCTGTGAGCAGGACCTGCAGGAGAGTGAAGGCTGTCAGGACGAGCTGGCTCTCAGGGTGCAGCAGCTGAAGGCGGAGCTGGTTCTCTTCAAAGGCCTCATGAGCAATGTGAGCGGAGTGAACGCAGTCACAACATGACCATCACTTTCCTTGTAGCGCCAATCAACGCTTTCTCATTTGACAGACTGCGGCTTCTCCTAAAGAAAATGTGCAAATTTATTATTCATTATCTTTAGTGGTCTCCGGTAAGATTCTTAACGATGAAATAAACTTTGTGAATGATCGCTAATCGTTCCAAGTTTTTAGCCTTGTAAACGTATTTTTACCTCTTTCATTGTTTGTGTGTTTGCAGCACAAACGTGGATGCATTTCATGTGGTAGATCAACAAAAAGGTGGAATACATGAAAAGATTGTTTTAAAAACTGGTTGAAAATACAACCAGTGTCACTCTGTGAACAACAATGTTTAAATCTCGCCACCGATTCTGAATTAAACCTGGACTTTCTTTGGATTTCTTATTCTTCGTGATCCTGTTTGTTCCCTAATGTTTTCTAGCAAACCATCTGAGGCCTTCAGAAAAGAGCTGCTTTGACACTGATGTTAAATTAATATAATTATATACTAACTATAGAAGATGCAATGGATTTTATAAAGTAGAACTGGAGTTAGGGCTGGACAGATAAACAGTAACAAAATAGAGATCTGGAAAAACAAATTAAGAGACCACTTAACATGATCACTTTCTCTGATTTTACTCTATATAAGTGAATGTTTGAGTAAAATGAACATTGTTGTTTTATCATATGAGCAACTGACATGTCTCTGAAATTCAAATAAAAAATTTAGTATTTATTTGCAGCAAATGAGGAATGATCAAAGTAAGGAAAAAGATGCAGTGATTTCAGACCTCAAATAAATCAAAGAAACAATATTAATGTTCGAAATCAGGAAGAGCTCAGAAATCTATATTTGATAGAATAACCAGGAGGTTTTCAATGGGGTTCAGTGCAGTGGGCTCTTCATGTTTTTCAGAGCTGTATATCGTGAAAGATACGTGATCAGTATCAATACGTCTGGTAGATTGTTCAATAATTTCTCTGAACTCCGATTCAGAACTGCACAGAGGCAGAGGAAGACTTTATAGTCACTCAGCCTCTCACAACCACTCAAGCAGGGTTAGAGGCATCAACTGACTCACTCACTCTTTGGTTACCTAGCAACAACTTGTTGGGTAATGTGGTTACCTAGTGACAACGTGGTTACCTAGCAACAACCTGTTGAGTAACACGCGCAGCAGCAGATTAAAGTTTTGCTGTCGCGCCTCATAACTACTCGAAAATAAAAGTACAAAGTTGAGGAGTGAAAGGAGGAAATGAGTGAAACAACATTTTCTGGTGAAGCAGCAGTTGGGCAGTTTTTCAGAAATTTTAAACAAACAAACAAAAAAAACTAATCAAAAAATATAAAGTGATCAATAAATATCAACTGATATGAAACCCTGATATTCGGACATGTTTTTCAGCCATATTATCCAGCCATAATTGGAGTAATTTAATTTAATTTAAATATAAATGCACGCCACACTTTTCAGACCAGATTTCTAGAAATTGTTGGAAACCATGTGTGATTTAACTTCCACTTCACAGTTATGCACTTCTTGTTGTTTTATCACTGAAGAGTCCAAAATATATATTGAAGTTTTTAGTTATAAAGTGACAAAATGTGTGGAAAAAAAATTTAAAAATCAGCTGTGTTTGAATACATTTTCAAGGTGCTGTGCTAACACTTCAGCAATAATCCAGTGGAAGATGTTTTAGTTGGCTCTCCTGCTGTGTCTTTTTTTCTCCCCCCCTTGATTTTGGAACCTGATTCTGTCCTCTGCAGAATTTGTCTGAGTTGGACACCAAAATCCAGGAGAAAGCCATGAAAGTGGACATGGACATCTGCAGACGAATCGACATCACTGCTCGGCTGTGTGACGTCGCGCAGCAGAGGAACTGTGAAGACGTGATCCAAATGTACCAGGTACTCGGGCCTGTTTGCTTTCACTTAGCAAACGTCGACTGAGTTTGATCTCCTGAACATAATCTTGTTAATGTCACTGCAGGTTCCAAACAACCAATCATCTCTGAGTATCCGGCGCAAGCCGACGCCCCTGTCCTTTAACGGGAGCGAATGTGACGAACCTGTCAGCAGCTCTGAAGGCGAAGTGGGCATGGTTAAAGAAGAGGAGCACTTTGGGTCTTCAGCCAATCAGATCAACGAGGAGATGCAGAGGATGCTGACTCAGCTGTTAGTGGTCTGCTTTTAACCACAAAGACAATTATCTGATAATAGTCCAGTCTGGTTTTATTAACCACTAAATGCACGTGTGTGTTTGTGTTGTCGTCACAGACGTGAATGTGAGTTTGAGGACGACTGCGACAGTCTGGCCTGGGAGGAGACTGAGGAGACTCTGCTTCTTTGGGAGGATTTCCCAGGATGCACTCTGCCTCCAGATCCGACCCATCCCCCAGGAGAGGTAAGCTGTACCAATGCGAGTTACGTTTAGAAAACAATCCTGCAGCGACAGCCCGAATATATGATGTCTTGGTGAAAAATGTCCAATTTCAAAGCACAATCACAATAACAACACTCTTCAGTGATGAAGGCAGGGCTGAAAAAGACTGAAAAGCTGCCAAAGTGCAAATAAAAACTTTGATGGGCCTTCAGAAAGTTTTCATATCTGTACAAATCAAGATTGTTTTCAAATATGACAAGAAAGTCTGTTTAGGAAAATAACATAGAACAAATGATACAGGGGTCAGTTTGTGTCTGGCGCGCTTAAAATCTATCTGCACAGTTCGGTATAAATTTCTCCACATTATAATATTCAAACAGTTTTACTTTTTTATGCAGTTTCATTAAATAAACAGTTTTAAGCTGAACTAACCCTGAGGAGATTAATTTGTTTTTGTTTAGTATTATGAAAATCATCAGTGCTTTTCTGCTCTTGCCAGACTGTCTCTGTGACATCAGGACTTAAAAAAGCTTCGCATGTTGAAGTTTTTCATGTTTTTTAAGCTCCTGATGTCGTTTGATGTCTCTTCTAACACCAGGACAGTTTCAGTACCGAGATGTTTACAACCTTTCCTGTTCGTTTGTTCCCCAAAAAAACAAAAAAATGCATGTAGGTGTTTGATTTCATTCAGCAGCTGCTTCATTATTGAATAGTCTGTTTGAAACGAACAGCTGCGCTAGTCAGTGAAATCTGAGCATAAAACAACCATGGGAGCTATGGTTGGACTGTTGTCTCTCCTGTGTCGGATTATTCAACAACAGGCTCATTTTATGCTTACTACATTTTATCATCTCTACATATTTATTTTCCTGTTCTCAAACTGTCGGTCTCTGTGTTTGTCTGTGGGAGGAGGACTGTCTGGAAAAGGTGATTAATGACACAGAGTGTCTGTTCAAGTCCCGCGAGAAGGAATACCAAGAGACAATTGACCAGATTGAGGTCAGACATTTTTTAAACTTAAATAAGATTCCTGCCCATGTGTGTTACCTTTGTTCTTTCATTTCTTTTCCTTTCGTTTACTTTCATTCTCACCTCATCTGAACAGTGATCTAACACAGCTTTCCATATGTTTATGGATGTGTTGCATGCACATTTGGAAGTTGCGGTGTAAAATCTTAAAACGGAGACCGACGAAACGTTTTTTTCCGATTTTTAATTTGACTAATAACGCTGGGGTTTGAATCCTGTATTTTCTAATCTTTTACACGTGAACCACTTTGTAAAGTCGGATTAAACATCCCTCTCTTTGATTTTATGGATTTGAGTCTTTGGGATGTGTTTCCAGCTGGAACTGGCCACGGCCAAGAGCGACATGAACCGACACCTGCATGAGTACATGGAGATGTGCTCGATGAAGAGAGGCCTGGATGTTCAGATGGAGACCTGCAGGAGGCTCATCACTCAGAGTGGAGACAGGTACAAACACACACTCACATCGCTCTCACGTCACACTAGCATTTTTATATTTTTAGAACTTTTCAGGTTCCCTATTTACGACATTTGTTAAGCTTTAAGCCGTTATAATGTTTGTCAATCCTGACTTTATAAATGTATAAACCAATTTATAGTTTGAAACCTTCGTAAATTTGAAAACCTGGAAAGCAAGACATTTTTATATGCATATGTTCATATTTATAAGCATGGTTACATGCATGATTTTGAAACTCGTGATTAATCACATCTCTAGAGCATGGTTAATCTGCTTAAATTTTTTAATTGATTGACAACACTAATTTTTATACACATTTGCATCATTTTAGGATGTTTATGTTGGCTATTAAGGTTTTAAAGTAAAACTGTGGTGCAGGTAGACAAAAGAAGTCAAAACTCTGAGAGTCTGAGTCTGTTAATCGTCTGTTTAGAAATATTTTTTGAAGAAATGCAGTTTTCAAAGATCAGACAGGTGCAGATCTGGACTCTAAAAGGCCTTTAAAGTATCTAACGCCTCATTGTCATGTATTAGATCAAGTTGGGAATCATGATTGTCTTACCTCTAGTTAACGAAATGCAGCCGAAAGGATCACTTTGGTCTAATATTCTAATTATATGATAAACTGATTATCATTATTATCATTGGCGATTAATCGTAGTCATGAATAAAAACTGAACTAATACCCTGTAACACATCCTATATTTGTCATGTAATATGAAACGTATAGGACTGAAATAAATAAACTTTGTGATTTATTTTCCTAAACCAACTTTACAATTTCTGTGTCAGTGTCTCTTATCAAGCTGAACATTTTCTTTTCATTTTACGAAACCTATTAGCTCAAGAATCTCTCTTACTTTCTGCAGCTTGTTTCTCTTTCCGTGTTTTCTGCATGCAGTAATCCCGTCGTGCCGTCAGAGGAGAGCGACCAGAGAGACACCGACAGGTCTTCATCCTCCCCGCCCTCTTCGTCGAGCAATGGGAGATCTTGACACTTCGTCACTCGGCCGTTGAAGGACGCTGCGTTCATGTGACCTCTGCTACAAACAGCGACAGTACCACACCGCATACACGCGAAACTACGGCGACACCGTGTTTACATTTGAGGAAATTCATTGGAGATATTCTGTAATTAATTGGCGATGTGTTGCCCATACAGATCAGTCTGAGGGAAACCTAAAATTCAGACTGATTGATTTCAGACTTTAAGAAAGTTAAGATCCCGAACTGATTGTTAGAAAAACAAGCTGCTGTTAATTATCGTGATGCAGGGAGGTAACAAAAACTATAAACTAACTTATTTAAATCTTCAAATAATCACACACTTCAACAGTGACGATATATGAGCAATATTTACAAGTCTTATCCTCAAGTTTCTATAAAGTCTGTAATGTTAACTCCTCATGTAGTTACAGTCTTTTTGCCCATAAATGTTCAGCTGGGGATAAGGGAAAGATAACGAGTTGTTTTTCACCGTCAGGTAGTTTCTAATCAATGTTTGTGTTTGAAATCTAATTAGATCCCCTGATGCACAATTTATGTGCCTTCCAGACATCCTGATGAATTGAATCTCACAAGGTAATTTTGTCAAATCAAAGAAATAGATAAACGTATAAAAGTACCAAAACAGAGTTTGAGTCTGTGCTGAACATCATACAAAAGTACATGTAGTACATATTCAGTACATATCTCGTCCATCTGGACAGTTTAGTGTGCAGTCACTCTGAAAAAAGTCATAGATATATTTGGACGTATTTGTCCACTCATTATTTATAGGCTGTGAATCATGTCATCTTCCGACCCACCGCCCCGGCTAAAAGTGGCTCCTTTCAGCAAGACAGCTGCAAAGAATTAACTGGCAACGTCGCTCTTAGTTGCATGTTAATAACGTTGGAGTCGGCATCACACTCTGCTTTCAGAGCAAGCGTTACTACCGAGTGGTACAGCAGCAGGGCAGCGACATGATCACTGAACACGTCCCACGTTGTTTTAAAAGAATCATGGATGCAATAAACACTGGATGATGAAATTCTCAAGAGGATTTCCTTTAAGAGCCAGTTTATGGACTACAGAGTATGTCAAAGTAAGCAGAAGCAAAGGATTGCTTTGTTCCATGTAAACATTATGTATCTGCAGGTCAAAAAGCATTTTTGACCTGCAGAAATGCTTTTTTTAAAGTGTTATTAGCAAATAAAAGCTTTCAGTTTAGAAAAACTGAAAGAAATTCTGACCAGAAAGTCACGCTGACGCTTTGCTAATGTTTCAAAATCCTGCTTTCAACCTGGCCCTGCTTTAAAATTAGCAGTTAGCTTTACTCTTCAGTCAGAACTAATCTTTGCTTCTCTGAGGTCAGAGGTCATTCAGAGTTTTCCCAATGTTGGCTTAAAAACGGTTGCTAAGATAACCCTCTCTAAGCAATCTAACTGGTTCCTTTGAGGTTTGGATTGGTTAAGGTGGCAGGAATCTACTTTGAAACCATCTGTTAGCTTGACTGTTTGGTGTGAAACTATCTTTACTTCTTCAAACTGAGATAATTGAAACTTATTAATTATAAACCAGATATTTATTGCTCAAAATCCTGTCCCAAACAAGTCCAGCAGTCCCTTTACATTCAGAGTTGTTTTAATGTGGCAGAAATCTGCTTTGTGCCTGGCTGTGAGCTCTGCGATCAGGGCTCATCTTCGTTTCTCCAAACTCGAGTAATGTAGATTTATTCATTGCAAATAAGAGATTAACAAGAAAAAAAAAAACATGAATGCAATAAGTATTACATCATGAATTTCTCTTAAGGATGCAAACTTAAAAAGTTTGGTGAGCAGGAGAGTAAACAAACATGAAACAGCTCCTCCTTGGACTTGGTTCTGCTCTGATTAGCTGTTAGCTTGACTCACCTGCAGGCTACTGACTACTCACAGTGTCTCCTCAGAGCCCCACTCTAAATAATCCACCTCCATTTTTAAACTTGGAGTCTTTTTAAGGCAACAAAACTCAAATTTGATCCTTAATGCGATGATTCACTGCTAGCTTTCCACAACGGTGGACAAATATCCACCATCTTTTTGTATTATTTACAGAATTTGACGGCCCAGAAAGCTGCATGTAAGATACTGACGGCTAATTGCATCACCACAGAATTTCGCTTTAAACAATTGAAACTGTCAGCTTAAGGTTGAAGTTGTTCTGACCTTTTTCTAACTACTCGTTAGCTGAACTCATTGGTGAAAACTAATCACTGTTTAATGTAACACAAGTAGCTCAATTAACCACTACAGGTAAGATATTAAACACTCAAAAGCGCTCTACAAAACCTGACTTAAAGTCAAACAGTTTGCTTGACTCGCCATGGAAAACTGACCTCTATTTCTCCAGACTTAGGTTGTTTAGAAAACCGCAGCTAATCCACTGACAGCAAATAATATCTATTCAGAGCCCCATCTACGTAATCCATAGCAGTGCTTTAAGTTAATCTCTGGAAGGAAAACTCCAACATAATAAGCAGCTTCAGCAGCAAAACAAGTGGAAATCAACAGCAAGCATCCCCAGTCAAGCCTTTATCCAACTTTTATGGGGGTGAACAGAAGTACTAAACACAAATATCGTGCCACTTTAATCGCTGAGAGAGAAAAAATGAAAAACTTTCAGTTTAGCCATGAAGTCTGCATACGTTACAGCAACATTACTCCTGACGCTTGCCTGGAGTTGGAGCTCAAAACTGTACGCTAAGGATCCCAGACACTTTGAGCTGTTTGATAATGAGTGTTATTGCAGCCTCTTATAGCTTAGAGTGAGCAGGTTGCTTAAGCAAAGCTGCATGGTGGAGCAGAACGTCGTAAAGACAGCAGAGGAACCAAAATGGTCATAAATTCATGTACATTACTCACCGAGTGCCAAAATAAAAGTTTATTTAAGATTATGACTCATTAGGAAATAGCTGAGAAAAACATAACTGGTTATATCTGTGGAAGCTATGTCACAAAGGTGCTTGATGTACATAAACCTATTTTTGAGCCTAGAAGCGTTTGCACATAGAAAGGAGCAAAACTATAAAAATCTTATGAAGCAATCAGCGCTGCTTCTTGTAAAATAGACGACACTGGAAATAGACTTGTTTCCACTTCCTTTACATATTTCAGGTGAACTTATAACACATACCTCATGTTTCATTTATGTTTTTTTTGGCACATTTGAACACCAAATGATACAGGAAAGCATCGCTGGCTATCATCACTGTCAGGGGAAGAAAACCCCACATCACTGCTGTACAGTACTATCATAAACTCCTTCTGGTTTCTTTCATTAAACCAGGTGAAATGTCGGGATTCTCACTCCGGTACTTTGTTTCGATGACGAGAGACGGCAGCTTTCAGCGTTTGCATGTGGGGCTGTTTGGGTCAGCTGCTTCGAGTGTTTTTTTTTTGTTTTTTTTTATGCCGTTTGAATCCAGGAGAAAGATGTGAAATGATGTGCCGTGTGAGGCCCAGAAAGCCATTTCCTTTTACTTTCAGAAACCGAGTGAGTCTCTACTGTATGCATGTGCCGTGTGTCTGTTTTTGAGTCTTTTCAGTGGGTGTTTTTAAAACGACTTTTACTGGCGCAGATGCACAGTGTTGTAGAAAATGAAACAGAATTACCAACGGGTGACATTTTAGATTAGACTGTCTTTTGTCTGTTGTCACCTGTGAAATTCAGAATCAAATGAGAGTTATTTTCCATTACTAAACTTCCTTTATGAGTCTACCTGTTGGCCAAGTAAAGTCAATTTAAAAACAACTCAAGTTCAGGAAAATGAACCAGTGAAAAACTAATGCTTTTGCAAAATGACTGTACAATGGCTTTGAAACAATAATAATGAAAAGATAGCTTTGAATATATAGATGAGCTCGAAGAAGCGCATCACACGCCTGAAATGAACATCAACTTGAAATTTGAATGAAAATCTGTTTCGATTAAATTTTACAGGAAAAAAAAACTTACCTCAAGAGTCTAATACAAATTTGTGTCGCATAACATTTGGAAACTAATCCTGTGGACTTTTTGGAGAAATTTAAGTGTGTGACTGCGTCAAAATGAATTATTGTTGTTTTGGCTTAGAAGCTTTACTGCAGAGCTAAAGTATGTAATGTATGTAAAGAGAGACTGAATGAATAAAAGATGCAACTGATGATCAACAATTTGTCTTTCCTCTTGCATTTAATTCTGTTTGTACTGAAACTTCTACAGTTCATATAATTATTATCTTGGCAAGTTTAGGTTGAAAGTTATCTTATACTTTCAACATGTTTTTTTCCTCACTGGTGGAAATATTAAACGTTTCAGAGTCGCCTTGAGTATCTGTGAAAGGATTTCTAGCAGCTCGTCAAAGATAAATCATCATAATACTGGTGGAAACACAGAAAAAGCTGGTCAGAAATTCTAAAAAAATAGTCAAATTTTCCACTGATTGACATTTTTTTTCTTTTAAATGTTTTTTTTTTCTTTGAAAAATGATATTTCCTATAGATTATCTTTTGAAATATGAAATCTTTTCTTAGAGAAAATGAATGAGTTTTAATGCGAGGTGTGTGAACTGTTAATGACTTTACTGTGTGTGCTCAGATTTGAACTGAGTTATCAGTGGGTCTGTCACAAACCTCTGTCATAGAGGTTTGGATCTATGACATTTCCTGACGTTTCTCTTTTTTACATGCACGAAAAGGATGAGATCGGTTCAGTTTCATTCAGAAATTTACATACACCTTCATTACCAGCACGGGGGACATGCTGGGTTTTTCTTTTTTTTTTCTTTCAAATGGCTGGTTTGAATCATTTTACTTTCTGGGTGCAAAGTTTTGAGTTTCCAGTATCAAAGTTGTGCAGAAATGCACAGATTCCTCCATTGTTTGGTTTTATGTCTCTTGGTCAGATGTATCTCAACCACATGCTTCTAGTTGCCACGGTTTTAGCTCTGTGTTTAAACTGGTAGAGTTTATTTAAACTGGTTTTGTGGAGAGTCAGATTATTCCCCAAACAGCTTAGATGTGTGTTTGGAAATCCAGCTGGCAGAAAACAACCCCGCAGTACAATGCTGCCACCAACGTGCTTTAAAGTATGAGAAGTTCTTGTGGAGAAACAGACGTTGTTTTATGTACGTTATAATGCCCCGCAGCATGACGCAACCACCACCATGCTTTGCAGTTTGTACAGCGATATTTTTGCCTCTCCTCTCAATCTTATAAAACCTTTCTTTAGAGGGCGTGTTGCAGGTTTATTTCGAGCCTGACGACGGGTGTGGAGCCGGGACTTAATTTCCTGGTAAGCGCACTGTTATGGCTTTGATGTGGGCACGGACGCAGGTTTTCCAGCAGCCTCCAGCTCATGCTAGGTTTGAGTCACTGTGGGGTTTTGGGCTGTTTTTGAGCAGTTTAATCATTTTCCTGACATCTGATGTCGCCTGTTTCAGATTAAATTATAACATTTCAGATGAGTTCATGTGCTTCTCACTGGAACTGAACACGAAGAGTCTGAAAATAATAAGCGTATTGTTAGACCTGTAATGACATCAGGGTGCGAGCAGACCAGGTTTATTCAAGGTGACATATTTTTTTTATTTTTTTGCACGACTGAAGGAGCTTTTATCTCCACCAAGTACTTCACTGTACTTTCAGTAAGAGAGATAGATGATTCGAAAAAAAGATGTACTGCTGTCACTATAATAACTAATTTGTTCAATGTCACTTCTTGGTGAGTTCAGGGAACTATCTGAACACGTCTGCCTCTCTTCACGCCCATCATCATCACGTTTTCTCATTGAAATTCTGGGAGTTGGACATTTTGGTTGCTTTTTTGTTTGTTTGTTTGTTTTAATAAAGAACTCAACAAAAAGAAAATGTCTTCTTAGAAAACAACAACCAAATCAGACGTGAAACCCATCTGGGTATCGTGAAGAAGATCTGCTCTTCTTCATGTTGTTGTGCAGACAAGCTTTTAGTCGGTTTAAACGGAAAGTGATGACACTTCATGCATAAAAACTTAGATAGTTGCTTGGTGTGAGAGTACTGAAAGTATAAACAACGCAGCAGCAGTGAGGGGAGGAGGAGACAGGAAGGCAGGAAGACTAAACCAGGTAAGGAAATAATGAGACAGATTATGGTTAGAGTGTGTGAGAAGACGGAGAGTAAGAGAAGCCGAGGCAGACTCACCAACAGGAAGTTCGACAAAACAATAGAAGCAGAATACAGGGAGGACTTCGCCGAAGGTAAGGTCTAATCATTTTTATTGTTTATTATCAGGAAATATAAGAAATATAAATGTCATTGTGCGTTTTTAAAAGTAACATGAATGAGCAACACATACAGAGCAAAACATTTTTTTTTTCGGTACATTAGAGTCACCTGCGTATCGTCTAATTGCATATCGTCTAATTTCTTGCCTACAGAATGGGGACTGTGCAATACTTCATGGCTGTGCTGTTATCTGCACAGTTGGTGCTCAACTCTCCCATGGTAAAAAAACCCCAACATTTCCTCATCCTGTTCACCTTTACTCATGACTGAAAGAACCATGTTTCGTACTTAAAAAATAGGTCAAATGTATTGAAACGAGCTGCATGAAGATATTCTTCTCATTTGTATTTAATTATCAGAGGCTGAAGAGGAATGCGGATGGCAGGAAGTGTATTGAATGCCCTGCAGGTAAAATGGCATTTTTATGTGTAGTGATTTAAAAAAAAAAAAAAAAAAAAATGTCATCTTTACAAATTTTTAAACTCACTTTGTGATCATGCATTAATAATGTTTGTGAAATATCCGTCATTCTGTTTGTACTCTCTTGATTTTCTACTCTCTTCATGAAAAAAAAAAAAGGCGCATACTGCGCCCTGCCATCCCCACTCTATGACCACATCCTTGATTTATATGCACTACGGGTCTGCAGACACCCATGGCTCTCGCCTCCTTCCTGTTGTTCTTACTTGTTTCTTCTTCTTCTGTCAGGTGAATTTCTGGACACTTGTACCAAGTGCAAACCTTGTCCTTATGGATCTTACACCGAAAGGCCCAACCAGGAGAATTCATGCCATCCATGCTTCAGAGACTGCCTACCAAGTAAACAAATCTGCATCTGTGAGGTCATCAGCTGAGACTCGGCTCTCATGTCTGGTTTTTGGCTCCTTTAGGCTATCATCTGAAAGAAGCTCAGAACTGCACAAGCACGACCCCCTTGAAATGCGAGTGTGAGCCTGGTTTCAAATGCACAGGGAGGGAACCCAAAGGGAACTGCAACCAGTGTGAAAAAGACAACCCCCCACCAGGTAAAACCTGACAAAACCCTGTTTTAATTTAGATTAGACCATTAGAAGGTACGTATTTTAATTAAAATTAAATCAAATACATAAAAGCACAACACAATCCTGCCCAGAGTCGTGAAATGAAACACGACGTCCTTACTCGGCCGGGTTCTGATAGTTATCAGGAGTTTCTGCACAACCTCGGTTTAGAGAAATGGAAAGAAATCCCGACCAGACAGTCAAGCTAGTCTGATCTAACCTTTCTACCACATTAAAACCACTTCAGCCTCACAGGAACGATTCAGATAAGGAGATTTTATGAGCAGTCAGTATCCTACCTGTAGCAACCAGCTCTGTGAAGAAAACTGAAGGGAGCTCCTTCTGGAGAGTCAAAGCAGTGACGAATGAGGGAAAACGGCTTCTTCCACCACATATTTTAAATTAATAGTTGGATTAGTTGCAGTGTAGGATCTGAGAAGACACATTGTTTGGGGGAAAATAAAAGAAGCTGTAGGACTGCACTGTGAAATGTTAAAACTTTAAAGCATTCTTATTTTTAAGTCATGAAAACATTTCCTGTTAAGTGAAAAACTTTGTTTCCCAGGATGTGAGATCTTTATAAAGATTCAAACCCACATTCAGGCCTCTAGAGCTGCATGTTATTTATTTATGGATCTTATCAATATTATATACAGATTAGTTTATTATGGAGACAGACTAAATTACCATCTAGGTTTATATTTATTGATTAGCATAGTTTTCAGCTTCAGTTATGATATTCAGACATTTCTGCTCTGCTTCTCTGTCATGTTTTAATTAAATGTATCATAATCTAGTGCGTTCTTTATTGTTTTTATTTTTTTTAAAGATAATCAAATTTATCTTTAAAAAATAGTTTAAATTTACTCGAGCTAGCTTGATTAGTGAGAACTAATCTCTGTTTCTACAAACTAGATGATACTAAGTGAAGGTAAAAAAAGAAACTCAGCAGCTGGATGAAAAGATTTATCCCCTTTAGATCAATATCAAACAACTATACATGCATAAAACATGGATATAATAAAATAATAATAAAGTCTTCATGGTTTGATGATGTTGTAAGGCTTAAACTAATTTAAATACTTAACATTAAGTCAGATGTTGCGTCATTATAGTATTTTTGAATCGCTTCAAATTTTCTAAGAACAAAAAGCAAACGTGATGAAACTGCCAGATTTGCCTCTTACTTAATTTGACCTTCATGGGGAATTTTTAAGATTGATTTGAACTTTACACAATATTTTTATGCTGAATGGTGAAGACTGGGTTGGTTTCCTCACCTCAGACAATAGGAGCTTGTGTGGGCAGCTGCTGCTGACTCATCCACCTGTCACAAACCTTATTGTTGTGTTCACTGCCCCCAAGTGGCTGAGATATTGTTATTAAAGATTTAAAAAAAACGTGTGTAGGTTTGAGTCTGAGGGACTTATTTTTTACATGTTGTTATTGACAGACACAATGAGAGAAAATAAGAGAATAATATGATTAAATGTGACAAAACAGCAGGGAAAGTGGAGTCTCTCGCTGTGCCTCTTATAAAAGGGACATTTTATTTTATTTCAAGAACGAGTGAAAACAAAAAGCGATACTTTGAATGCTTTTATTCTGGTGAAAGCTGAAACAAAGGTGCAATGTTTCTGTTTCTCATCTGCAGCTGTGACTGTGGGCAAACCCAGACAGCCTACCTCACCTCTGGATAAACCATGCAGCTCCTCCAGGTGAGTCGTGGTTTTTACTGGATTACTGCTAAAATACTGAGTAATAGAGAACCGGGAATGGTTTTGGAAATCCAGCTGGATGGTGAAATATTCACGTTTTCCTTTTCATCGCTCTCAGGTGCGGTCCTCCTGCTACGGCCCCCACTAATCCCAGACCAGGTGAGTGTGTCGGAGTCTGAGGGAAAACTTTAACAGCTGCTCATTATGCCAACAGGTTTTGTAGTTTGGACCAAAAATACAAATAGATATTCAGTTATAAGTCTTTTTGAATATGCTGCTGCAAGTTTAGTCTGATTGGAGAACATTTGTGATTTTTTTTTAATATAAAGATTTACAGCTGATTCTCAGCTGGATTTGGAAAAATTTAGCATTTCAATGCAGCTTTCAATGTATTTTTTATTTTTGTTCTCCTGGAAGTTCAGCTTTTGCCTCAGTCTTGTGGGTTTTGCAGCTTCTGTCAGATTTTTTCTTGTGGTTGCATCTGTCTTCCCATCTACTCTGAGCAGCTTCTCCGTCTTGTTGAAAGAATGCAGGCCCACAGCATAATGCTGCCACCACTCTTTTACACAGTCAGAAAGTTTTTTTTTTTTTTTTTAAGAATAAGCATGAGTGAAAACTGTCCACTGCAGCTTAATTATCTAAAAAATTATAATTGTCAAGAGGAAAACCTTACATTTACACCCAAAGTGACAGTAATGCTTTTCATATATTTTGTTTATTGTTGATCATTTTTGGTTGCAACTCATCCCTTGGATAAAAATAACACCACAAAAAAACATATTAAATACCAACGTATCTGTCTGAAGGGAACAAAGTTTTGTTCTTGGTTAGGTTACGACACACCAACTTTATCTCTACAGGTGGCGCTAAAGTGCTTGACAAATACCATCAGCTTGTGTTTGCACTGCTCCACCACTCTGGTCTGTGTGTGTTACCCCACATTGGTTATTTCTGAGCTTTCTTTTAGGTTTCATTATGCAGATCAGAGGGCTGTCGTTTAAACTGTGTCATCGGGTCAGCTTTCCTCTTGTTGGCTGATCAGATGAACACAGAGCCGACTGAATATTGCAACAACCTTTTTTATTAGCTGTAATCAGACTGTCCTCATAATACTGATGCAAGGCTTTGAATCAATGCACAAAACGTTTTTATGTCTCTATTTTTTTAGGAAAAATATTATCTACCTTCTTGTAGTCAGAGATTTTCCAGTCGAAGGCTTTTAATAGATCCGAAGCACGTTTTAAGACCAGAGGGAATAAATCTTTTAGGCTCCCAGAATGAGAAATACTTTGAACCGTTTTGATTCTGTTGGTTCTTTGAATTAGACTCATTCATTCAGACTGGCTCTGTTTCATGCTGTATGATCTTCAATGTATTCTGTTTTTATTGTTTTATGTTTCTATCATTTGTTTTTAATGTTTGTTTCTATTGTTTGTGGTTCTATGAGATGTGAAAAGTGCTTCATGAATAAAACCGACTTTCTTACCTACACAAAATAATAGTCAACGCAAAAAATCCTGATAATGGGAAAGAGGTCAAATAACGTAAAGAAGTCAAATAGCAGGTAATGCAGAAAATTAAAGATAAAATATGAAAATTGCAGCATTTTTAAATCAGATTTAAATGTCTGGCTACTATCCAGGGTTTTATTTTCTGTTTTGTCAGAGAGCGGTGAAGTCAAGAACTAAAAATAAAAAACAGAAAGCTTATTATTCAGTAATATAAATAGTTATACTTATTCTGTGTTCCACTTATTTACATCTATGTCTTTCTGAAGGTTTCAAGTTTTATAGCTTTTTGAGATTTTTTTGTGTTGCTTTTAGTTTTCACCATTTTTAATCCTCTGTCACAGGATACACAAGCGCTGAGCTGGCGGCCATTCTGGGCCCGGTGGTCTTCATAGGATGCATGGCCCTTATGATCATGTTCTGCATCTATCAGCCCCGGGATGAAACATGTTTCCGACAAAGTAAGCTGTTCATTTACATTCAGGGCAGTTTCTGTGGCCTCGGCTGAACTTTGTAATTGAATCAACTCAGAAGAATAATAAACGCGTTTAAACTGAACGCTGCGGATATGAGTGTGACCGAGGATCTGTCGTGAGGTTTCTGCTACATGAATGATGAACGTGTAGAGTCATCACTGAAGTTTTGAAACTAATTTTATGTTACTCATCATTCTGTTTTTCAGTTATTGCGAAGCTGTGTAATGAGGTATGTAAGCCGAGGTTTCTGCTACCTTTACGTACAGTCATGGTAAAAACCCCGTCCTTCATTTCTTCTGTTTTAAAGCATCATATGGTCGAGATGATCTGATCCTAACAAGGTTCTACAATTATAACCTGAGCTGCACAAGACACCAGAAAAGATCCAACACTGACACCACTTTTAAACATAAATTAACATGAAACAATTAAAAAATAAGTACACCCCTATGGCTTAGTACCTTGTAGAGCCGTCTGTAGCAGCAGCAGCATGACTCAGCACTGTGTTGAGCAGATGGCCCCACAGTTTACTATCAAATGGTTTTGTGGTCAAATCTTATGACTGCGAGTTGCCCAGCTGCTGTGGCTTTAAGGTGGAGGGGCCATTTCAGCTGAAATGCTGTCTGTTTTCATCCAACATGGCATTTTTAGTCTCCAGACGTTCTGAACTACTGCTAACAATTCTTCCAAACAAGTCACTTGTCCTGTTTTTTTGTCATTATGTCAAAACGTTCACATGAAGTCGAACATTTGACGTGCTAAAAGAGGCTGAGTTTGAGGTTTTTCAGGGTCATTGAACTTTGCACACTAGCGTGGTTTTACAAAAAAAATAAAAAAGGAAGTCAACATTTCACTTGCATTAGAGTATTCTCTCACTGTCTTCAGTCGATGAGGATGTGTCTTTTGTGCCTTTTTCATTTTAAATTATTTGGAAATGGCCGTGTACCCACTCCAAAATTAATGGACAACAAAAGCTGATTCTCCAGGGTCATAGTGCTTTAAACTTTTCTTTTGTTTACTTCCTACTCTGGCGTAATCATGTCTTTTTTTATAATTATGTGTTAAATACTTAATTTTAAATAATTTTAGGACCTGGATCAATATTTTCATCATGTTCTGATGCATAAAACCCCAGAACGGTGAAGGAGGGGAATTTTACATTTTTTTTAGCAAAACCAAGCAGATTTTTGCATGATATTTCTTGCTGTTCTATACAAATTGATGACACGGTTCTTTTTTAGGAAGGGCAAAGTGGCAGTCGCAAGGCGAAGGAGTCGACTCATCAGTTCCCCGGAGACTCTGTGAAGCAGCAGACGTCCCCTCTTTCAGATGCCAGCCTTGGTACTGCTGAGTGATATGAGCCCTTTCAGATGAAGTTCTCGACTCGCATGAAGTCATAAAGAAATTATGAAATGTTTGAGATCCAGCTCAAACAAATGATTACACAGATCTCTTATGTGTTTTCTCTTCTTTGTAGGTCCAGTCCAGGTCCACAATCCAGGAACGGTCATCTTCAGCTTGCTCAGCCACTTCACCGGTCCGGTGGGACCGACGGAGCTGAACGGAAAGAGAGCGGAGAGGGCGAGCCACGAAGAAGAAGATGAGAGAGACTGTCCTGTGTTTCATCCCACGCCTTCTCCGGGTATCCACCTCTCCAAAGAGGAGGGCGGCGGCGAGACGGAGGACGTTTTCTTCCCCTCCCAGGAGCAGGGGAAGGACTTCCACGTGTCGAAGGAGGAGGCGCTGTGACGCGTCAGAATGATCCAAGATTTGTTCTGGAGGACATGCTGGACTCTTTTAAAGAGAGGAAATGTAAACCTGGAAAACACGAATACAGGTGGGAGGAGGAAACGATCCATCTTCTTCTGGCAAACTGTAGAAGGATCACAGTTGTAATTTATTTATTGTTTCCTGCTGGTTAAGGAAACCAACATCACGCCTAACTTGGATGAAAGCGGGAATTGATATATTTTTGTAATTTATAATTTAAAAACTCTTGTAAATATTATACATACTCTATTGGACGTAATACTGGATTTGACTTGAGACACTGAGTGGAGTATTTGTTTTATTTTGCATAAAGAAAAATAAAGAAATACTGAGGTTTTCAAAAAAAACAAAACAATTTAGTTCTTAATATACATGATCTGATATTAAACAGCAGCTCTAAGTCTATGTATATACATTTATACAGTATATATATTTATATATACTTAGGAACAGGTTTGGACACACCTACTGCACAAATGTCTGAGTGAGAATCTTATCACTGGTTCTTAAATATCCTTGTCTTATTATGTAGTATAGTGTACCATAGTACATACCTATTTAGCAAAATACCAAACAGCCCATTCAGGACTATCATAGTGTCCCACTCTGTGTGTTTAGGTGGAATAAATTTTCCAGTTTCTGTAGGGTATGTTTTCTGTGTATTGAGAAATCCTGTAGTTTTTGAACAGCATTAGTAGCTGAACCGTCCGCTGTAGTCCTCTTCATTATAACGACTGGAGCGATGTTTGTCTCCGTTCGGCTCCAATATCCAGGAGAAGTTGTTCCTTTCTTGTGGCAGTGAAGGTTTTGACAAGTACCTTTGATTTATGGTGCAGGAGTTAATCCTTTATACATAAGTCGATGCAGTGGTCACATTTTCCACACACCTCCTGGACCGGCTTGGACACATCGTCTTCCACTGCGCATAGAGTGGCTGTCACAGTCTTTTCAGGCAAAAAATAACCTGAGAAGCAAAACAGAAAATATTTTAAATTTGATCAACAATATGTGGCAAAAACAAAACAAAACAAAAAACTTTACATTTTTGCATCCAAACAATCAGTGTGTTGGTAACTTTTGATTATTTTGTGAGCAACATTTATGTGCAGCTTTAATTTGCATGGTCAGTTTTAAACAATCAGCCAGTTTTCTAGGGATGCACCAATTTACTGGCCGGCCGGTTTCCTTCATTTTGGGAGATCAGTGAACAGCCGATACTTGCATGTAAAGCTGATCTTATCTACTTCAGCAAAGTTCTAAAAATCGACCACTGTCCTGTTCTGCTCCGCAGCGACAGAGACATACCGGCACATCAGGCCATGTCCACATGTTTGCAATTAGCAATAGTCACCGCACTGTTATCAACTCAGCGACTTTATTTCTATATTTAGTGACATTTCAGACAAAAAAAAAATAAAAATGGCCGAAATCAGAATTGGCAAGTCAAGCTTTTTAAAATTGACCAGAAAACTGCAATCGGTGCAATTTTTGTGTTTCTGGCTTTCCAAAGCCTGTCTATTGTTTGTGCACAATCATAACAAACTGTTATTGCTCCTTTAGCCTGGTGTGTTCAGAGTGAGACGAGCAGACAGGCTGCAGAGGATGCATGTGTATCTGGGTCATGTGACCCAGCTGCCCTCATCTATAAACCAAGCTTTAGGTGAAGCACACGGAGTTTAAACACTAATGAAATCTTAAAAATGCGTTTTCTGAAAAAGAGAACATCCTTTTCAGTAAGTTCTCAAAATATGAAACTGAATCACAATAAAATATGAGAATGTCAACAATGTTTTGGTGACATTAGCAAGTCACCAAAACAAAGTAAATATTTTGATGCTAGGTTGTTCAAACATGAGGAAACAAAGGGGATTTTTCATGGAACAAAAAGGCTCATCACATCTTTGAAGTATGTGTGTGACCTTATTGCCCCCCTTTTTGAATAATATGTTTGATCAAAGGTCTGCTATTCTCAGCTTTCAGGATGCGACACTTTACTTTCATTTGATTATCAGAGATTTTCCACACTGATAAATTTCCTCTAGGAAAGAGATTTCAAAGGATTTTGAAAGCCAGAGTGTTCAGATAAAACATAAAGTGGAAAATATTTTGAGCATACTAAATTGTATTGTGCCTTTAGGTTGTTTCTGTAATAGTTATTCTCATCTTACCATGATTGGATCTGATCCAGTGCAGAATTGGCTTGATTTTTGTCATAACAACCAGAGCAATTCCAGCACACAGAAGAGCGATTATCACCAGGAACCACTGAGTATCTGCAAAAACATAAAAAAATATATATATTTTCAAAGAATTTACATCTACAGCAAGTAAAGGAGAAGTTGGATAATTCCTATTTCATATTACTGTCAGCTCACCGTACCTCTGATTTTGTTATTTGGTGGTACAGTTGTCTTGGTTGTGGAGGTTGATCCAGCTACTAGAAGAGAAGGAAAAAACAACTGATCAGTTCAGTGCAGATGTTTAGAGGACATACGAGAGTTTCATATTTCAGAAGTCTCACACAAACTCTGTGTGAGACTTCCCTCAATAGTTACTACAGGGTAAGCAAACAATTGTTTTGAAGCACAAGCATGCAGTGAAAGTATATGCAAAAAGAGAGAAACTTGTTTTTGAATTATTTTATTCAACAGGCCAAAGTTTCACACAGTTTTAACGCTATTGTCCATCACCATTTGACAAACCAGAGTTAAGAGAAAACTAAACTAAATCTACATTTGTATCTAAATAAAACAATTGTAGGCCAACAAACATTAAATCTTTTAGATCTTCAACACAAACTCCTATAAAGGTTAAGTGTTGTCCCTGAATCTCGAAGAGCTTTTATGCTCTAATTGTTGTCTGAAATGCTGCTCTTACACGCCAAAGTTTCTCATATAAATTATACAACTTTGCTCATTTTCAAGTTCAGAGTCTCGAAAGAATCCACGGTTTCTCATAGATTCAAATACTGTGTTCAAACCAATAATTTGTATTCAAAAATGATCACGTTTGAATTTTTCATGGTGAAAACCGTCCCAGTCACCATCAATCACATAATGCATTTTCCCTCTGATAGGCTGATCTGTTCATGGTGATTTTTCCTCTCCCCAGAACCTCATTGCTGCCAGTAACTTCAGTTTCCCTTTGTGACCCAACAAGTCTAAGCCAGATGAAGACTGGAGCAGATTGGTTGTTTTTGTCATGATCTGTGGGTTTTGGTGAGGTGAGGGAAGACACAGGCAGGCCAGGATGAAGTGAAGATGACGATTTAACGACAATAATCCACAGGACAGAACAACAGGGAGCACAACCAACACACGGCACGGGGAAACTGGCTGGTACAGGAGGATCCGACAAGAGACAAAGACAACAGGTGGGACTAAATACACTGGGAGGGTAATCAAAGAAACGAGACACAGCTGGGATCAATCAACAGGGAAGACAGAGACTCACAGGGGAACGGGCTAATAAACACAGAAAAACCTCAAAATAAATACACAGATCACAACAGTTTTTCTATTTTCATCAAATTGGATGAAAAGCTCTTGAAAGGTTTTTATTTTTGTATTCATCCATGAATTCACATGGTACCTTTCTCTAAGCATGTCACCCAGTTATGAATTCAAAGTGAGGACCTAGATAACAAAATATGAGTTGGTAAATGTTGAAATAGGCTGAAGCTGAAATACTGAGTCCATATTGAAGCCTCACATTTAAATTAGACAAAAAGTGATCGGTGACTGACGTGTTGAATCAAAGTTAGATTTTCCACCATAACTGATAACTGTACATGCAAATTTTTGTTTCTTTTATATTGAATAAAGTTAAGGAATCAATATTGATTCATGTACTTTTAAAGTATTAATCTTTTCTAAAGGAATTTACTATGTGGAGCCCACTGGAAGAGTTTCGTTTTTCACCAATGAGTTTCTGCTGACTACATCACAACATACCATAAAACGTTTATTCATTTACTACTGCTGTTAAACACAGACGATAGGTCGTTCAAAGCTATCTGGCATTACCATGTTTCCAAAAATGTGTGTACACAAATTTAAAAAATAACACGGCATTAATACTGTATTTTGCTTAGGAAAACTCATAGATCTGAATCATGTTTGGCTCCTTTTTGACTGACGGAACAACAATGTCCACGAGGTTAAGCCTTGTGTTTGTATTAATCAGGAACACAGTTTGTGTTGGGATATCTTAAACTTTGACTCTAGTTCACGTCACTTCAATTCCTTGCGATACCTCGATCTTCCTCTAGTACGTAACGACGCCACTTCTCGACGTTTCGGTTAGCTTTGACTCAGACTGCCGAGCAGCAGCTGAAAAACACAAAAGTTAGAGTGAGGAAGGTTCCAGTTGGGGCCGGTTAGAAAGACAGTAAAAACATTTGAAAAGTTTTGAAACACATTTAAATAGTAAATAATGCACTGGTCTGAGAACAAACACAGAAACCGAACGGTTCCACTTGTTAAATGAAAAAGGACACGGCAACGAATACTCATGAATATTTATCTTAATGTTAGTTGATATAATCACACATTTACAACATAAGCATAAAACAACGCATTTATTTTTCAATAAACATAGTAAAGAAAAAAAATATTGAAAAACTTACTGCAAAAGTGCTCAGAGTAGAGTTAAATTCAAACGGACAGTCGGAGTAGTCACAGGTTAGTCGCGAACGTTTCGGCTCTCAGAATCGGCTCTTTCTTTCAAAGTGAACGACGGGAGCTGACTCCGCACTTTTTTTCCCTCCTTTCGTTGCTCAGCTCTCACTCTCAGTGGCTCTGCTCTGTTCACGGCAGAACTTCGTTTTGATTGGCATAGCAGCCTTGTGGTCAATCACTATTTGCTAAGGTATGTTATATAGGAGCAGATGATAATAAATTAGGAGCCATTTGGGAGCCGAGAGAGCCGGTGTTCTTCTTTGGGAGCCAAGAGCCGAAATTCCCATTACTAGTCAGAAGCAGGTTGCAAACAAGCCAGCAGTAAGGGTTATGTTTTTGGGACAAACACTCAGTAATAACATTTACAGGGAAGTAAGAAAATGTACAGAAATGTTGTAGTGTTTAATTTAAAACACGATAATAAAATGCTTTTACCCAGAGGGGAGAGCAACAGGTGTCACAAACAGCATTGATTAGACATTGCAATTTCAATCATTAGTATTCATCCACAAAACAACATTGATTCATTGACATGTTTTCAACATCAGTTAGTTTGGTTAATTGGGTGATTATTTGTTCGTCGACCTTAACCAAAAATCAGTTTGTTTTTTTTACCATAATTCAACAATAATTGCTATCTAGGATAATTTATCCTTTTAATATTCCTCTCAGATTCCTGTAAAAACCAAGCCAATGTCTGGCTGCAAGCCCTTTACCTTTGACTTTTTGATAAATTTTAGATTTTAATCAGTTTAGTTTCTATTTTGATTGTTCAGTTCCCCAGTTATAAAGCTTTCCTTCAGTAGTAGTTGTGTAAGAGTAGATATAGTGTTCGTATTTGTTTGGGTGTTTCTTTATGCTGCTCAAATGATTTTGGTTTGACACATATTGAATGATTTTGTTTTTATTTAAGACTCTTTTCATCTTAACTGAAGTTTAATAATTTTAGTGCTAACAACACATAATTAGCCAAATACCTCTAAATTCTTCATGAATATAGCTCATCTGACATGAATCAATTCATCATTCATTCTGATTTTTGATACTTAATTATACTTATCTATGAGTCGAAATGCAACTTGATGGGTTCTGCCCCGAAATGTTGATTTCCATATAAATCTCTGGAAAAAATCTGACTCTGCTGCACTGAACCCCACTGAAAACCTCCTGGTTATTCCAACAGATATTGATTTCTGGACTCTTCCTGAGTTAAAACATCAGTACTGTTGTTTCTAAACGATTATCAACTTGTTTTCTTTCCATTATTTGAGGTCTGAAAGCACTTCATCTTTTTCGTTATTTTTACCATTTCTCATTTTCTGCTAATAAGTACTAATTTTTTTCTGGGAATTTCGGAGACATGTTGTTAGCAGTTCATAGAATAAAAGAACAATGTTCATTTTACTCAAACATTCACCTATAAAAAGTAAAATCAGAGAAGCTGATCATTTTGCAGTCGTCTCTTACTTTTTTCCAGAGCTGTAGATATTAGAAGAAAACAGCAACCAGACAATAAGCGAGTATTCTGGCTTAATAAATCTTTTTTTCAATCAATGGATATTAAATATTTAAGCTTAGGTGCTGCAAGGGTTAGAGAGATTAGGTGAGATTGCACAGACACCACATTTCCTGCCATGCCAGACTTATTTTTGTGCCACAGATGTGGAAACAGAACTGTTAGTAGTAAGACATAGGAAACTTATCAACACATTGGGGTTAGAGTAGTTTCCTATATGATAAGAAGAAATTATTTGATAAACTTGCAGCTTTGTGTGCAAAAGTACAGAAAGCTGCCTAATGTCTGTAGAGTAAAGTTTTAGTGTCTAACTCAGTTGAATGTGCAGGGAAGTTTTATTTTACCTGTAGTGGACGGCGGAGTCGTGGGCTGGGTGGTTGTTGGGACAGGCTCGCAAAACGTGCAGGACGCGTCTGTGCATCTGTAGCCGGCTCTGCACTTGCAAACAGTGTTTTTGGTTGTTGTGCAGTTGGACTCAACCTCAAAATTAGCTGTCAAAGACAAAAGAAAGAGTCATGTTTGAATATATGTCACTTAAAAGAGACTATTTAGATTTAGTGACTTAACGGGAATGTACTGCAAGGGAGTGACTTTGTACTTTATGTATAGGATGGTCCAAAATGACTCACAAATTTTAGTTTCACGTTATCAGACAGTTTTATTGTCACATCTTTAGAAGAATTCATGGCTGGTATTACTTAGTGAGAGCAACGTTTCAATTTGATGAAACATTTTCTTTCTTACAAAGAAGCCACAGCTTGTGTGATCAAAATGAGCAAACAGAAAGCTGCTTAAATTACTGCCACAGAGCTAGAGTCATAACAAGATATGAATGTTTATGAGACATTTTCAGTTACAATTTATGAAAAACAAAGAGAGAAAATAGGAGTAAGGAGATCTTGATGATACCCTCATTCATAAATCAATCCCTTTATTGCACAAATGTTTAATATTAAAGAGCAAAACTTCCACCTGGAAGGTTTTCTGATTTCACTTTAAACATTTAACAGTGAAATCACTTTCAAAGCCTGGTTTAAGAAATATTTGTGATTTAAACTTATTAGGTGCTTGTCAAAGAACAAAACATTTCAGTATATTGCTTGATCTTCTGAAATATTGGCTCCATAATTGATACATTTAACTTTTCAAGTCAGACATCTATAACAATCTCATGTAAGGGGTAAATGTGTATGAGGAGGAAGAGTACAGTTGTCCTGCAATGCAGCTTCATCTTAGCAGGTTGTAGCAGCAGGTGTATGAAGGTTTACTAGTGTATCTGGGTGATCATGGTGTTAGCGTAGCGTGGCTTTGAGTGTTATGTGTATGAAAATAGAAGCATTGTAAACGTTAAGTCCACTTTAAAAACATGAACAGTTGTGTTTTAAAATGCTTTCCACATTATTTATCTTACTGCTTTTACACAAAGTGCTAACTTTGATTAAAATGTAAAGGTCTCAGATAAATGAGTTGAGGTTTTTTTTTTGTCATTAAAGGGTTAAAAGGTTTTATAAAACCGTCAAGAAGCTGATCTTTGGACTTTTTTTTTTCTTCTTCTTTTGCTCTGCAAACCGTTAATGCCGTTAAAGATCCAAAGCACAACAGAAACAGTCGTGCTGCAAGGTCAGCAAGTTAAATCATTCTGTGGGTTGAATCATTTCCACCTAAATTAGTTTCCATTCACATTAATTGACATGGAGCCCCTGTGTGTGTGTAGTTTTTTGACATTTTCACCACCCACCTTCCACTTGCTAGATTCTAAAACAGATAAATGAGCTTTTAAAAAGTTGTCACGAAAAATATATTTCACATAGATTCTCCTGAAGGAAGAAAAAAAAAATTACTTGCAATATCAGAAAATGAAAGCCTCCAAATGTAAACAAAACTATTTCAGACTGAGAACAGAGAATATGTTTTCACTTTGGTGCCGACTCTCTTTTGTGTTTTCCACTGTGACATTTAGAAATAAGGCAGACAGGTTATTTTTGTTCACCTGTAGCAGCGGAGAGACATTTGCATCGGTATATTTTTCCACTTGCTACTTTGGTGTAATTTATGTGTTTTTTTGTTTTTTTTTTACTTTTCACTTACATAAAAACAGTTTGCTTCTAGGAGGGCTGCAAACATGACTCTCTCTCCTAGCCTTCATTACAGATGGTTTCACAGACCCCCCGTGTCTCTCCTCCGTTTCATCTCTTTCTGACTGTCTGCCCCCCTTGATGCATAAACAGGGAAATCCCCTCAGATATAACAGTTTATTTCTGCTGGTAAGCTTCTCTGAAATCATGATCCACCGCCAGAACTGAGTAACATTCAACTCTCTGACTTTCTACAGGTCTTTTGCGATGAAACTGGTCAAATGTTGCGGTAAGAGCAGCAGATTACTCACTCTCACACATCACGCTCTGATCGCAGAGTCAGAGTTCACACAGAGAAACCTGAACCACAAGGTTGTACAAAGAAGAACAGACAGTGGAGTGTGTAAAGCTGTGAGTATCTTTACAGTAATGCTTGATCATGCATATGTTCAAAACAAAACCAGTCTATATCTACTCTGATCGTCTGGAGATAGTGCTGTAGTCAAAGCGGATCCTGCTGATGTCAGAGCTTACTAACCAGTTTTACGTTTTTACTGGTGACACATCATTTATCAAAAAAAAAGTAATTTCATGATACATGGACATCAATAGCTCAGATTAAAATACTGCAAGTCTTCCCATCCAGACAGGACGTTTACTGTAATGCTTCTTACCTTTTTTGCAAACATCACAGACGTTGCAGTTCCCTTCCAGGTTGAAGCTGTCACTGTACCGATTTTCATCGCAGGGCTCACATGTAATTTCACAAGTTTTGTCTGAGCGACTAATGTAACGATGACCTGGAGCAAGTACAGAGCAGTCTGTGGTTAATGACATTGACAATAGACACTTTAAAATCCATAAATATAAAAGCAATGTCACACTACCTGGCGGGCACTTTTTACAACAAAATGTGGGTTTGAGTATCGGCCACTCATATTCCTCGTCTTTGCACTGGATGTCTAGCCCAGAGGAGAAGGAAGGAAGACTGCACAGCATGGAGAACGCGAGATAATAGAGATGCAACATCTGGATAGTAGCAAATAAAGAATAAGAGGTGGAGAAGGCAGAGTGTTGATTGTGTCAACAGTTGATTGAGCAGATGCTCACAACCTACTACAGACAGGTTGTGAGAAAAATAAGATGACTTTTATTGGTTGGTCTCCTCTATATAGAAACAATTACCATTTAAAAGCTGATTTTGTAAAACCTCTGAATGGTTTCTTTCTTGTTTATCAATCCAGTTAAAAAGTTAGTACATCATGAAGAAGATGAAGATATGTTGCCTGTACTCACCATGCCAGAGAAGCTGAAGAAGATGTTACCTGGGACCCTCTGACTGCAAGACTGAGAAAGTAACTAAAGTGTGTCAGGGGACTCTTCTCTTAAAATGTCACAAGTGACTCATCATGAAATCTGTCTATTCAGTCTGTTTTCTTTTGCTCTCATCCTCTAACTGCCACTCCTCCTTGGACCCTCAACATCTGTGCACAACAACATGCCCCCCCTCTCCCCACCCGAGAACAGCCTCCACGTTTTTCCATCTTCAGTCTCGTTTCGTCCAAATGTGAACTTTTGGCTGAGAACAGTCTGACACTTTCCCCTTTTTCGTTGCTTTGCTTTTTTCTTTTTGTGCTTCCTTGTCATGGCGCTTGGTGATGAGTGTAAGTGATTGTGTACTACTCATCTAACCATTTGATTATACTTACAAAGAAGTGAAAGAAAGATAAACATTCAGAGAAGTGACTGGTGATTAGTTCTGCAACTTCATGAACACTTCAGTTGATACTAAGTTAAGGTATCTTAGTCACTTTTAATTCATAGAGTGAGTAAAGTTAGTATTGAACATGTTAGTGTTTTCTTAATAATTAAAAAGTGCATCATCAAGGTTCTGGTAATCCCAAATAAGTAATACCAAACAAGTAAAGAATACACCAAAAAAAGCATAAAAAGCCAAGATGACATCTATCATTGCATAGAAAACTATCTTGTGGCCTGTTCTTAAAATTAGCATAAACTGGTTTAGTTTTAATTATTTACCGACAAAAAAAGGTTTCTGATCATCGACGTATTGCAGAAGAAGTATTGCGTAATGGTTAAAAGAGCTTGACGATCTCTTAAAAGCTTCATAACCTCATTGTTGCAAAACTACTATCAGCAACAAGGCACTTTGAACTGTCTTGTTGCTGAAAATGTGTTATATAAATAAAATTACCTTATCTTACCAGTTAGCAGAGGCGCCGCTAGAAATCTTGGGCCCCCTGACAGAAAATTTGATTGGGCCCCCCTGTGCAGCTGCTGTTACAATTTTTTTAGTCTATTTGACCCATAAAAAGCATCACAATTTTAAAGGCTTGCATCTGCCTTGCTTTCTTTGGTTCAATATTGATAATTAGCATAATATTTACTGCTCATGAATTTAACATCCAACAGTCCACATCCAGTATGCAAGTAGGTTGCTTAAATTTTTTCTATTAGTTTTAGATACTGAAATGTCTCTCCCCAAGAGCAACAGTCAAAAGCAATGTGCAAAATATACATGAAGCAATCCAAACTTCTCAAAAATGCTATGTAGTTGCATTTTATTCAAGTTGCAGTCCATAACTTTAATAAAAAATGTTTTCTCCATATTTGTTAAAGTTGTCACCATGTCGTAGCAGTTTGTTATGAGACAGATAATCTGTGAAAACAATCAATCTCCTCCATCTTCTTCCTGAATTACTATTACTGGTTAAAGTAGAACTGGTAGGACGCTCTTAGCACTGTGAATTAGCCTCATTCACTCACTGATAAATGTGCTAAAGGTGGAGAAACAACTTTATCATTACAAGAAACTGTTTATCTGCCATCACTGGTAGCTATGCTGACTAAACTGAGCATTCACAGTTTGAATCTGCACAGCTCTGTGCTATGATAGCTGCAGCATGGCACAAATCAAGAAGGAGGAAGGATGAGCAGCACCACATGAGATTGTGATTGACAGCACGAAAACTCTCCTGCCACTGACTGGTTGTTTCTATCACAGGGAGAAGACAGAGGAAATAGATTTTTCACAGATTACCTCTCATGCCACACTGTCACAACATAATGACAGTTTTAAAAAATATGTGGAAAAAATATTTATATAAAAGTTACTGCAGCTTTAATTTCACTCTCAGGAGAGGACGGGTCAGGAGGGACGTGGGTCATCTGTTGTTAAGTGGTAAAAGGTACAAGGGACAAGTTAAATATATGAATATGTTGGTAATTTTTTTTCCTTAATGCATTAAATGCTAGTGAAAAGGAGGCAAACAGTAGTTAGTAACTAAGCTAACAAAGCTAAATCAGAGGTTCTAAAATTGTGGGGCGCGCCCCTAAGGGGGGCGCCGTGCCATTGCAGGGGGGGCACGGGAAGCCAACTGGATGAAAACAAACAAAGAAAAAAACATGAACGCTGTATGCGCTGGGTTTTTACCTTAGAATGGCCGACCCTGTTATTCCTCTGTCAATTTGATACAATAGGGCTTCCGCACTTCCCATATCTCTGTCTTCTGTCACTTTTATCAGCAGTTAAAACTGTTTAATCCGTTGTTAACATGTCGTAACCTGTTTTTCCGAGCCGCCTTTAAACGCAACATGAGCGCTAGACGCTCGCGCTGGGTTTCCACCTGTGAAGGAGACCTGCTGCTGCTGTGCGGAGCTACGTAGGTTTGTGTTAGAATCACGGCAGCAAACCAGCAAAACGCAAAGAACTTTTCACAGTTTTTCCCCCAAACTAACCGACTGAGTTGAGTAATGAAACTTCGGCGCAGATTCAATCCGGAAGACTCTTTAGCCTCACCTGCCTCATCAATCAGCGCCTCCCTCTCTTCACCTTGGACCTATCAGCATTGGATCAAGCCTCGTTTCGGCCAATTATCGTTCGAGCTCCAGTTGAAAAGGACCTCCTGGCCACGCCTCCTCCGCTTACCAGCTGCGATCAACCCACCTCCCATCTGGGAGTGGGAACATTAAATTTCTACTGCTAAAAACAATCTTTGAAAATACAATATGATTAATTTTGTAATTGACAGGGCCCTGATTTTTTTATTTTATTTCTATGAACAAAAAATAAATAATTAAATTGTGAAGGGCCCTCTGTTGGTCAGGGCCCCTAGAATTATCATCACTTTTTCCCCCTGCCAGTTAGACACACATTTATAAGCTTCTGAATGTTTCACTGAGCACAAAATCATCTCAATTTGAAATCTTGTAACTGCTTGCAAGATTTCTGACAGTCTAAAATCTGAAGAGTTGTTTTTCAACCAAGGAAACACACAAAGACTTAGCATAAGCAAGTACAGTTCTTCATGAAGATACTAAATAATGCACTTAACAGCAATGGCCTCATACATACGACGCAAAACTCCACTTCTGAAGTGAAGCAAGTTCTCTGTTAGTAATCCTGCAAGCACTATTAATATAATCATGCACGTCCCCTTTTCCCTTTGTCAAAGCCCCAACTTTGCCCGCAAGAACATTTGTGTTTAGAAATATCTCTGCAGTACTGCACTGTGCAGCAATAAGGCTGAGAAGGTTTTAGAGATCTTTTTTTTTTACTTATACTGAGATGCTTTGTGTGCTATACCTTGATAGTAAGAACACTTTTTTATCTTTCCAGTCTGTATGGACCAAACCAGCTGATAATTGTTACCAGATGTCAACTCTTTTAGAAATGCTGACCAGTTGCAGTTGATTTGTTTGCTTTTATTGTTTTTATGCAGCTTTTTTTCTTCATGTGTTCATTAATTACTAATCAGTTTAATGACACGTAACTTGGTTAGTGGAGTTATTAATTTCTTTATCTTTGTATGTGTGGATTAGTGAGTCGTTCAAACATTTGATGTGATTTAGCGCGATTAGAAGACTGTAATGTGTATGAGTTAGTTTCCTCAACTCAAATGCTGAACTTTTACTATGTTTTCTTTGGTATTCATGAATTATAGTTTTTACCACTAAGTTAGATAACAACAGCAAGTCTTAGTAGTCATGGGGTTTTCTCTAGTCTGGTGTATTTATTTACTTGTTTGCGCTGCCTGTGAGAGTTTGATTAATGGAGAAACAGAATCAAAGTTACCAAATAATGTGATGCTATTGAGAATACTGCACAGCAGACATGTCAGCATGTCAAATGCAGGCAGACAAACACAAGGTCAGGGGGTTAGATGTGTTTTAACATTGCATTTTGTTATGATCCTGAGGTGTGAGTTGACTTTTCTAGTGAATGTGAGTCAACTTCCTTTTCTGTTAGCAGTTTCTTCTCATAAGGAGCTAAAGGTTGACCATCAGTGGAGGTGATTGACTTTCACTGTTGCGTTCCTGCCCTTTGCGCCAGCGATGGTTCGCGCTACAGTTTTCTGAGTAATTTACAGCAGCCTGATTTCATATTTACCTTGTTGGATGAAGACACTAAACTTCTGGACTCCTATTACAAAACTCCTTCTATTGCATCTCCTGCAATTCCTTCCTCTCACTAGCTTTCACTCTCCACCTGTCGCATCCTCCTCTGGATCTTTATATGCCCAACTTGACACCAGAAACATCTGGTGACCAGGACTTTATTGAGTCTCAGCTTCCAGCCTCCTCTCCTTCCTTCAAACTGTAAAATCCAAACAAATCAACCTTTATTTATGTAGCTCATTTCAGCAACAAGGCAGTTCAAAGTGCCTTACATCATAGAAACATAAAAGCATTATTCAGAAACCAGTTGCAAAAGTTACGCCATCATCAAGATCATCAATGCATGTCGAACATGTTGGTCAGTGTTCCAGTGATTATGTTTCAAAAGCAACTCTAAACAGGTGGGCTTTTAGTCTAGATTTAAAGGAACTCGGTGTTTCAGCTGTTTTGCAGTTTTCTGGAAGTTTGTTCCAGATTTGTGGTTCTAGTTCTAGTTCTAGTTCTGGGATGCAAAGTAGACCAGAACCAGAAGACCTGAGAGACCTGTATTGTGGTGCTAAACTTTTCACAACTTTATTATCTAACTAAAGTATTTTAATGTCTATTCTCTGAACTACAGGGAAATTGTAGCTCAAAGAGTTATGACGTGTAGAAAGTGTAAGGACTTTAAAACTGGGAGGAGCAGCAGCGGTCTGGATCAGCTGTCTGATTTTTTGGACAGACCTGTGACAACACTGTTGCAATAATCAATGTGACTAAAGATAAAGTCATGGATGAGTTTGTCCAGATCTTGCTATATTAGTCCTTCAACCCTGGAAATGTTCTCCAGGTTGTAGAAGACCGGTGTTGTAACTGTCTCTATATGACTCTGAAGGTTCACATCTGAGTCAGTCACCACACCAAGATTTTGGGGCTGATCACTAGTTGAGAGTCACCTGGTGACATCATAAACTGTAGGTTTTCTTTAGAGGTATGTGCTTTCTCTTACGCAGGGACACGTACGGACACACAAATGGTGTGGTGAGCAGGGCAGGGGTCAACCCTTCCCCCTTTATGCTGAAGACAATTTGTCTCATCGAGGCCCGTTTACTGCCTGTAACATATTCTTAAGGATTACATGTACAAATGAGGAACATTTACTGAAATGTATCACACTAGCAAGTGTTACAAAAAAATCTATAAGTTTAGTTCTTATAGATTCAGGTTTTTTTTTTTGTGTGTTCTTTTTTTATGAATGGGTGAAGGAAATCACAAACGCAACTTTAATTGTGTTGTACTTTAATTCCCTGACAAGTGGTCACATGTGCGCACACACCCTCCACACACACACGCGCACACACACACACACACTGTTACCGGAAATCAAAAGCAATTAATGATTAGGGTCATAAATCACTCTACCGATTAAATTTTGACATAAGGTTGCCTATATATCTCTCTAGTAAGAAATCACAATCAATACATTTATTTACTAGAAATTACAATTAAATGTTAACCAGTAATACGTGTATAAATATATATTTAATGCTAACCATTCACTCATATAACAAGCAAAACTTTTTTTTTAAATGGTAAGAAATCAACCAGTAATGAATAAAATACTTAAAATAAATCTATAGAACTAGAAAAACATGTAGAATAGGATAATACAAGTCAACACAGAAGAGAGATTGGGAGTAGCTGGTAGCAGGATCTCTAGAGTCCTCTTCTGTCCACTTAGAGGTTATGTTGACACAAAGAAATCCCTGTTCTTTATTTAAGATTCGAACCGTGCTGGACCAGAAAGTCCTACCCAGCTCTCCAGTTATTTCAATAATCTGTAATGGTCAGCAGTGTCAAATGCAGCACTGAGGTCCAACAGAACCAAGACCGTGGTTCTTCCACAGTCTGTGTTTATGTGGATGTCATTGAACACGTTGACGAGGTCAGTCTCGGAGCTGTGGTGAGACCGGAAACCGGACTGGAAGACACCAAACAGTTGGTCAACAGTTTTCAATAACTTTACTGATGTATTTAAAGGTGGGAGATTGAGCTTTAATTCTGCTGTAGTGATTCATCCATATTCCTCTTTTTTTTTTTATTAAAGATGATGCTTTCCTTCAACAATCACCACGTTTAACATGCTGTCCTCTTCCAGGCGCTGCAGAACCCTGAACCCAGAGAAACCTCCTGCAAATACTTTTCCCGTCATTAAACTCTCAGTCTGTGATTCTGTATGTGCGTCAGAAAACCGAACTTACACATTAGCTGCTCTTGAGATCTTAAAATAAAATAGAAACAGGTACAACCTGTTTATAACTTGGTGTAATCTCTATTCTTGTCACAGCTTGTTGACTACGTATTATTTTATGTGCGTGTGTGCCTGCGTATCAAGATCACACAATTACACACTGACATTTTTGAATAAGTATCTGGTGTAATTCATTTAGTTTTTAATATGGTAGAAAAGGGAATCAGCTTAAGAGAACACAGTTTGCTCAGTTTGAAGATGGACTTTCCGATTAAAAGTTAGAAAAACGAAATCAAATTTCCACCCGAGTCAGAGACCCTGAGCTATCCTCAGTTCACTATCAGATATGACTGCTGCACATGCAAAACGTAGCTAAAGTTACTGTATTAAAATCAGCTTTTTATCTTCATTTCTGATGGTTTGAACCAGTGTTAGAAAGAAACAAAAACTAGGATTGCTAATATCAGTTGGGCTGATCACGCAAGTAACAAAACTGACTTGTAATGGAAACACGTTTAACTCCAGTATCACTCCCAGATCTGACTTTTGAAACAAAATGAACACAGCATCTTTCTGTTGATGCTGTTGCTAAATATTCTGATATGCTTTACATGCACATTTCTGTCAGCATGTTTAAAATTAGCTGTTTGCTGTTGCTAAAGGGGGTTTAAGCAACCAAATAAACAAACATGTAAACCTTATAGGTGGCATTTGAAAACCTCTGGAGAGTGCTAATACCTTTGTAGTGTGCAGTAGTTGTGTTGAACAGCAGTCCTATAACATTTAAATTGTTAATATTTCACTCTTACTACACATGTTATCCATCAAAACATTGAGAATCAGAAAGTGTGACCATCACTTATGTGACATTTACAGATTTAAGCCAAATCCCCCCAAAGCAACGAGGAAAGAAAAGTTTAACTGTTCATCAATTTGATCAACTTTTTAAACTTTTTGCTCCTGTAAAAGTACATTTTCTATAAATTCAGTTGTTTCAGAGAGTTGCCCTCCCTGTTCCGATAAAATCGGTCCAGGAATGACGTGTCAGTGACTTCTCAGTGTAGTGAGTGACTAAATGCTGCAGCAGCTTGAAGGGCAGCGGAAGAAGAGCTGCTTCCACTGACAGGACTGAGAAGTGGTGCACAGACTGGTGCCCTCTGCTGGAGCCACAAGGAATCATCTCAGTGAAGGACATTCACAGAAAGTTTATGTGAAGGTTATTAGTTTATTTTCATTTCTCTGTGACCTTTGATGATCAATGCAGCTGGGATTTTGGGCTCAGATGCAGCTTCTTCACACTGATACTAGATGTGTATGTCTTAAACTTAGACATATTTTTCAGATTATTATTTGTAAAACTCTTTGAAAAGCATTTATTATGTTCCTTCCACTTCACAACTGTGATGTACTTTGTGTTTGTCAGCCACATAAAATATGATTTGAATATATTAAAGTTCATGGTTGGCAAGATGTGATATAGATAACGGTGTGTTGGAAATTTGTAACGGATACGTAATTCACAAAGACTAAAATCTGGTCTGAATTATTCTCCATTAATTGCAGTTTGTTTAAGTCGTAGTTTGTCATTCATGAGGCTTCTCCATTTTGAAGTTTCTAATAGTCCAAATCTTTTCTGATCTCATTCTCCTGAATCCTATATCGTCGTTATTGTATTTTACGTCTCTCCTCTTCAGTCCTGTAAGAGTGGTGATCTTTTTTTGATTCAGTCAAGCTTCTCTCTTAACGACTCCATCAACTGACTCCAGCTCTAACAGAAAATGAGTGTGAGTTACCGCCCTAAAGAAAAATCATATCCAGAGTGGAAAGATCACATGGTTACCACCAAACTTCCTTCAATGACGAGGCAACTTGCTGTAGGTGTGAGAACCTCTAGAGGTGAGCAGTGGTAGCCACCAGATTCTCTGCTCTGTACACACCCTTTCCGAAAACCAGGTCCTGTAGCTACATCTTATTTGACTGTGAGAGTCTTTTTTTGGGCACAAGCGGTGCCAACTATCAACATCATCAAACTGATAAGAGGAAGGCATGGATGAGCTCATTTTTCTCAGAAGCCAGGCCGCCAAACGTGACCTTCTTTCAAGTATAACTGTGGCCCAAAAAGTTTTAAAGGGGCTGCCTCGGGGGCTCTGCGGCTCTAAACCAGCAGTAACATTCAATCAGAGTATGCAGATGAGTGGATCAGCGATGACTGAGCATCAAGCTGCTCTGAAGTGACTGAGAGCTAACCAGCCCATACTAATCTTGGGGTTTCAGTATTACTAACTGCTTGACCGTAAGGATTTGTACGTTTGAACACAATTTAACATTAAGCTGTGCCAGGAACTTGTTGCCATTTCTGTAATAAAGTAAACAGTCAATCATAATAAGCCACAGTTTTACGCTGGCCCACACAACTTCCTTAAAGTGTGACTGTGTGGGAAACTAAGCACTGTATTTTTACGCTGAGTGCATGCAATGTGCCTGTACGCTAATAAGGTCTTAACCTGAAACCAGTTAGAGGAAGAGCTGAGATGAAGAGGCCTTTCTTTGTATGCTGAGGAAGGATGTGGTTTTTCTGATGAAGCATTCTATTTTTCTCGGTTGAATGATCTTTCATTTTTCCCTCCCTTGTACAAGTTGTCCTGTCAGGAAGGTCTACTCTGATTAAAAATAATCTTCTAAAAACAGTTTGTATGCGGCTCAGCTACACATCACTACACTCTGAACCTTCACCGATTGATTTTGTATTGGTTGGTGAAAAAAAAGATGTGGTCAAAATCTACATTTTGATATTTAGGTAATCACATGGACTCGTTTTAAAATACAAAATAATCATTTTATTTTGGTTCACTTGGAGTGACCGTTTTTGAGACTTCTTCCGAGCAACATGTAGAAATGAACCGCTTATTTTTACCAAAAAAAAATTATTACTTTTTCTCTTTTTTACTTTTTCCACTGAATAAAACCCGCCATCATAAGTTAGTCGTGTGAGATAAGGTCTATTGAGTAACATGTAGTACCCAAATTAGCCACAGGAGGTCAGTAAATCCCGCACAATGCATTTCTTTTAAATTTTGGAGAACTTAAACGCATGAGAGGAAGGAATAAAAATACTCAGCATGTGGGGTGGATGTGGGGTTAAACTTTGTATCAACTTCGCAGTAACTAATTGTGAAAGCGGATTTTACAAAACTTACATGGACTCCTCAACTGTTTCTTTTATGCAGGAGAAATAGCTTAACTAATATCCACACACGGAAAGACAAAACATATAAAAATGGAAGTTCTTGTCCGAAGTTAATGTTTGTGTAAGCAAAAATAAAAGTTCTAAATTTCTGAGGGATGAAAAAGGTAATGCATGGTTTAATCTTACTGTCAGAAAGAAAAGTGCATGGACAATTATACAGAGCTGAGTTATATTGCAGGGTGTAGCTTATAAACCTTTCATTATGGAGACTGGTGGATGTGGAGGAACTCAGTGGTGCAAAGTTTACTGGTAATGGTCTCTATGTTGGGAAATGTTATGATTCATCTGCATCCAGTTCTTGATAAAAGTTTTAATCTCTAAATGTAGCCGGAGACACCTCCACTGATCCTGGAGTGGCAAATGTCAAAATGTAATTTTATCTTAGTTCTGCTTTCGTCATTTACAAAGAAGTAAAGGTGTGTCTGACATTTAAAAGTTCACTATGTGCTGTGCAAGGTTAAGAAAATACATAAGCAAAGATCAAATAAATAGATACCAAACAATCCAATTAGTACATAAATTTAAATGTACATTTCATGATGGTTTGAGGTTCTCTTATTTCACCAAGAAGATGAGAGCAATAGATTTTGTCCAGAACATTTAAAGCACAATTAAAATTCTGAGTTGCACAGGTTAAACTTAAAAAAATTAGAACCTCATTGTATCATCATATCACAATAAAGTGAAGCTTATCATACTATATGCACAATCATATATTTTAAGTGTTAAATTCTTTTACTTTAATAATTGCAGTTTAACGTGAATGGAAACCCAAAATTACTGAAAACAATGTTGCTTAATGCAGAAGTTTCAACCTGTATCAGGAGGAATGTGCCTGTACTTTACAGCAGTCACTGGTTGGTTGTGGCTCCTTTTGCACTAGTTACTGCATCAGTGCAGCGTGGCATGGAAATGTTCATCTGCTAAGGTAGTAAGGAAGTCCAGGTTTCTTTAACAGTAACGTTCAACTTGTTTGGTGTAGCATATGGCATCAGATTTGCCTAACTGGTAATTGTGTGTTGTGTTAAATACAGCTCTGGAAAAAACGAAGAGGCCACACTGCACTGAAAGCCTCCTGGTTTTACGCCAGATGCTGCTTTCTGAACTCTTCCTGAGTTAAAACATTAACATTGTAGTTTCTAAATGAATATGAACTTGTTTTCTTTGCATTATTAGAGGTGCATTATTAGAGGTCTGATTTGGTAAAAAACACATTAATCCAACAACCAGTAGAGGGCGTAGTTGCTAAATTCAGTTCCTCTCATCTTTTTCCAGACTCAAAGACCTTGATTTCCAAAGAAAATGTCAAATTCACATCATTTTAGAGGTTTTTGGTCAACTATTAAGCAGTCAGATCTTTTTCTCCTTAGTCCAGAATGTAAGAGGAATCTGTCTCTGACTCTGCTTTATTTTCACACAGACCTGACCTGAACAGGTCTGTGTGGTGGTTCTTCAGCACTGACTCCACCCGCAGGTCATATTTGTGATTCACCTTTTAAACTCTTAGATTGTGTTTCACAATCTTCTGAAAAATGCAGTTACCCCTACTGCAGCATTGTGATTGGTATCAGCCTCAATGGGCTTGTTGTGTACAGGTCACAACAAGCCCATAACATAATAGTTTTGAACTGTTAAATACTTTTTTAGCTCGCAATGATGTTATGTCAAGTCATGTTTATTTGTGTGGCACATTTCAGCAAGAAGGAAATTAAAAAGTGATTTTCATAAAAGAAAAACATGAAATCATCAATTATCAAGCAGTAACAATAAATGAATTTGATGATTTCATTTATTGTAAGACATTATCAATACTTAAAGCAATAATATTTGATGTAAATTATTAAAACATATCACTTTTTTAAATAAACTGCCAGGTTATTATTTTATTTCTGGCCACATACAAATATCTGTATGTTTATTTTGCCCTGGGATTTTTGACTGACATTTGTCAAGATACAAAAGGGTACAAAATTTAGAGAGAAACACCCTGGAAGATTTTGTGATTTTTTTTATTTTTTTCATTTATATTCCTATTCCAGTCATGTGATTGATTATCTGACCGCAGTTCAGCTAATGTTTCGCATCCTCTACGTAGCCACTCCAGCTAGACTTGGGGTTGTTTTGTTTTTTTTGGCCTTCTTGCCAAACTGTGTCACTATTCCTTGAAATATGTTCGTCGCGCAGCCATTTCCCGGTTAAACACGCCTCCATCCTCAGCAGCGAGCCAAGCAGCAGCTCCGGTAGTGCTGAGCGCTCCGGGTTAAAGAGCAGAAAACGGCATTTTTAATGAAAAACAAACCCTGATCTCCGATGTGTGGAGGAAAAGCACCGAGGGGTCCATCGCTCTGACGAAAATTCCTCAGGTAAATCACTGTAAAATATTTCTGCACGTTTGTGGGAACAGCGATTCATATCATGAAGGTGCAGTGGGCGTAATGTGGTGCCTAAACCGAAACTATAGGGAAAACAGTTATAATTCTTGCATATTTAGATATTCCCAGCGGAGTTTGTTGGGTTTGTGCGAGTAGTTTTAATGTGGCAGTCCAAAAGGTTTTGGAGTTGTTGTTTTGTTTTGGGTTTTTTATGATAAAGTTTGTACCCCAGTCTGAAGTTTGCGCAGCGCGACAGGGAAGTGGCGGCTGCCAAACTGTGGCGCAGAAATGACATCTGCTGTAAAACGTTTTATCTCTATAGCCCTAAAACGAACATTTTAAATAGAAATCTACGGAGGATTTACAGCATAAACATTTACGTGGTTAAAAGTAATAATTGAGTTAACTTTAAATTGAATTTGTTTTATAGCTTCCGAGTTTTGTTGTGCCAGATTCTCAATAAAAAAAACAACAAAAAAAACACCTCATTCTTATCAGATCCAATGTTTTGTCATCAGCTATGATTTGGTTTGCGTGTTTCCTCTGTTTCTAGAGAAAATAATTACTATTTAAAGTAGACTGAACTGATTCTGTGACTAATCCCGCATAAAAAATACACCTGATGTATAATAATGAGTAAATAAGGCGTTTAATCTACAACTATTACCCTGAAATGTCTCTTTTTGCACTTCTTACAGTTCTTAATATCTACATCCACTTGAGATCAAATGGTGCAGCAAATAATCAAATCGTCACAGTTGATTAAAACAAAATCTACAGTGGATTATAATATGTGTGCTCTCTTATAGGCACAGCTCCTCATCTTAACATTTATTTTCCTCACATTCTGGATTTTGTCTTATCAGATGCCTCAGGTGTTGGCAGGATTGTTAGGGAATCATTATTTTTGAACAGAGGAGAGGATGCATTAAAAGATTTATCTTTCCTGTTGTCGTTAATACCACAGCGTCATCATTCTGTATGAATCCAGATTAGCTAATGCTAGTGGATGGGAACACCTGGACCAAACTATTGTGGGTTTCTACAATCTGGAAAAAGTCAAAAAGTCACACAGATTTATGAAGATGCTTTTTAATTAAGCTTTTCCCCTTTTGCATTGGATAATTATTTACAAAGAACCCAAAGATTATTTAAGAAAAATGGATGCTGCTTCTAATTCATTGATTACTTTTATTTAAAGCATTTTTGATCTAGAAACAATGTGGTGTTAAAAACAAAAATATTCCAACAGTTTAAGTTGATGGGTTTTTTTTTTTTTTTACATTGTCTCTATCAGGTAAAAACTCTGGAAATGTTTTAAATGCTCCCAGTTCACATGATCAGCAGAGACTCTTAGTTTCTGCTGCTGACAACCAACTGTGCTGGGTTTATGCCAAGTGAAGATGCCAAAAGATTTATATTTATTTTTAAAAATAAAAAAATAAATCTTGAAAAGTTTTAGACTACCCCTTAACTACCAGGATCACTTTTAGCCAGAGTCTCCTGAAAAGTTGTTGCAATTTTAACATTCAAAAATAGCTCTTAGAAATGTAACCAAATAAAATACCATAAAGTCAGCGTTTTATGATTTTCTGTTTTAAATTTCCCAGAGTACAGTAACATGTTTGCACTGATAAAAGCTTTGGTAACAATGAATTGGCCTGAGGCCAGGCAGCCTGTGACAGTGAACGAGTGGGCGAATGTTCGTAGGAAGAAGGCGATTCTGGAGGGCTGATGTTTGCCAGACGTTTGCTCACTCAGCATTCAAGCGCAGATGAAAAGGCAACATGAATTAGAAGCAGATCGCGAGTTCAATCCGAGGCGCAGGAAGAGACTTTTGATGTGGTTTATGCAAAAAACAGATGTTTTTGTGCTGATTCCTGGTAATGTACGATATTCCAGTGAAATTTCCCAGAGCAAATGTTTTTCTTTAATTCTTTTAAAGCGTAAAACACAGCTTGTATTGAAGGTGTCGTTCACAGACTGTTTTCTTTCAGGTGGTCTCAAATGGATTGAATTAAATCCACAGAAATATGGAGGGAATAGGGAACCAAGGAAGATGTACATTCACCGTCTTGCTCCTGATGGTGAGAACGGCTCCAAGTTCATAAAACATAAAAAAAGTTACACTTTTGTGGAAATTACTTTTTGCAAATTTATGCATGCTATATGTTCTTTGTTTTAGCTAATGAGCAGTGGTGTGTTGACGATAGAGAACAAATGTAAACCCTGGGAGTATGAAGTGGAGGATGGAAATTGTTGCAACAAATGCCATCCTGGTACAGTAACCCTGCGATGATTCAGGCAAATAAAGACAAAAATCTCATGGCGTCATTTTAGGGTTTTTTTAACTGGATTTGTTTTGTTGTTTTTTTCTTTCAGGTTTCAAACTAGTAGAAAAATGTACCAGCAATACAATTAGTGTCTGTGAGCCTTGTGGTGATGGTGAATTCTCAGACCAGATAAACTTCAGTCTTACCTGCAGAAGATGCAAAACGTGCAAAGGTAAAGCAACATTACCTTTTTCTAATGCATTGCGTGGGAATTGTGATTAGCAGTAATTAAATTGACTCATTTTAAACTTGTTTGCTTTTTTACAGTTTCAAAGCTTGAATATCAGGTATCAGCATGTCGAAACGATAGCAACACTAAATGTCAATGCAATAAAGGCTACTATAAAAATAACATTGATTCAGAAACATACGACTGTTTGAAATGTAAGACATGTGGACTGAATGAGATCGAAATACAGCCATGTGAGTCTTAACATCATATTGAATTATAAATTAATCTTTCACTCAGTCGAGGCCTTTATTTGAACCCTGTTTAAATAAATACTTGTGTTGCACAGGTACACCTGAAACCAACACCGTGTGTGATTGCCAGGAGAACTTTTTCAGAGAGAAGGGCAAGTGTGAGCCCTGCAGCCGGTAAGTCAGCCATGCTTTCACGTTAGCGCTCTTCGTTCCCATCTCTCTGCTTCTGATGGGAGTTTTTTTGTTGACACGTTCATTTGGGGAAGTTGTTTTGTAGAATTGAAACTTGCATCTCACGTCCGACTTTGTTCAACATTTCCATTTGTTGGCAATACAGGAGAAGTTATGACACACTGAAAGTTGCTCACTGGCATTTTTCAAGCCCTTAAAAAAAAAGAGCTCGGTATTTAAATGGAAATTTAAAAAAAAAGAGAGAGAGATTTGAAAAAATAAGCTGATTATAAAAATATGAACTGTTTCTTTGGAGCTTTTGTGTTAATTATCGGATAAAATGTCAAAGCAGAACTCGAATCACATTTAGGGAATTTAACTTCATGAGATCTGCAGATGTTTTCTGTCCATTTCCTACCGAACTGGTAGAGCTTTATTTGGCGTTCACTTATGCCTGATGGTGTCTTTCAAAGAGTACATGCAGAGTTACAGAGCGGACGCTGTAAAAGCAAGTCAGCCTTTATGTTAATCACTTCCTATGAAGACGTGCTACTTCCCCTCCGTGTTCTCAAACATCCTCTTTGTTCTTCACAGTTGTTCTCTGAAGTGCGCACAACACTGTACAACTCCTGCTCCGCCAAAAGGTAAGCGCCGGCACGGCCACCGACATCAACCACACAGTCCCACTAAGAGCAGAAGTGTTTCCAAACTTCACCCTGACTCACGTTTTCTTCTCCTTTTTAAACTCTGGGACGCCGACTTTTAAAGTTCGAAAAATTTCCAGAAAACTACTCTTGAAAAAAGTAATATCCCAGTTTTGACTCCTTTGTAAGGAAGACTGCATTCTCAGAAGAGGCGGTAGTGGTGACAGTAGTGTTTGGTGGTGGGGCAGTTCTCCTTTTCTGTAGTTTGTGTCAACATCAGCAAACCTGTGACAAAGACCGTCACTACTGGTAGCCTTGTACAACACAAGGCATTCACGTCCCTTGACCTTTTCGTGTTTTGTCTCATGATAGCCACAAACCTCACTGCGTTTCTTTGGGATTTTACTGTGAGAACACAAAACACAAAATGGCACTGAATGTTTTCCTGTTTTCAAATTGAGCTCGAAAGACAGGTGTAAGTTTATGTGCATTCTGCCCATTTTACTCTGATACCCCTAAATAAAGCTAACTGCTACCAATTGTGTGCAGTTTAATCTCTGCGTAGCAACAGCTGGTGTTTGAAGGAGGTTTGTTAGAGAGCATTACAGAGCAAACATAAAATCACAAAACCCAAACACAGCAGAGATGTTGGGGTTAAAGTTGTGGAGAGGTTTTAAGCAGAATTAGGATATAAAACAATATCTGATGGATTACTTTTCAATCAGATGAAAAGCCTCTGTTGAGAGAGACTAATGGCTGTGGCACGGTGGTGGCAGTATCATGCTGTGAAGATGTTTTTCTCTAATAGGAACCAGGAAGTTGGTCAAAGTTGGTAGAAACGTGCATAAGCTAAATATGCTGCTATCTTGAAAGAAAACCTGCAAAAGTGGAGCTTCACCTAAAAGCTTCACCTAAAAGCAGGAAAACAATCAGTGCGTATGACCTAGTCAAAGTAAGAGAATCTGCGGCACGACTTGATTACACAGGCTGTCCATCCAATCTCTCTGGGGTTGAGATGTTTAGCTAAGAAGAATAAACAAATATTTCAGTCTCTGTATGTACCAAGCTGCTGAAATTAAAACAAAATAAATAAATATACATTACATCCATAATGTCGAGTGAATGATTTTCCTTTCTCTTCACAACTGCATTGGTCTATCACTTAAATATGAACAGTTCTGTCGGTGTCAGTACATTCACAAGAGTAGTAATAATGTTAAAAATCCATAAAAGATCTAATTGTATTCAGCAGGAATGCAATTTAAAGAAGCAATTCACCAACACAGATACAACAAAGTAAAATATTTCGTGTTTTTTAACGAGTAATCTCTGGCTCTTTCTCAAGGTCCTGTCCATCCTCACCCACAATTTATGAATGTGATCATCGGATTTTCAGTTCTGGTGGTTTTGCTGGTTTTGGGGATTTTAATCACCTTCATAGTCACAAAACGCTCATTCAATAAGAAGATGCTGAGTCTGTCCTCCAGATCATCTGTCCAGCAAAAGGAGCAGAGCAAGGTATCCTGACTGTCCTGTGTGTGGCTGCTTTGTTCAGTTTCGTGTGCGTGTATGGTTCGTAATGCTTGTTTTCTTGTCTGCTAGGATTTCCTGGTGAGTATTAATGAGACTTCAGTGGAAACCAGTCTGGAGGAGGCTGCCGAAACCTCTCTTGTTGAGCAGGAGTTATCCAAGCTGCCTGACTGTGTCCCGATGAGTAAGTCTATTACTGCATCCGCTGACTTCAACTCATAAAAAACAGAAGAAAAAAAACAACTGTGCTGACTCTTTATGTTTCCCCCCTCCCCGCCCCCGCCCCCTGTTCTGCAGTCCCCGACCTCATCTACTCAGTGCTGGATCTGGTTCCCTTGCAGCAGATGAAGCAGCTGGTTCGCGCTCTCGGCGTCACCGACACAGAGATCGAGCAAGCAGAGATGGACAACAGGTACTGCCGGGAGGCTCACTACCAGATGCTGCGGGTCTGGGCCCAGAGGGCGCCGCAGACAGTCGGAGGGGGAAAGGCTGAAACTGTAAACCGGCAGGTTTTGGAGGAGCTCTTAAGCAAACTGAGACAGCTTCACCTGAGCCGAGCAGCCGAGGAACTGGAGACAAAGTATGCCATTCAGTGATGCAATCCCCGCCAGCCTGGACTTAAAAAAAAAAAGCTTACAGAACCAAGTATTGTTCACCTAGGGACCCTGCAGAGGGTGGATTAAAGTGGACACGGTGCTAAAACCAAAGGAGCAGTTTTATTCCACCAGCAGGACGGAGAGCTTTCCCTCGGATCCTCCACTGTGCCAGCAAAGAATCAAACGGGACTCAAGCAAACGGACCAAACAAATGCAGCTTTATCAAGAACTGTTTTTACTATGAATGTTTTTACATTTACTGAGATGTAGATGAGAAGTGCAGCACAGATTCCCTTCATCAGTTGTGAAGATTTGATGTACTTATTGTAACAAAAAGTTGACAAAAACTTAACATGATCCTCCATTTATATCTGAGGTTAAAATTCAAATTTTATGCCCTGATAATCCAGAATCTGGCTGCAAGTTCAAGATAATTTGCTTCTGAGCATTTTATGCATTCAACTTGAAGAAAAGTTGGACCAACAGAGGTTCAAGTAAATAAAAAAGTAAAACATCTGACTTTAAATGAAGCAGAAAAAAACAGATTTGTGGTTTTCTTGGCTTGCGATAAGATTTTATGGGGCTTGAAAACTGTGGTTATCTTCTCATCTACTGACTTACTTTTGCCATTTTAGAACAAAATCAAGAAATATTAATTTCATTTAACATTTTAAGCTCAAGTGTTTTTGTTTTTTTAATGGAAGCAAAACGATTCCATTAAGTTTCGCTTTGAACTGAAAAAATTTCCATAATAATTTCTGAGTTACCTTAGAAATCTAAAAGTTTACCAGGTTTTATTGCGTTAATGGAGGAGAGAGTTGACAGAGAAGACTGATAATCAACACTTTGGTGGTAGAGTGATATGTTTGAGATTTCATTTAAAGTGACCCGTTTTTGCTGATGTGAGGATTTAAATGGGTCCAATTCTGAGTTTATGTTAGTTTTGCACTTTTCTAGCTACTTTTTGAAAGAATATTGTTCCTGTACACGTTGTGCAGTTGGTCGATTCAGCCGACTAACCTGAACTAGAAACAGGAAACACACAAAATATTTTTTAACAAAGTCTCTTTGAGTTAGCGAACAAAACTTGTACGTTTAGATTTTATTTAGAGATGCACCAATCAGGCTTTTTCTGGTTCACAATCTAATTCAGATCCTTTTTTTCTAAAAAATTAAGACTCATACAAGACAAAAAAATCTGCAGAAGATGCTTTGATAAACTGTTTAGTTTTCAAACCAAAATAAAGTAATCACATTACTCGATTATCTTCATTTATGCTTCAAAGTTAATGATGCATTTAAAGACTGAAAAGTGTTGGAGTTTTTCGTCGTGATGCATTTGATGAATAGGAAATGTTTGATTAGAACCGATCAGAGAAATATTTTGAATTTTGATCCTAAGCTATTGATTGGTGCATCTCTTACTTTATTATCAAACCTTTTGGTTGGTGCTTCTTCAGAAGCTAAACGGCTTTTATTTTAAACTAATTTTACAAAAAAGGGACTCAAGTAAGTCTGCACTTGTTTAATTGTGATTATATTGTTGGTCTTTTTATTCAAGAGTTTCACAGTAGAGAAGTTTTATATCTCTGAAATATATAAAGCATTTATTTTACAAAGCTTTATTATTTTTGTTAAGAGTTTAATAGATTGTAATTGCTGTGTCATTTCACTGAGGTCTGTTAAGCTACATTTTTTATAACTATTACACATTTTCACTGTCGTGAACGAACTTAAACATGCAGATAAAATGTTGTCTGGTTAGATTAAAGCTTGTCATATTTTCATAGCAGTTCCCTGTTGCGCTGGAGTAGAAAAAACAAAAAAAGAAAAGTCAGATCTGCTTTGTTGGAAACAATGAAGCCGGGGAAGTGCTTTGTTCCTCCTGAGCGAAGAACAACTCTGCTGTGCATCGCAGGCTTTTCACCGCCTCAGTAGCATTCTTCTAAGCCCCAATCATGCAAGCATTATCTTTGACACGCCTTGTCTCAAGTCTACTTCAGTTTTTATACTCATGCCATCCTTGGAGACGAGCTTGGGACGGAAGAAGCGTAACTCTAAGAGCACTTTTCTTTGTTGCTTGACACTGTATTATATGTTTGGGTTTTGAATAAAGGTGATGTGAATTTTTTGCATGTCTGAGACTCATCTGAGGGTGCGTGCGGCGTCGGGGGGGAGGAAAAGGGGAAGAAAATATTTGAGGATGTGTATCTAACTGCAGGCTCTCTGCCAATTTGCATTCCAGCAAGAGAACTTTAACACTTGGTCAGATATTTAACCATAACAGATATAACTGAGAGATTTTTGTCCTTCGTGACAGATTGTGATTTTTTTTTATTTCTCCTCTTCCTGTTTCTACATTCTTCCAGTTAAATTCCTCTTGTTTTAATCATGGTAAACATCCTCTTCAGTTTTTTTTTCTTTTTAATGATTTGAGTGAGAAGAAATTCTCATTGACATGAAATAGCAATTGATCATCGCCACGCAAATTAGCCCCCACGTAAGCACTCTGAACCTGCGACACATTAATCAGGCCTGAGCACTGATTTGTTAGCTGCAGAAATCCAGTTGTTCCCGTTGGGCCAGTTGCTGACAGCCGGCGCGCAGGTGAAAGGAAGAAAGGGAGGGACTGATCGGGCCAGAGAGGCATGAGAGGAGGAGAAAACCAACAGAAACCAAAGATGACTGCGTGAAGCAAAATGGATCCAACCAAGCCCAGGTAAAAAGCTGAGATTTCTTTGTTTATTAGGAGAAAACGATGGTAAAAAGGCTCCTCGTACAGTTATTTTCTTTATATTAAACCACAGTCCTGTTGGTGATCTAGTCTAGAAACATCAACTCGTCTTCTGGATTTGGTGAAACGTTTACAGAGACTTTAAAAAGCTCAACAAACCTGCATTCATGAAGCTTCATTAATGACTTAAAGCTACAAATCTACAGTAGCGACATATACCAGATGTTTTTGGAGACTTTGACAGTCGCTGGGTTGCTGCACCTGTTCACAGGTATTACACTGTGATGAAGGCATTTACGTCAATCCCTTTAAGTTTGACAGCATAGCAGCAGCTGATTAGTGCGGTGTACTTGTCTCCATTATGTCTTCTTGTCAGTCTCTTTACTTCTCACGCTGTACAAAAATCAGCATAAATACGACCTGAGCACTGAGTTTCAAAAGTGTTAGTTGTCTTAGTTGTGATTTGCTGTTTTGAGTTTCCTTGTTATAAAAGTATCTATTTTGCAGAAATAGTTTACTAAAATCCAGTGAGCTAAAGAAAATGCCTCACAGTCTGGACATCTTTCATAACAGATTGAATGTGATTTTAAAAAGTCTTACTTGGTTGGAGATGCAAAACAGTGTGCGAGTTATTTCCTCTCTTTCCAGGACAGATTGTTATCTCTGTGCCCTACTTCTGTTTTCCTGTTCCAGCGTTATCTGCTTTATTTTACATGTATTTCTCCCGTCAGACAGTAAAACAGTACTTTTAAAACTTTCATCCTATTATTTTTGCTGGTGTCTAGAAACTTACAGGATACAGTATGTATCTTTTAAATTGTTTACATTGAGTGGTACATTATTTGAACTCATATAAGAGGCTTATTCACCAAAATCCACTCATATTTATACACTAACGTTCAGATTAGTGAGCAACTTGCCCCCCAAAAAATCACAAGCTGACGTTCACCAGACATAAACATATAGTCACAGCTGCACTCACAGGGGTTTTCTTGGAAACTGTAGCTGAATAACCATAAAGTTTTAAAGAGAAACCCTGTAGGATCTGTCTGAATTCATGATGAATGACTCAGCGTTTGGCGAATCAGCAATTTTATTGGTTAATTAAAAACTCCTGCACATGTTGCAGACTTCTTGTAGGTTGTCTGGCTGAGTCACATTTCCAATTTGCCCAAGCCTTGAAGTGCCATCTGAATGCATTTAGACTAAACTAGCTGAATAATTTTACGCCTTGTCAAGTCGAGTCTGATACGAATCATTGAATCTGCATTAATTTTCCCCGGCGTGGGAACTGCAGATGAGCCAAGGCGATAGACGGTGGCACTGTAAATAAAACAGAACAGTTGTGTTTTTTAATATGTCGTCCTGAGACGTGACGATCACATATGGCTTTATTAGGGAAAGTTATAAACAGTTACCTCTGGGTGCACTCAGTATAATGTCTGAGTGGATGGTGCACAAAGCGGCAACAAAATCAAATATCTGATGATGTTCCTCAAGAGGAAACACAACAGGAACAAAGCGAAGCCAAAACATCAGAGCAGAGATGCGGCTTTAGTATATTCAACATTATGTAAAATGTATTTTTAACTGTGTATTTTTAATTAGGCACACAAAGCTTCTAAACCCAAAGGAGGAACTAAAAGTGTTTTTACACGTGACAGATGACTTGGCACAGGACCCATTTTGATTCCAGCAGCTTCTTCTTTGGTTGAATCTATTAAAAATATAAAGATAACACAGTTTAAAACAATATCTTTTGCCAATAAAGTGATTCCAAAGCAGCTATGAGGACAAAATTTGGAATCAAAAAGATGATCAATCTAAAAAGATGCATTTCTCAGCTAAAAGTCATTTTCTCATATACTGTATTTGCTGTAAATAGATTTTTTTTTAAAGTAACTTAATCTATAATTTTTGTTTTAAATACTGAAATAGTAAACCTATCTACTCAAGCGATGTACAGGTTAAAACCTTATAGTTTCAGGCATTTTTGTGAACTGATCAACAAGTAATCAAACAAGCACCATCAAAAGTGTGTAGATATTTACTTTTATTAGATACTTCTTCTTTTGTCCTCCATTTTGTTCACTTTCCTCATTTTATGACTACAAAACAAAACAAATTGCCTGGTCCTGTTCAGACTCAAGCGCTGGGCTGAAGAAAAGTAGATCGGGATCACTTTAAAATGTTAAAATAAATAATTTATCTTTTAGTACCAGTTTTAATGCTACCATCTGTTTTCATTTACTCTGAAATTTGGTATGTACAAGCAGACATACCAGAACTGCAGCAAACCACACGGCGACCCACTACCATTCTTTCATGAGTTAATGAAATATCTGCAGCCTTTAAGCACCACAGTCTGTCAATAAGTAACGCTGTGCGCCTTTCTTCAGCCTGTCCACAAAAATGCCGTATGTAAACAACGGGGAGTTTGAGTCAGTAATGAAGGAGATGGTGCAGAGACAAGACAGCCTGAATGGGGAGAAGCAGAAAGACGCAGAAACCAGAGAGACGGATGTTGTGGATGGGCTGCCAACGGACGTAACGCACCGCAGGGGGTCTGCAGATAAAAACAAGTTCAGCACGTTTGGCCACCAGGCAAGTAGAAAATATTAATACCTGATTTTTACTTGCATATCTGTAATTTTTCTGTAACTTTTGATGGAGATTTTCCCTTCCATGTCTGCTACTTTTGATCCTCTTCTCAGCATTTAATATATTGTCTGATTTATATGAAAACCAATTATGTAATTATTTTATTCTAAAAGTATTCCTGTACTTATTTAATTAGCCTGTTTTTAAATTACTCTAAAACAAATAGTGAAATCCACATATTGAAATGCTCTTTCATTCTTTAAATCGCATTATTTAAACTTCGATGCGTCTTGCAGCTCTTTAATTTTCAAACAATATTTCATTTGTGATACTTGTGTGGTACGTTTTGATTTAATACTTTGATCGGATCACTTTTTCACATTATAGATATTGTTGCAACATTGAAGTGTAAAGTATGAAATCCTTGAAGAAAACTTCCATAGCAGAATTGAAAGTGTAGGTTTTTAAGAAACATAAGAAGCATTTAATACTTTTAGTGATGCACTAACATTGCCTTGCACAAGAATTCAAAAACATTTTGTTACATTGCAAGCATAAAATTCTGGATATTTGTATGTAAAAGGAAAACACTGTTGCATTTTTTTATATACTTTGATATCTCTGATTAAAATCTAACCCTCCTAAGCAAAATAATAAAATAATTTAGTACATCAGGAATGAATGAAGGATCAATTTATGTCTAAATTGTCCTGCATAGACATGCAGCTGTTCCTTGAAGGCCTCGGAGGTTTTTTAGAGAACATTGGAGCAAAAACAGCAGAATCAGAGAGAAAGTTAAAAAAGGTTTAACATCTCAAGCTTGAACATCTGATGGATTCCTGTAAAAAGAAAGAGAATGCTACATCTGCAGTCCTTCCAAGACATGAAAATCCACCTGACCAGACAAAACGAGCCACGACTATAAATCAGAGAAGCAGCCAAAAGGCCCGTGGTTGCTCTGGAGGAGCTGCAGAGATCCACAGTTCATGTAGGAGAACAAATCTGGCTATTATGGAAGAGTGGAAGAGCAGAATACTGTACATACTACATACTATGTATGTAACACATCAGGTCTCACTGAACACACCGCAGTAAAATATGGTGGTGGCAGCATCATGCTGCTCACCTTCCAGGTTAACAATGACTCCAAAAATACAGTCGGAGGCATGAAAAGTGCATTCATGTGTTAGAATGGTCTAGTCAAAGTCTGGACTCAAAATCAATTGTGAATCTGTGGTGAGTTGAGCTATTCAGAAAACAGGAATGGGCAGATATTCCAGTGTCTCGATGTTTAATGCTGATAGAGACGAACGAATCCCAAAACACCTGCAGCTGCAGTTCAACGTGGTTCTGCCTCCTATTGAAATGCATCCCACTGAATTTTATCCATACAACTTGTGTTTCGCAAATATATAAGTTACGCTCTGCAGGGATGGACATTTATCGCATCGTTTATCATTTATCGCGAAAAATGTCTTGTTGTTTCCATGATAAACTTCAGTTATTGATGGTAGATAAAAGACAAAGCTGATAGTATGATCAGAAATCCTGTTTTTGCGATTTTTTTTCTACTGTTTGTTGCATGAGAGCGTCAATAAATATCAATAAATTTAAAAATATGATTAAATGCTGTCGCTGTGAGCAGCTTAGTGGTATAAATCACACTTCTTTAAGTAAGTGGCATGCCTGTTTTCCTGCTTTGAATCCTGTGTTATGCAATCACAGTCATAGAGTTACCGAAAAAAAATAAGTAAACAATAGTTTTAAAAAACATAATCTTTACCACAATAATATCACTAAATATCGCGATAAAATTCTAATTTCAAGTTGATTCTCCGGTAACAATGAAGCTTATAGTCGCAACGTGACGAGGCGAAGGCAACCTGTGTCTCATTTTCTATTTTTGTTCACACAATCTCAAAGAATATTTCTACAATTGTTTTTTTTTTTTAATTCCACGGCTTATAACTCACTAATTATTATTTTTATTTTTCTAGAGGAGAAGCAAGATGAAAGCCGTGACTGACTTTGCAACTCTGAGTAAAGTAAATTCGTCAGGAAGTAAATCCAGAACGCCGCTGAAGCAGGTGTTTGGCAGCCAGGGAGTGTCTGAGGTATTGTTTGGTCTCTTATTCATCAAGCTACGATTCTCACACACCGTGGGACAGATACAGACCTGCTCCAGTCCTGTCCACCCACACGAAAACTTAAAACAGTGCAGCGCTACTTGCTCTGCTTCTCTAGTTTTCTTTTTATGTGACCACAAAAATTCATAACATCCTTTACTTTCACGGGAACTGCTGGTGCTGGGTAGCATTAATGCTTTCTGCTCCTGTGTGCTGTCCTCTTTCATAAACAACATGGTAGGATTTATTAACCAAACATCTGGAGGCGTTTGCTGTTCCTGCCAACCTGAGCTGGATCTGGAAGGAGGAAGTTCAGGGAACGGCACTGGAGAGCAGCTGGACAGAGCTGGTGAAGTCTCACACAGTAAGAAACAGTTTTATATCTTTTGACACGTACACAACTCGGACGTTCTGCAGAATATTATCTGAATAAAATGTTTGCTAAATTTAGTCCTGCTGAAGTTTGCTTTTAAAAGGAAGTAGGAGTATTTTGTTTCCCGTATATCCTCATTGCCTTCTCCGCTCCGTCTGCACGCCGCACGCATTCCACAAATACACTTAGCTACCACTTTGTTTTATCTGATTCAGACAATGGCAAAGAAGCAGAGACACCAGCAGGCGGCGCTGTGGGAGCTTGTACAGACTGAGCTGATCTACATCAACAAGCTGAAGATCATCAAAGACGTAGGGCGTCGCTCTCCTCCTGGTTTTATCACAATGCGTGTCAGAGCTACAGGATGTTTAACAAGTGTGTGTCTGGCTTTCACAGTTGGTTATTGCCGCTCTGGTCCACCTGCACCAGTATGACGTTCTCCAGGAGGTTAGTCTGCAAAGCATGCAACTGGAATATCACGCATATATAAAATATGCAGGCCTAGTTTCCACTGCTCTGTTCTGCTTAGCAGCAAAATACACAGCGTGAGCTGAAAGAAAACACAACAACATCAGCTGCCGGAACGTTGGTCCCCACAATATTTCCACTGAGAAGACGGAAACTATCGCAAAGGCCAGAGAGTTAAAAATTGAACACTGGTGTTTTGATTCTCCTTCCTCCAGGTGAAACCCAACCAGCTTTTCTCCAACCTGTCCTCCATCCTGCAAGCTCACCAGCTGTTCTGGCAGGAGGTGGTTTATCCCATGTTACAGGAAGTCAGAAGAACGGGGAAACCTTTTGACCCCATGAGGCTGGAGGCCGGTTGCCTGCAGGTATGGACTCATTGTCTGCAGATCTACAGTGACACACAGTAAATGATGTTCCTGCCCAGCAGTTAAATAAATGACTTATTCCCACACCTTCATTTTTCCACTAATGGTTTATGAGTAGGCTATTTGCTCATGGTGCAGACATGGGTTTGATTGTTCCACATAAGTTTGAATTCATCTGATAAAGTTGACTTATTCAGTGATGTGCAGTGCAGAAGTGATCTATCCTAAAGGTTGGTTTAAATCAAGGCTGTCAAACTCAGTTTCATTTTGGACCATATAAAAAATCTGAATGTTCTTAAAGGGCCAGTTCTGCCAGAATATACTGATAAAATTAATTCAACTGCTAAAATATTAATAAATAGCAGTCCCTCCAGGATTTTGTAATTGTTTTTGTGGCATTTTGTAATCAAAATTACATATTTTGCGATGCTAATTTAGAAATATTTGTAAGGAATTTTTATACTTTTGCTTATGCATGATGTTATATATGACTCTTGTTATTACTCACCGTATCGATCACAGTCTAAAGCCTTGACATCAAGTAAGACTGAGTCAATTAAACCCGTTTTTTACCAATTTTGAAAAAAGAAACTGCTGTGAAATCAGAAAAATATGTGGGGATCTGTTGATTTTGTGTGAATTTAAAGGATTTGTGAAAAACTGGAGGGACCTATTGATGCAATGTGGAGTCTATAGGGCCACATAAAAAGCTACAGCAGGCCAGATTTGGCCCCTGAGCCTTGGATTTGACACATGTGGTTTAAATTGTGTTAAGTTTGTTTTCGTGGGGCTCTTTATGGCGGTCAGTATCTTACCTGCAGTAGAGAAGCGCTCAGACTTCAGATCCCCTTTAAACATGTTTTTAGCTGCACATTTTATTAGATAAAACACCAAATATCCATTAATATGCATTAATATACACAGTGTAAACCGTTTCGATACCAGTGGAGAAGCTAATATTCACAGTCTTCCTTATTTCCACTCTTTGGGAACAGCCAGTCAACATCAAGGAAAGTAAAAGGCTCTCCTTGATTAGCTCTTTTGCAAACAACTGATAGCTTATCAGCTACAATTGCAACTAGATTTTTTAGCTTCCCAAGCTGCATTTCTTATTTCTTAGAGGCATTTTAGAAATTCTTACCTTCCTAAAATACTGGCATAAGTAATTTTTTTTGTCAAAAATGATTTTAAAGTAAATTTTAAAGTCACTTTTTGCCAAAAGATGATTTAGTTTAAGCAAAAAAACAAAAAAAAAACACTTTTGTCAAGAAATTACTTAGGCCATTATTCTAGGAAGAAGATGACATGCTGTATAATTTTCCAATAGGAGAGTTTGACGAATACTTTGAAGTTACGTTACACAGAAAAATCCACAAATATTCAACCATGTAGGCATATTTTCACCAATTTAACAACAATCTGAATACATGGTACAACAACAGGGTTTGTGATGCATTTGCGCAAGCCGCATATCAAATTAGATTTGTATGCGACGTAAACACACATTTGAAACTAAGATTATAATCTCTTCCTTCTAAATTAATGGATGAAACAAACCCACGCATGCTTCTTGAGCAAGGCCTTACTGGAACCTGGTGCCGGTTAGGCCCAGTTTTGCTGTGTATGGAGAATTATAATGAAGTAGAGAGGCAATGCCAGCATTTAAATCCAGATATGAGTTGTCTTCTGCTTTTGCACCAGTTCCACGAGCGCTTCACGGCCTACCACCATTACTGCTGGGAGGAGGAAAACAACCTGGAGTTCACACGAAAGCAAATGGAGAGCAACCCTCATTTCCTTGCTTTTGTGCAGGTAAACCAGCAGCAGTATCTACAGAGAAGACAAACAGTCACACCAACACTGAGAGAAAAACTCCCACACTTAGCAACTTTTACTTTGGTGAGATCCGTTTTCAGATCAGGTAATTGTGGCGCTGTGGTTACTGACGTTCTTGTAACCTAGTAGGAGGCCAAACATGGGAGCTTTATGTCAACCAAACCACTTTTCACGCCAACATCTTCTCCAAATGATTCAGATTGCTAGATCTCCAGCAATGGGTCCTGAACATTCAGCTGGAAAAGGGGACTTCAGGACCAGAATACGACACGCTGTCACTCTTCTCAGCTTCACTTCTCACACCTTTTGTTTCCAGGCAAACCTTCACTTCAGCAGGAAATAGTCACTGAGACGTGCTAAAAGGTGGTCCAAGTGACACAGAACAGGAACAGCTAACGCTTTACACTGTCATAAACATGACTTAACACCTTCCATGAACATGAATGAGTCTTCATGAATGTTTACGACTGTTGTCACGAAGCGTCATTCAGTAAATAATGGCACTTTTAATGCACACCTGCATTAAAAGTCCATTAAAAGTATCAGTTTTGCATTAAAAGTGTCACATGCATAAAGACTCCTTCATGTTCATGACATGAGTTACGTCATGGTTATGACAGTCAAATAAAGTGTTACCTTTTGATGCTACAAAAGACAAATAAAATCTATATTTTTCCATGTACTGTCGTCAGTACCTGGTATGCATAATGTCTTGCATGAATTACTGCATTACTGCAGTGTGTCATGGAGGAAACCAGTCTGCTGAGATGCTAAAACGTCATTTTTTGTTTTGATAGCGTCGTTCAGCTCCTCTGCATTATTGAATTTGCTGTCTTTCATTTTTCTCCGTAGTGAGGATTTCAGGTCAGACCAGTTTGCTGGCCAATCAAGCACAGTCATTAAAGCAGGTGTTGCTACTTTTGGTTGTGTGGGCAGGTGCCAAGTCCTGCTGGAAAGTTAAGTTGTAGTTTCCGTGAAGCTTGTCTTCAGAGGGAGACAAAAAAAACAAAAAAACTGCTTTACCATTTCCTAGCAAACGGCTGTGAAGATTTCTGACCCGTTAAAGCTTAGTGGCCCAACACCAGCAGATGACGCGACTCAACAAATCGTAACTCTCTGTGGAAACTTCACTCTGAACTTGAAGCGATTCTGTGCCTATACCCTCTTCATCCGGACTCAGACGTTTACTTCCAAGTTAATTGTAAATGTTATTTTCATCTGAAAAGAGGATTAAGCAACAGTCCAGTTATTTTTCCCTCTGTTAAACTTTAAAAGGTTTCTGGTGTTGTTTTTGGCTTCATTCGAGGAATGTGACGGTTGTGGCTCATATCCGGGAAACGCCCGTGTGTGGTGGCTCCTGAAGCACTGACTCAATTCATTTTCACTTCATTAATGCAGCATAGCACCAACTCACCACAAATGTTGCCTTTAGACACTTAAATAATTTCAACTCAGATGCGTCTGCATGCGCTGAGAGTACGCTTTTTCAAATATCAAACGATGAATCTCATTGTTTTGGATTTTGATTTGAGAGACGATGCAGAAACGAAACACACAATAAGAAACTGTCCATCCAACTGAGCAGATATTTTTGTGTTTTTCGACGTGTCCAGTGGGTGGAGAATCATCCTCAGGGGGAGCGGATGCGGCTGGGAGACATGCAGGCCAAACCACATCAGAGGATCACAAAGTATCCCCTGCTGCTCAAAGCTGTGCTCAAAGAAACCCAGGAGCCTCACGTGCAGCGGGCCCTCAGAGCCATGGTGAGGCCTGGTCCAGCGCCAGCTCTTCTCTCCCTACAGCTGCAGATTTACCTCACACATCATGTCTCTGCTCCTGCTTCTCCTCAGCTAACTACTGTGAACAGCTTCTTAGAAAGTATCAATGACTTCATGAAGTATAAAGATGAGCAGCTCGCTCTTTACACCTCTGCACAGAAGATTGAAGGATATGAGGTGGAGGGAATAAATGAAGAAATCGACAAGGTAAAACGGCTTCACTTTCAGGATTTCTGTAAATAATTTGATAAATATTTTTGTGTTAATTAGTACAGATCTGCTTTTGAGTCTCGTCGTCGTTTTGTGTCGTTCTTTTGTTGTTTGTTTGATGGTATTTGTGATCATTTACAATGATTTTTTTTTATTATTCTCATTGGTTTTGTTTAAATTGTAGTTCTTTTTTTATTTTCAGTAATATCCACTTTATTGCTGCTTTGTCCCTTTCTGTCTTTATCAATTTCAGTTAAGCCCCCTTGTGGTTGCTGGAGGACATGGCAACAAGCTTCAGCAAAGAACATTTTATTTTTAAGATGTTTATTACTTATTATCTTTAAAAACATAACAACACGATAACATTAACACTGCAGCTCTAACAAGAATGCAGAAAAAGCTGTGAGATTTTTTTGTTAGTTTTGTGCATCTGGAAACAACTTAGTGTGCAATAAAATGCACTTAAACCTCTACTGCACGGGCAACCTTAAAAAAACATAGAGAACTGAATATAACAGAGATGTTCAAATCTTTTTCAACTTCTAGGGTTTATGGTAAAAATAGGACATAATAAACAAGTAATCTGGAAGCTAAAGGCTGTTGTGGTTGACAGATTGTCCGGGACGCCTGCCGCTTTGACCTGACGTACCCCATCAGAGGAGTGGGCTCCAAGGTCGTACGCAAGCTGCTGCTGGAGGACAACCTGAAGATACGAGGCAGCAAGGTGAGCGCAGCTTATCCTGGCAGCTCCTGTCGTTTTAAATCATTAATTCCAGTAAATATTTGACAGAAATGTTTATCTTTTTACCCACAATGTACTGCAGACGGAAGTGGTGGCTCTTCTGTTTTCAGACGTTCTCCTTCTGACCAAAGTGCAGAAAAAAGCAGAGCGACTGAAAGTGTTTCGACCTCCTCTGGCTCTCGACAGAATGAACTGTGTTCCTCTAAAAGATGGCAGTGGGTAACACTCTCAACGGGACGATTATATCCGAAAGTTCTGCTCAAGTCCGTCCCGAAACCATGAGGCTTTTGTTTCCCGTTTCCCTCAGACTCCTTAGTCCTGGTGGAGGTCGGTGAGCTTCAGTGCATGATGAACGTCACCATCCTGGTGACCAGCAACCCAGAGAAATGCTCCACTTGGGTCAAGGCCATCAAGACAGCAAAGGTAATCAAATCCTTTGGTCTCATCTGGCTTTCACATTGTTACTTTAGAAATTATTATATCTGTAGATATTAAAGAACAAAACATTAGCACTAAGAAAATTGTCTGGTTTGTGCAGGAGAAACATTCTTAATTGTAATCAATCAATTAATCAAGTTTATTTATCAGATTTCATCAACACAGCAGTTTGTGGCGTTTCACATTGTGGAAACAGTTTAAAAATTCACAAACACATCACATTGTCAACAGTTGTGAAAACCAATAACAGACATTAGATTTTAAGTGACACTGTTAACATCATTCATCTATTTACTACTGTTCAAAAGTACGGAGGCCCCAAAGGGACATGGGGAAAATTTTTCTTTTCCGTTACCTCGCAAAATGTTTGTGTTTCCTCTCAGTAGGTTTTACGTTTTATCGCAATAATGTACTAATCAGTCCATGCAGGATAATTTAGTACTGAAAGTCTTTCTTACGGTGGCCATTGTGCTTTCTGCTACAATATAAGGTTTTCGTAAGGTTTTCCATGTATGTGTAGTTTGTTTGTGAGATATCAGAAGTTTTATATCTTTTTCTTGAGGGTAGAAATACAACAAAACCTATGTGCAAAATGCAAAATCCAAACAGGTTAAACATGAGCTTTCCATCTCTTTCCATCCCTTCTAAGATGTGAACAAGAAAGGTTTTTGGTTAATAAAGGGCCGTTTTCATGTGCAGTTCCATTTCTATGATCACAGTAAACAATATTTGCTTATTGCAAATAAAAGAAAAATTTAAAAAATTCCCATGTCCCCTAGGGAGCTCCGTACAAAGCAACTTTGAATAGGTGGGGTTAAAGTTGATTTAAAGACAGAAAATCCAAACATTCTCTGAAAATGTAAAAACACCTTCAGAGATCGGGGGGATATAATACACACCCAAGCAAGAGCTTTTAATGAAGTTGTTCAGGATTTATTCTTAGTTGACTAATTTATTTTTCCAGTTTTAAAGGAAGTAAAGCCTCAGAGCATCACCGAGCCACCGCCGTGCTTCACTGTGGGCCTGCAGTTGTTTTTAGGATATGTTTAATTCTCCCTCCTCCAGATTTAATGCTGAAAACTCTGGACGGTTTGCTCTGCAGAACAGAATCCCCAGATCTTTTTTACCTCACACTGTAGCTGTTGTATGTACTTTTCTTGTTCTTCTGGGTTACTAGTTAGTGGAAATACCTCTGAGTTCAGGTATGGAGCCCTTCAGGGTTTAGCACTCATTCATTCAATACATACTTCACAAGAACAAGAAGAATCTGTTCTCTCTCCCAGAGCTGCGATAGCAAAATGACATCTTTATGTCTCTGCATTGCTTGTTTGATCGTTCAGGCAGCTTGTTCTTGACACAAATTCAGTTCAAAATATTTAATATTGTGTGATTGGTCTGACATTTGACGTGGCTCTGTTTGCTACACTGACAGCTCTGCACTGAAGGTCTATGCTAGTATGAAAAAGGGCTTGAGAGAGGATTGTTTATGCTGCTAACATCTGTGGCGAATGCTTTCCAACAAGAGGAAAAGGAAAAGAGTTTCACCTCCAGAGAAAAAGATCCAAACTGTAAAGATTGTACAAATTTTACAAAATGTTTGAGACATTTATCAGAAAAACTTCATAATTGCTGCATTTTGGATTTTCTCAAAAGCATATTCTTTGCAATTGAAAGATTATTTTTGGTCAGTCTAATGAGCATTTTCAACAGTCTAATTTAGAAAAGTGAAGCTTTTGTGTTTATCCAAAATTAAAAACAAGTAAGTTTAAGGTTAGTTTTTGTGTTTCTTGCTGCTACATTAAGACACCATGCTGTTCAATAGATAAAATGATTGTAACCTGTATTTTAATAGTATTTATTGTTCAAACGCTAAATGTTGTATCCTGATGGTTGCAAGACACCTCCTAATTCTGCTATGAAAAATTTACTCTAGGAAATGGATCATTTTGAGACAGTAGCGGTCTGAAAAAGCTGGAATTTGTGCTGAATTTGAATAAAAACCTTGTAGTTTTAGCGTTAATGCTTTCAGCTAATTTATTCCTGCAAACACCCAGAAAATTTTTCATTTTGTCTACAAACCCTAAATTGCAGGAGGTGGTGGAATGTTTTAGCTGTGGGTCTATAACAAAGACCTGGAAGTGTTTCAACCCGTAACAGAAAGAAAGGATGAATATTTGAATTTTTATCATTTCAATCACATTTCTGTCCAAATAGAGTGCTAAACCTGTTGATAAGTAGTTGAAACTACACTAACTCGGTGTTAAATGCTTCTTTGTTCACTGTTACTTTATCAGGAAGATCTGTTGGAGATGAGAAAGCAAGAGGACGACAGACTGGACAACGTCAGGTCACTTCAGCAGGACACCAAACCTGCTGTAGACGTCAAGGATGATGACATGGAGGTAGAAGAACAACCTCCCATAACGTTAAGGCTAATGAATGAGCTTACTGATGTGATAAATAAAACTCCAACTGTCAATGGATCTGAGGAAGCAGATCAGGATCAGATGTCCCCTTTAAGCTCTGGATTACCTCCTAAAGTCCCCTACAAGCCAATACGCAAGAACATCCCGACTCGACAGCCAGCACGCAAAGAGCAAGAGTGGATAGAGATGGGAATAAGGAGAAAACATCTGGAGGAAAATGAGAAAACTGCTGAGACTTCGATGATGAATACACAAAGTACTTTGAGGACACGCGGTGAGCTTTCCAAACCCTATCTTTTTGGTCAAAATGAAGGTCTAGGAATGTACAACCCAAAGAGACAACCCATCCGTCTAATAGATGAACTCCCAGCTGTTGACTACCCGACAGATGAGGAGGTCACTTTTCAAGTTCCTCACGAACCAAAAATCATGTCCAGGCCGCAGTTTGGAAAACCACCTGTAGAGAAACGATTAATAAGAAGCAACTCAGATATTCAGTTTGTGCCACAGGACGCCGGTAGAACCTCTTCCTCCAGCCAGTTTGGGGATCCGGGAACTCCTCCTGATGCTACAGGCTTCCCCCAAAACTTAAAGTCCCCTGGGTTACGGAAAAGGAGGCCAGGCAGCACCAGCCAGGGCCCACCGACTCCGACATCCAGCTTCCTCAATGAGCCGACACTAACTCTGACGGCTCCCGACAGTTCAAACTCCGAGTGCAGCATGCAGGTAAAGAGAAGCTCCCTTCCTACTAAGTTTGATTTAGACGTCCATCTGGGGGTCAACCAGAAGCCGACCAAAAGCAAGCAAGCTCCAAACCCGTACCCAAAGTACTACTCCGACGCCGAAGCCTTTTCTGAATCTGAAGGGTCAGGACCCAAATTCCACAATAAAAAGTTTAAATTTAAAGACTTGAGGAGTTCTTCCAGTCCCAATGTGCTCAACAGAGGAGGGCAGCGGGCTCGCAGACCCTCGGACAGCTCGTACCCTGCAGAGGAAACTCCCAAAACAGGATACACCCTGAAAGAACGCACCTCACGAGTGGAGGGAGTCTTGGAAAGAGCCAAGGAAAGGGCAAAAGACAAAGCTGGAATGAAAAGAGACAAACCGCTGCAAACAAACCTGCAGTACCTGCGTCCTTCCTCCCCCTTTAACAACGCCCCGTCGCCAACGCCCAGCGAGGGCGGCAATGAGACGGACCTGGAGGAGGTGGCGCTGATCAGACCCAGAACCCTCACGGTGAGCACAGGATGGAAGGAGCAGCTGGTGGACGGCGACGAGGACGACAAGAGCAGCGGGTTAGTAGGACACACGTCCCTGTTTGACGTACATCTACAATCATATTGTACTTCAACCAAACATTTGTGAAATTTGAACAAACTTTAAAGGGAACCTCGTATGTTTTCATACTTCCATTTTGGCTTCAAACACTTCTAAAATAAACACAAGCTCCTAAAAGGAAAAACACCCAGCCGTTTTCTGGTAAAGGAGCTCAAAACAGAACAGATCGGGTGAAATTTCAATATCAGAGAATAATTTTGAGTATTAGATGTAATGAACATGTTTTCATAGCCCACACTCCTATCCTAGCTTTTTCAAGGAAGCATAGTAGGTCACCTTTAATGTTTTTTGGTGTCTGGAAAATGAGCCATTTCAAAAAACTCCAGATTATTAAGTCACAACGGACGTTGCGCCATTACCTTGAAAAACATGCTGAGCTCCAGCATGTTTGGTCAGCTGGTTTTACCGCTATATGTGCTGTACAATGGCTGCTGGAAGTGTTTTGTCATTAACTTACCCTCAAGAAATCACTTCCTGCATTCTGGTTGTCCAGAATGCAGGAAGTGAGGCTCCAGAGGCTCTACTTCTGCTTTTCAAAGATGTATGGTTACATAATTGTACATCTGTTTGCAGCCATTTTCATGTGTGAGTTGAGTTGGGGGGCCAGAAGCAGCTTATTTGGTTTCAAAGTGACAAGAGACCTTAAAGTAGCTCAGAATCGGCGGACAGATTATGATGAAGCTGTAGAGAAGTTTAAATATGATTAGATAAAAATCCCAAGCTCTGTACATCATAGGGTTTTTCAAGCTGATGTAAAAGAATGGGAAAAATAAGACATGATTAAACTTGATTGATTGTTTTGGGGTGTTTTCATGAAGCCATTAAGACTTTTATTCAGTGAAAAGGAATGCCAATCTTAGTGGACAGAATGTGAAATTTGTGCTTACTATAGTTAAACTCTCTGCATCAAAAGTAAGAAAAGTACAGATATGTATCAGTTTTCATTTATCCCATGTTTTTATATAAAGTGGATCTTTGCACTTTACCTTCTCCATCTCAACTTTATCTCCTACCTGAATGCATCAAAGAGCTTCAAGAGCCACAGCATTAATTATAAGTTGCATTACAATCAGTTTCATGGCAATACTTTATTAATCTTTATTCTTCATCTGCATTGTTTGTCAGTACGAACTGACAGTTCAACACTGAAAGCCACAGAATAAATATAATCTAGAGCATCAACGTTTCCATTGGCCTCAGTGTTTACAGACACTCTGCGGTGATGTTTGAGCTTCATGGCCTGAAAAATTTGCATAGCTGCTGATTATCTGATGCACACTGCACTAATGCATGCACAGCATGCTAGCTCTGCCACAGTTAGCTTTCTCTCATAACTTTGGACTCGATGTGAGTTTAAACTCCGTGGTGTAACTTACTGCATGCGTCTGCGTAATTAGCAGTACAGTAATGGCTGGAGTTAAAACGTCCTGATCTTTCTGCTCAGCAGCAACCAGGGGACGCCTACTCAACGCATTGAGGTGTCAACGACCGCACAAAGCCAGAAAAAGCTAGTTCAGATTCCAGAATAGACAAATAATACAGATATATTTTTTTAAATGGTTCTCATTCATCCCCACTTTCTGATGCTGCCCTGGGCAACAGCATATATGACCAAATACTAAATAGTATTGTATATTTGCACAACATATTCATGACAGTGATTTCACATTGAACAATGATGTAAACTCCAGAGATTATGACCCACTGTATTGCATGTTTCAGGTGTTTTCCTCCTTTAAATCACTCAATTTCTGTGAATGCATCAGAATTCTGTAGAACTGATTATGACATTAAGGCGTTTTTAGCCAGAAGTGTTAAAACAGGAAGCTGTCTTAAACATTCAGGGTCTGGGACTGTGAAACAAAAACCACCACATGCTTCTTCTCCTTCCCACAACGCTTGGTTTTATGTAACCATCATATGAAAACAGCTACAGCATATCTGTGCAGTTCAAGGTGATAAGACGTTAAATGTTTGCATGATTGCGTTAACATTTCTGTCGCTACATTTTTTAGAAATTCTGACTCTTTTCATTTGTTTTAACAACTGGAGTGATTGAAACTTGAAGCTTCCTTTTTTTTTTTACAACTTTTTCACCCAGTTATTTCACAATGTGCGAGCTACATTTCATCCAACTACAATTTTGTTGCACTTTGGAAAATGTGATTTTGTATTTTTTTGATGATTTCAGTTTCATTTTGCATGTTTATGTCGTGTTGTAGTTTCCTCAAAAAGACACAACAGTCCATAAAGTGTTGCTATTAGCAGATACTTTAATGACTATTTGACCTCTTAATGATCTGCAGCTTAAAGTTCACTCTGACCACATTAGTCTGGCGTTCTCAGTCCTGCTTTGGAAATGACTTGTTACCAACATTTTATTTATGCACTGTCAACTTGTATCTATTTGACTGCTGAGCTTTAATATAAAACGCTGCTGGAACATTTTGTAAAATTTATTTCTCAATCTGTCGCTCCGTCTCGTACTGAGATGAGTTTTTGAGGAGGAGTGGGCCGGTAATCTGACATGTGAGAATGGAACATTAACAATTGCTGCCTTGCTCATGTTTCTAACCACACCACTCGGTTCGCATCCTGAAGTCCTCATTAGCAGGCTGATTTGGTTTAGGTTTTTCCAGAGACATTTAGGTAAAAACATTTATTTGATTCAGAAATTGGGCGATGTTTTGTATTTTAAGCACTTTTCCTGTTTGCCTGATGAAACTTGTTGCCTGATTGCCATCGTTAGTTGTTCATCATGAATAATTTCTAAGAAAATCAAAAGTTTTTAGCCGTTAAAAAACTGGACCGATGTATTAGTTGCAATTCATCCCAGTACAAATGACAATTTTAATGTCTTAATTTTGGTTTATTTTAACCATTAACAATGATTTAAGAAAAAAAAAAACATAAAAAAATTAAGTCATTAAGAATGGAGCTCCAACTTATAAAAAAAAAGTCAAATTGTTAAATATAATCAGATTAAGTTTGTCAGACTTACTTCATTTATATTTGTTTAACAAGACAGCGTAATAAACTTAATATGTTTACTTGGATAAACTTAATTTGATTACTTGTAACACGATAACTCATTTGTTAAAAGTTGGATCTCTACTGTCTTTTTACAGTGTTGAGGTTCTGTTGGTGACCCAGTTATTTGATTCAGATCTGCTGCAACAGAGATGCGTCTAAAAGAAACTGGCCCTCAGAGACTTTCACACCTCTTTAGGCTTTATTTATATATATTTATTATTAAAACATTTGCCCAAACACTGTTATCACATTTAACTTTTTGTTATTTTTGCATTTTCATAAAGAATGTTTTAAAATGTATTTATTCATATATTCACTTGAGTTGAACTTAAGTTTTTTTGACGGGAAGACTAATTATTTTTAGAGATTTGGAGGTTTTTGAAGTATAATCAAGAAAAATGCATTTGGTGTTTTTACCTTATTTTACTGCAGGGCAACATTTAGTTGCATTAAAAATGTAATCACAAACTACAGAGAGATGAATTGAGTCAAATCTACCCAAGAAAACACTAAACGGTGCTGTAAAAAGACTTATTTAAAGGTGCATTTAGGTCTAATTTGTCTTCCTAAAATCTCACTTTGGAGAACCTAAATCATAATTAAATGTATTTTATTCATTAGTAAATGTAAGGCTTGTGTTTTCACATTGTTGCACATTCAATTGTCAAGGAAATATTCATACCCCTTAAATTATTCAACCACAGACTTGAATATATTTTATTCAACACAAAGTTGAGTTGAAAGAAAATGGTCAAACTTTTAATAAAAATAAAAACCTGAAAAGTGTGGCATGCTTTACTGTTAAACTCTCCTGAGTCAGTATTTTCCAGAACCATCTACAGTATTTACAGCTGCAGGTTCATTATGATGCTGCTGGTTTATCTTCTGGACTCTCTTTATGAATTAGCCAAAGGTTGCACTGGATTTTATTGAAAAGTGTTTTTTTTATATATTCGTTCATTTTACAGTTGTGTGTTTTTTGTGTGTGTTTTTTTTTTTTTTTTTACATAATCTCAACATAGCGACTTTTGCTGTTGTGAGGGATGTGGTTATCTTTCCGCTGTAATTTTCCTACAGCAGGCCTTTTTGCCAATTGTGCTCATTGAAAATATGAGTGAACCAAAATCAGCTGCTCTATAAATGGCAATATAACAATCTGCTGCCATGTCTGCTTTGTTTCAGCAACGCCATGACGGATGGCGAAGTGGTGGACTGGCGAGGCTGGTGCTTAGATGACGACGAGGTGATGGATCACCTGAGCCCCAGAGGGGAAGGACTGATGGAGGGAATCAGCCGGTCTCTGGCCGACATGGGCCGGCCAGAGATGTTTCCGGGTCAAGACGATGGAGAATACAGTCAAGTGTAGATCTGTAATCTGGCCAGTCCTGTTCATTTAGTCAGATGGAGAACTGACACCGAGCACAACATCTTGAGGGGAAGCAAACGCAAAAAAGCAGGAATGAAGATTCGTGTCGTCGCACAAGAAGATGCAGATTATGTTTTCTCAGTTTCTAGTTATATGAGTGAGAGTTGATGTGTAAAGTACTGTAACATAGTCAGAATCAAAAATGTACTGTATATGTTACCATTTTTTAAATTTAGATTTTAAGAGTATGTGTTATTTATCAGATGCGTTAATGTCTTGTCATTCAGAAGGAGAATTATGTACATAACAATTAAAACCAACTTTATTTCTGTTAAGTGCACTTTATTTTTCAAACACTTCAGACACTTTCACAATGGGCAAAAAAAATCCACACAAAACCAACAATATTTACATCTGAAATAAAGTATAATTACAGTTTGAATTCCTTTATAGTTCCTGCTACAAAGTCTGCTATGAGCTTATTTACAAAATCTGTGCAAAAGAAAGCCTGTTCAGTTTGTTTTTTCATTGCATGGAAAAGACATTTCACTGTTAAGTAGTACTGGGAACGTCTTCCTGCAAAGATCTCTGGTCGAGTGAAAATCACTTTTTCACTCGATCTTTTTCTCTTTCTTCGCGCTCGTTGGAGATGGTGTGAACGATGGTCTCCAGCGCAGGATACTGCAGGATCCTTCTCCTCTGTGGAGAAGAGACAACATTCAGTTATTTCACATGACAGTTTAAAATTTCTGAAGAAAAAAACCCACATTTTCAAGATATTTCTAAATAAACTGAAGATTTTTTTTTTTACCCTTCGGTGATTCTTGTACATCTGAGCAAGAATCAACAGCAAAATGACGAGGAGAAAGCTGAGCCCGATCACGGTGCCTGTGTTACTGGAGACTCCTGATGATTTTTCTCCACTCAGACCAGCTAAAGAAGAAGAAAAAAAACAAACTGTGAGATTTCCCAGTAGAGATAAATCCCAGTAGAGATAAATCCCAGTAGACATGTGAAGTTCATATTTATTGTGGATCTTACCCATAAGGTGAACTTGGGTGGTCACATTCCCCAGAAGACCGTTTGTCCCAGAGTAGCGACATGTCCATTCACCAAAGTCCTCCTTCACAGGAACCGTCTGTCCGTACTGGACCGGTTCGACCAACTCGGTGCCGTTGATGTCGTAGCTCACATGGACCCACTCATAGCTGGTGACTTCGCTTGGGTCGGACAGCTGGCAGCTCAACATCGTGGTGCCTTTCTTCTTTGACTTGACAACTGAGGAAAGAAGAATAAAAAGTTAGAATAAATAGACGATGGTGAGGAAATGAAGAGCTGATGTTGAAGATACTCACTTTTAGCGACGACGAGCTGCATCGTCTGGCTCAGTCTTCGTCGTTCTACGGTCCCTCCACATCTGTACCTGCCCTCATTTTCAGGCACGACCTCCTGGATTACGATGGATTTGTCCCAGGAGGACGAAGAAGCTGAACGGTTGTTGAAAATTTGAAACCCGCTGTCCAGCTTCTCCACCAGTGCCGCTTTGGGGGAAAGGTTGGGGGAGAAGATGCAGGGCATCGTGAACGAAGACCCCAACGCCGCATACAGCTTGGTGTCTTGTTTTGCAGGCTGGATTATTCCTGTAAAAGAAAAAGGGAGATGTTATAGGAGTGATTTAAATCACTACTTCCTCCTAAACTGCTTCAGCTGTCAGACTCTTACCTGCCACAGACAGCTCCACTGAGGCTTTCCATATGTTGCTGGACTTGTGGACAAAACAAGTCCAGGTTCCTGCCAGCTCATCCGAGGCCTGTACCTCTACAACTCTTCCAGTCTCCTGCACCTCTACAACTCTTCCAGTCTTTGACGTAGATGGCTGCCTGTTCAGCATCCAGTAAACTACAGCATTTTCAGGCCACGGCGTCACAGAACATCGGAGGGACACATTGTCCCCCCACATGGGAGTCGATGGAGAGACGGACGCTGTGAGGGAAGAAGGAAATAAAAATGCTTAATGATGGTCATTTGAATAATCAGTTCGCAATATTAGCAGAATTTCTGCACTTTAGAAGTCAACCTCAAGCATAACCTGCATCCTCCTAAGACTGGATTTTCTTCCCTCTAACCGTAACAAGTGTCAGAAAAACCCAAACCCAAACCAAAAGCTTCTTACCTTCAATGACTCGAAGCATGATCCATTTGTCAGTCAAGTGGCCTTTGATTTCCACCTTGCATGTGTAAAGTCCTGCATCGTCTTTGGTCAGACCGTTAATCTCTAGGCTGTAGTCACCTTTTCCAAACTTGGAGTGCGGGCATTGGACCCGGGAGTTCTCCCTGTTGAACCAGTTAGAGCCCCAGTACTGCAGACCGCTGCTCTGCTTTCTCCACACCGTGCTGCAATTCAAAAGAAGCATCCAAGGTCAGAGGTCAAGCACATGAACCGTCTATGCATCAGTAAGTTGATATATAAGTAATTGTGTCTGTGATTATCTAAATAACTCTGGAAATTCATGCAATAAATACACGTAGTGATGGATGGTCCGTTACTAAAAGGAAGAGGAAGTCAAACACTGATTGGTCTGATGAACTATTCAGATTTTAGAGATTATTTAATAAATAAGGCTTAAAATTGTTATTGTTTCATGACGGACTGCAACACAGCAAATATGAAATATACAAATAAACACTGAAACTATTATCTTTTTTACAAAATATAGAGATTTAAATTTTGATTCTGGAATCAACTATTTAATTTAATTAATTGATCACACATTTTTTTATTTGCTTATGCATTTAATTTTGATTATACCGGACATATGAATATTTATTTTACAAAATACTTGAGCTTTTTATTGCAACACTTTAAGTTCTTGCTACAGCTATACAATAAATAAATAAAATAAACATTCGGCTGTTTTCACATTTACTTAAATATGTATACATTTTTACTTAAAAGTTAAAATTAACAGCCATATTTTTTTATCTAAATCAATTTTATTTACATGATCACATTTATGATTTTTTAAATAAATCTTCTTATGTGATGTTTTGTGGCACTTTTTGCCCTGATTGATATTTAGGATTAGTTCGGTTTTAAGCAGAAATAATAATAATAATAATAATAATATTAATAATAATAATAATAATAATAATAATAATAATAATAATNTAATAATAATAATAATAATAATAATAATAATAATAATAATAATAATAATAATAATAGCAGAAGTTTCTTACCCTTTGCTCTCTTTGCTCCAGGTGATGGTAGCAGGATCACACTGTGCAGCTTCACACATGCAGGGCAACATGACCTGGGAACCCACTTCACCAACCACCTCTGTCATCTCATTTCTCACTACTAGAAATACAACGGAAGATAAACACTTTACAAACTGAAAACTCAGGAAAAAGACTTTAAATATCTGATCATTTGTTTAAAAAAAACCTTACCTCTTGTGAGAAAAACCATCATCCCAAAGATGAGACTCTCCACCAGCATCATTCTGATGTTTTAAATTCACACCCAGTTAAAATAAATCCTTCAAATCTGATCGGTCTTTTCTCCTCAGCCGTCTCTGTCTCTCATGTGCTTTTTTCTCGTTCGGCTTGTTGGGGTTTATATATGGGCCCGTGGGTGCAAGCGGAGGCAGAGATGGGTAGTTTCTCTGCAGATCACGTGACTTCAGGGAGACTTTGATGCGGTCTGGCTTTGTCAGCCTGGAAACTGTAAGACAGAGAAGTAAACAGGGAGTCCCACTTCCTCCCACGGATTCTCTCTATCTCCTTCCAGTTTCTGATTCTTCTAAGTGAGAAATCCTCTCCAACAATATGCGAAAATATTCAGTCTGGAAGCTCAACAAGTAAGGAGGTCACAAGAAAAGTTTTGACCCAAATCTGATAAGAAAGAAACCATCTAAGCACTCTAAATACATTTTAGAGGTATGTGGTTGATAAATAAAGACACGTAGGTAAGTTGATGAACTTTTACAAGGCTAAGTTTTTGTTATAATTTGTTTTAGTTTTCTCTGTGAAGCACAGTGGATGCTTTTTGTTTACAAATAATGTTGGTTTCATTCATGGAAGCCCTGGTTGTTTTTTTGAAACTGCAACGCCAAACACACCCGTCAGCACGGCGTCACTTCCAGTCATTTACGTTCACGCCCAATGGTTACCAAACCATCGACGTTACCAAATCAGTTCTCCACCAGCCGCCTGAGCATGAGAGCAGGGCTTAACGAACGACAATCTGACCCTGGTGGATATTCATGACAGTGAATCATCCCCTCCATTCTCATTTCTTTACTTTCCTTTTCGTCAGATCTTTGACAATTGCAACGGCAGGAGAATACGGGCCCACACTGTGAGGCAAAGGACTGTTTCACATCATAGTTTTACCATTTTTCATTCAGCCGCAGCCAGAAGGAATCTGATTAACTGTAAACACACTGAGTTTTGAGAATGCAGACGTAAACATCTGGAACGCCTGGCGATCACACATGATGTTTGAAAGATGACGCAGTTTAATGTTTCTCGTAGGTCAGTGTTTGTCACTCCTGGTATTATTGGAACCAATTTTTCATTCAAGTGGTGAAAAATATCTTCCTGTGGCCTCAAAGAAAACATTTATTTAAGGTTGAAAACCTTCCTCGGGATGTTTATTAACTCTTCTAGCTTTAAATTAAAACAGAACAGATTCTACTAAGGAAAATGGGCTCTTAGGATGGACCAAACTTTTATTATTCTGCACTGTAAAACATTTGAAGGTGGCTCGCCTGCTGCCTTTAAAATGCAACTTAAGTCAACAAGAAAACCGTATCAGTTTTAACTCAGAAATTAAAGTTCATAAAGTTGATTTAACAACAGGAGACAAGTTGTCTAAACATTGTCTTTTAAGTTAGTCAATCTTGAAATGTGAGTTTTAACTTAATGTTGCAATTTAAACCAAATAACTATTTCACTGCCCTCACCTAGTTAAAAAGCACATGTATGTGTTATTTTTACTCACAACATCAAGTTAAAATAACTGCTTATTTTACTTTAGAACAATTTAAATTCTTGTTTCAAATTGCATGAAGAAATATTTTGATCTGATAATAAATTTCATTAAACATCACTATGAATTCTGCTCAAAAACATGTAGTGTGAACAGGACTGTCAGTTGCATTAATATAAACAGTTTCCTTAATAACACACAAGAGTCAGATCAATGTAATGCACTTCCATCACAGGCTACAAAAACAAGCTGCTAAGCATTCTGGGAAATAGTCCCCACTCCTGTCTTTTTCTTATTTCAGTTGTTTTAACCTAAAAACTCCACTTTATGCAACTCTTGGAGGTTTGACAACATTAATAAAAAGTTAACACAACTTACTGCTGTAATTTTATCGTTCACAAACTCACATTTAGGTTCAAAATCTAAAACTTGCACAACTAAACGCAGTTCAAATGTTTTACAGTCTGTGTGTATGTTTTTTATTAATTCTGTGACATAATTTAATTGTCAATTTAAGTGCAAATCAGAAAAATAAAACGAGAGATAAAATAGGTGCAATAACCAGGTTGCATAGGTGCGAGCGACCTTAAGCAAATACTTTCTTGAGGGCCGTTTAGTTTATTTTCAGCATTCAGTCGTACTTGGTGGTTATCTAAGTGCATATAGCATCTTGATTTTGTACTATCAGTATAGTTTAAGCATCTGAACAGGTTTAACAATCTGTTTTGCACATCAAACCTGGAGGAGGTTTCAGAGGCAATAGAGGGATTCATTGTAGATGTTGCTTAAAAAAATGTGTCTTCAAGTAATGAAATTGACGCCTTTCTCTTAATAACACCTAGATAACCTCCACCACATCCCAGTCAATCAGAGCAAATCAGGTCTTTCTAGAGGTGAGTAGTGCGGGGGGCTGTGGTGGTCTCTGTGGTTGTTCAGTGTACCAGCTGGAAAAAAGAAATCACTTTTGAACTCAACCTGATACAATAAATCCATCTGAGCTGTGTTTTCCGTCAACACCACCAACTAGACGTACACCAACAGAGTCTAATGTATGCAGTCAGATGAAGAATGTACAGTAGTTATATATTTTCCATGCCTCGTGTTAGCCGAACTGCAGGAGCAGTGGAGATAGTGTCACAATTTGTCCATCCATGCAAAGAAAACTGTAGTTTCAAATTTCTGTTTGCATCTAATGCACAGATAAATTCATTTATTAAGAGAAAATCTGAAGATATAGAATGCAGTCTGCAGCATCTAAAGCACTCCACACCAAATTAATGCAAGAGTGGCCAATAATGACAACAGAAAAAAGGTTGAAGAGCCCTGTGTTTGTTTTTCGAGTTTTATCCCAGCTGTGGAGAATAAGAGGTGGGCATTAAGCCAGAAGGGTCAAAGGTCATGCACCTGTACACAACATTAAATACACTGCTATGCATTTAAAAAGCTTCACCTGCAGTTCAAACACTGTGATGATGTTGACATTGTTGCTTTCCTATTATTTCATATCAACAAAAGTTGCAATGCCTTTTTGTTTCATTATTTATTTCATGCAAATATGTTTTAATTGTGGACTTATTGTCGGAAATTCAAGCCTCAGGGTATTGTTTAGTTCAACTTCCATATACTTTGTGATTTAAAACATTCTTTTATTTTCAAGTGAAGCTACCGGATGATAAATTTTGTTTGATGAATGTGGGTTGCTGTCTGACTCTCATCACAAGCACGGTTATTTTTCTTTCTCTCGTTCTTTTTTTCACTGCAAAATGAACACACATGTGTTAGTTATTCCTGTGATTTAAGTTATATTACATCCTTGTTTGACTTGCATCCTAGTTTATTTGTTTTTAAATCTTGTTAAATTTGAAGGGAACTTTTGTTCTGGTCTTGTGGTGAACTGCAGAGCATCATTTCCTTAAATCTGTTATATTTTCTGTTTTCCTTTCAGGCACACATTAGCTCTGCAGGTGAATAATCGAGCCAGGGTTTTTCCTCATCAGTGGACAAATCCTTTATGGTTTTAAAAGTTTTTCTATATGCTTTTACTTCTATATTCAATCCACAGGTGGAACCAATCTTAAGTTTTAGACATAAAACTTGACAAATAAAAGCAGCTAAGACAGAACAAAGTGTAATTCATATATTTCTTAGCGAGGAAAGTCAGAGATGAAGGAAGATCTTATCCAGAGATTTTTGAAAAAGAAAGGTAGATTGTCAGATAGATAAATGCTGTAGCTGCACAGAGGAGGATAGAGAGACGCTAAAGTCACACATATGAACCAGAACACCTGAGTGCGTGTGGGTGAAACCTCAAAGCTGTTTACTTCCTCTAGTTGGAACTGTTTCCTTGGTAAAAAGCCATGTGACATATATAAGACATTAAAATGAAACTTTTAACATCTTTTCATCAAATAAACCATGAACTTTGCCCTTAGGCTTCAAGTTAAAAGATGTTCTTTGTGTTTGAGGTCTGTGAGAATCTCTGCTGCGTTGGGGGCCTGTGTGCGTCACTCGCTGTGAAGTGGTCTTTCCTACTGCACAGCTGATGTTTTATCACTTCCACTGTATCTGAATGCGAGGGTGAGTGTATTCTGAGGGAAAATGCCCCTCAGATGGAAAAAAATCTCACTACGAGCTTTTAGATGGTGATGATTATGTTAATAGTCGTGAGCTTGGAAAATAGTCAAATGACGTTCTTTAGAAGATCAGAGGATGAGTAGTTTGTTCCTGTGTCACATTCTCAATATATTCTGACTCTTTTTGCCCCAAACCAGCCTTATCTGCTGCAGTGAACTCCGTTTTAACAATATGGAGAGTAGATGGTTACAACCAGGAGAAATGCAGGCCTGGCTGTGGCTTCAACAATGTGAATGAGTGACAGCATTTTGCATATGTAGGTGATGCTAAGTGATGTTCCACTGAGTTTACTGGCAGAGGAGGCTGATATTATTTCTGTTCTGCTGAGAGAATGAACCTTTTTTTTTTCTTGTCAGCGCTTTGCTTTGCTTTGCTTTTCTTTGCTTTGCTTTGCTTTGCTTTGCTTAGTGGTGAAGATTATTGCAACATAAGCAAATGATCTTCTTGCTCTTTGCTGAGATATAATCCTGCATAATGTTTTATCAATCTCACAAAAGGGGATTTTTTTTTCTTTTTCTTGTAGCCTGCATGTACTTTACATGCAAACAGGGCTTTGCACTTCTTAAAAAAAATAAAAAATAAAAAGTCAACACTGAGGTATATGTGCGCACATCCTGCACACTTACAGTAAAAAGGCCAGCCTTCTCTGCACAGGCTACAGAGCGCAAGATGTGAATGGAAACGTATAATGTTCGATAATGTTTCGTTCAAGCTTATTTCCATGCACTGGCAGATGTGTTAGCAAAAATGAAATACTGACAAAGATCAACTTTGCTGCGCTTGTTTTTTTTGAAAATGACAAAATATTCCACTTGTCTCTCTGCAGTAGTAAGACTGAAAGTGCCTACATGTGTCAGTGTGTCTGTGTGTATGTACACAGAGCCTTGAAGAGAAACAGTGTGAATGAAGGGAGGTTCTTATGGTTTCAGTCCAACTTGCTGCGAAACAGGAAACCCAAATAAACCTTAATACACTGATAGTGTGATAGATAGATAGATAGAATATTATTAAGAACACAAGAAATTAAGCTCTAAACCACAAAGAGTGTTTTAATCCATGGTTTTACTTTACAAGATCAGAAAAACAAATTGTAATTAAACTTTAGAAATTACTTTAACCCTTTTTATCCACAGAAGCGATATTTTAAAAATGTTGAGGAGTTTAGCATTAAAAGTTTGTAGTCGGCTTCCCAATAACCCTGATGTTTGTAGAAAACAATTTCATCTACAGCAGCTTGTAAAAAATATTTTACCACTTTAAATTTTCACATTTTGTCAGGTAATAAAATCCAAATTAATAGCTTTTCTTGTAAAGCACCAGCACAGAACTGTGCATATTTTGAAGCTAAAGATTTGTATTATTTGACAATTAAAGTTGGAAATGTGTGAGCTGCATTTGTGTTTAACCTGCTGAGTTTTTCCCCAGTCATGTTTTGCAAAATAGCTTAAAGTAGACAGACAGTATCTTACAGGTCTTGCCACAAACTATCAACTGGATTTAGGTCTGGACTTTGACTGGGCCACTCCAACATGTGGATATGCTGTGATCTAAACCACTAAGATGTTTTAGGTTTCTTTCAGCTTCTAACAAGGTTTTCTTCCTGATTGCCCCGTTTTTAGCTCCATACATTTGCTCATGAACACCGGCCATCTTTTATTTTCCTGCTCAAAAGCACCCAGAGCGTAGTGCAAAGACTGTTGAGCAATTTCCTAGTTAACAGTTTCAGAAAATGCAAACCAGCACATTCACACACTGAAAATGCCTGATTTTAACACAAAAAAAAAAGTTGTATCCCTGATCCTGTGAGACAAACATGCATCTCATTTTGGACTTAGAACTCTAAACTTCCTCTATGACATATATCCAGTATTTTCCTCATAGAGGAACAGAAGCCCTATGAGTAGAAGAAGACGTCTGTCAAAGCTTCAGACTTTGACAAGTACATGTGCCACCAGTGATGGACTTTCAGATCATTTGGGAAATGCAAGATTTTTTGGAAATTATAAACTAAGTAAATGGATTCAAATCACATTTACACCATCACACGCAAGCAAAGCTCACATTAGCTGGAAAAATATCTTTGTTAATGATCACAAACCGTTAAAAACCCACAGGAAGCAAAGCGTGGTACCATGGTGCTCACTGCAAACATGAATGAATCCACTCACAAGCTGTAATAAAAATACTTATGACAAAATGTATGGATAAAAATACTGGTCAAAACTCATGCAAATCCAGCTTTATAGAGCAGAGAAATTAATTCTTGACCAAAAAAAATAAATAAAAAATCTTTGCATCTGCTGAAAACATTTCCGCTTCCAATTTAATTTTTTGATGTGAAGATCTGATAAACACCAAACAGAAATTTGCGTGTAAAGTATTCAGACTCTCGACCCTTGTTGCACGCAGAGAAAGATTGTTGCACCGCATTCAGTCCCCAAAAGCGACGTGGCAAGATGAAAAAGTAAGTGCTTAAAGTCATTTTTGTTTTTAAAATAATTGTATCAACAAACAAGCTGCAGCAAAACTATTTTTAGACTGGGTAGATTGGTTTGCTAATACACTCACACATCTCGCACACCTGCATCCTGCATTAGTCAGAAGCATGAAAATGCACTTGTAATATCAGAGACCTGCAGAAATAGAGGATGGTTTATGCATGCAGAGTGCTGCCTACTATAGTACCTTGAAAAGTATTTGACTTTTTTACCCCCCATTTTGTCATGCCACAGCAACAAACTTGTAAAACTGCGTTTCGGTACACCGCCGCCCCCACCGCCTTGTTGAACCACCGTTTGCTGCAGTTGCAGCTGCAGATCTTTGGGGTATGTCTTTACCACCTTTGCAAGTCTTGAAACTGAAATCTTTGCCCTCTCTTTATCGTAAAGTAGCTCAAGCTTAATCACATTGGACAGCGAATGTGCCCACAGCATGATGCTGCCATAACCGTGTTTCACATGGGCATGCTTGGTCCAGGGAGATGTGCAGTGTTAGTTTTCCTCCACCATGTGGCGTTTTGTCCATGAGATAAAAGGATTAATTTTGGTCTCGTCTGAGCAGAGCACCTTCTTTTGCTTATAAATAACATTTTTGCCACTTTTCCATAAATAATAGAACTGCTGAGTGCCTGACTAATCATTGTCCTACCAACACAGCTATGGATCTCTGCAAAAAATTTCTATCTAAGAATAGAGATCCAAATTCAGGATCTTTCTGGTCAATACCAATGTCCAGTTTTCTTTCAGGTCTGACCAACTGATTTTAATTTTATTTTCTGAGGTCTGTAACTCATAAGAGGCACAAAATGTGCTGCAGGTTCCTTAATAGAGGTTGCTTAGTAAACTAAAGAAAACGAACTAATTAGAAGATTGTAATTTGACATTTGTTGGGTGGGTGTTTCCAAGACGTTATATCTGTGATCAAGTTCTGAAGAAATGTACAAACCTCCATGATTAATTCAGCCTTAAATTTTAATACTAACAAACAAAAACACTCAAGAGACAGAGGCGTGACTAAGATCTTTATTCTTGTTTTTTGTTTTCTTTCATTCTTCTTGTTAAAGTTGACGATGAAAAGATTAATAATTAGAATTTTTAGTGAAGTTATTACTTTAACCTTTTTGAAATTAGATCGTTTATCATAAAAGGAATTCGTCTGCATAGCGCAGACAATTTCAGAGGCTTCCTAGAACTGTGACAGGCACTCTAAGAAACTTCCTGTTTTCTGGCCTGGGGTTTCCGATGTGGCCTTTTGCACACTGACCAGGTTCTTACACCTTGAAATTAAAAATTTTCCATTTCTTTATCAGCCTGAATTAGCCGAGCTCTGGTTTAGCCTGCCTCTAATCAAATACATTCAGCAGCCAATGAAGTTCATAATATTAGTAAATTTTTTTCCAGTACACCTCCTAAATAATTGGTGTTAGTTTATTAATTTTCCATGTAAATGGAAATAAGTCTTCACCTAAAGTAGACAAAACTTTTAAAGAACTGTAAACCATCTACACATGAAAGAAACAGCATCCTTGATGTTGAATTATACATATCATGGTTGTAATTTGAGCCAACATTTTTTTTTTGCTGTTATATGATTTTCTGCAAACAGAAGCAGGAAGTCCTAAATATGATGGAAATCAATTCTAAATTACATTGTTTGATATGTTTAACCTAAAGAAATACCAATAAAAAGAAAGACACCAATTTTAGCACAAAAGAGAAAGTCTAAAATATATGCTAAAACATAAACATGCATTCAAAGAGTGATATGTGCTTTGCTGTTTGGCAAAGACGCAAATGGGCAAAGTTTCAGTTTTAAGACGTGCAAAACTGCTAGAGAGCCCCCCCCCCACCCCCCAAGACTTGCAGCTGCAGCCGAAGTTCTCAAGCAGCCGACATTTTGATTATGATCTCCAAAGAACCCTTTCAAGAAAGCTGATTGTTTATGTTCTTAACTTGGTGATTTATCTTGGAAATCCTATGCTGCTGTGCTTAGTTGGATGTCTTTTAGTGCGACGGTGGTGGGTAGAGTAGGCAAAAATTTTACTCAAGTAAGAGTAGCACTACTTCAGTATATTGTTGTTCAAGTAAAAGTAGCCATCCAAGAAATTACTCAAGAGTAAAGAGTATTTGAAGGCGATGCAAGTTCTGAGTAACTGATCTGAACATTAATCACTTAAAATTTAAATATCACATCATCAAATACCAACATATAAGGTTATGTGGAAATTTTGGCACAAAATAAAAATTATTTATTTTGAAAAATTGCAAAACAGTAAAATCTGGCAAATGAAACATTTTTCACAAATATATTTATTTCAATATAAAATTTATGAAAATGTAATTAAAGCTGCAGGTCTGTGTGGTGAATTTGTGTTTCTCACAGAGTATTCAGAAATTTTGCTCAAGTAAGAGTAGTGATAATTCACAATAAAATTACTCAAGTAAAAATAGAAAGTACAGCTCAGTAAAACTACTCCTAAAAGTTTTTTTTTTTTTCCAAGAAGTTATTCTAATAAATGAGTAAATGCAACTACTTGCTACCAAACTATGTAATTAAAATATAAAAAATGAATTAGTAGGACTCCTAGTCTGATATTTATTCAACTAACAAATGTGAACAGACAAGAAAAACATAACAGAGTAATGCAAATTTGTAAAAAAAAAAAAAAAAAAAAAAAAAAAAAAAAATTGCAAAATTTCTAAAGTAAATTCAATCAGCAAGAAATAAGCTGGCATTAGTAAACTTTACAGTGGACAATGGACTTTTTGGTAAAATGACAGATCTGTAAGAAGTTGCTCCTCCAACAGAAGAAGTTACTACATCGAAGCAAGTAGTAACTAACCCCTGGTCAAATGGAGGAAATATGCATAGCTGAGATAGTAAAACAGATCATATGGGTGCTTTGCCAAGTCACAATCATCATAATACTTCACCAAATTTTAGGTTTAATATTTAGGGTTGGCCACTATATTGGTAAAGTACATTAGTTGTCAGTTACTATCTACATATTACAGTCTTTAAATAATATTGCAGTCTGTTTTGTTCACATGTAAATAGGAAACTTAGGAAAATATGATGAACTTGAGAGAAAAAAAGTTTGCAGTGAAAGAGGGGAACAGTAAGCGTCAACCAAAAGAAAACACAAGACCCTTTATTTATCTGAATTATGTAGAACACAAACCCACAGGTGGAAATTTCGGTATCCTTTCTTTTGCAGTCTTACAAAGAGTGGGCTGATGCGGTTTGATCTACAGACCATATGTTTACATTGTGTTTTAATGTGGGTGGTTCAGTTGAGCAGACCATGGTGAATATCTTAGTGAGGCATTGTCTTTGAAACATTTGTTCCATTTGGCTCCTTTGTTTTCTTTTGAACCATTATGCGAAGGTTTCTGCAGACCCCTAATGATAGATTGATTATCATGAGTACTTATGTCACAACTTGTCCTTAATGCACAACATACAAATAGAATTTAGTAGTTTACTAAGTTGGAGTTTGTTTGAATTTGTCAGATTTCTTTCTTTGATGCTTTACTTTATTTATTATGTTAACGTTTTGCCCACAAAAAGGAAACAAAATATATCTGGATTAAACTTGCATTTTTATTCACCTTGTTTTAACCAGGCAGGCAACTTACCGACCTTATTTTGGTTATCAAATCTATCACCCATTTCAAATAGCTCCCTCTACTGGCAGTAAACTAAATTTTAAAAAAAAATGCGCATGGATTTTTTTTGTATTGTATTGCGCCGTTTACACGACAGTACGGTAGAGCTGCGTTGCATTGTGGGACATACAGTAAAGATGGATGCGGGCGTAGAGAGCATGTTGAAGCGACGATAACATATAGTTTTGTCATTATATCTTCGACAATAAGTACTTCCTGCTGTTGCATCGTGATAATCATCTGATGCGGGACTGCTGTTGAGTACGGAAACAGGTACAAGTCTCAACGTCGACCCTTACGCAACGTGTTAGCTGAAGCTAATGCTAAAGCTAAGGGTCAATGTAGACAAACGAAGAGGCTAAGAAAGCTCAATGTGACGACAGACCGTCGCTAGGTTTATCCTCTGATTAAGTTTTAATCTAACCGTATGATTTATCTTTGTCAGAAGACTGAAGATGTTTGCGCTCGGAGGTTTGTTGAGAGTTGGATCGACCTTCTTTCACTCTGCGGGAAATCTGCTGCTCCCAATCAGGACCATCTCTACAGGTCAGGACGGCTCCAGTAAACCCACTGTGTCCATTTCCAGTTTTATTTTAGAGCCTGTGCCGCTGCCTACAAATGTATTAAATGCATTCGGTCATAAACTAAATCTTAAGATTAGAATGTGAAGGTACAATCATGACTAACCATTAGTTTTTCAGTAGCACTATCTTGTGTTTTATTATCTTTGTTTGTTAAATAAACATGTTTAATGTAACATGTTTATTTAACAAATAATATGCAAGCATTTATTTATGCTTGCATAATTAACCTTGGAATCATTAAGGATATAAATGCAATAGGAATCTGTTATTCTACCAGTTTTTGCTGCTGTAAACGTAATGCTTATGGGAAACTCGGTGCTGAATGCAGTAATCTGTTCTTCAGGGTCTTGCTGCCAGATCAGGATGCATGCTATCCCTCAGCCTAAACAAGTGGACAGGTGGAACGAGAAGAGGAGCATGTTTGGAGTCTATGACAACATCGGTATCTTAGGTAAGGGATTAGTATAATCTAAATATAGATTTTCTTTTCACCATAGATGGATTGTTTTACTTAGCTTGTATGTGAGCAAGATCATCTCCATCAAAATAAAATCTGAATCTCAGAAGATGATTTTTTTTTTTCAATAAAAAACATCAGTAACACTTTATTTGAAGGGATGTGCATAAGACTGACATGATATTGTAATAAACATGACATCTGACATGAACATGAAGGAGTCTTCATGAATGTCTGACTGTTGTCATGAAGTGTTATTCTGTAAATAATGACACTTTTAATACAAAGTTGATACTTTAACTTGACTTTTTATGCAAGTTTTAATGTAACCTTACTAGGGCTGAAACGATTCCTCGAATGATTCGAGTACCTCGATTACTAAAATTCCTCGAGGAA